>NW_026555346.1:557724-896249 GCF_029017545.1 Prosopis cineraria
AGAAGTGGAGGGAGAAAGGATGAGAGGGAGGGGGAGTGAGGAGCGGAGCATGGGAGGAGGAGGAGGAGGAAGGTACCTTGCAGGAGAGGAGAGAGAGGAGGAGAGGAGAGTGGAGTGGAGAGTGAGCGCGAATGAAAGGGAGAGAGGGGGTATTAAGTATAAAGAAACCAAGAAAGGAAGAGAAGAGAAAGGAAGCAGAGGGCAGAGTTCGCAGGGCAGGACGAGAGTTTCGGCGAGCGGAAGAATAGAGAGTGGATAACACGTGGGGCCTGATGGCAGGCGAACAAGATATTTTTGTGGGTCATACATCTCACTTTTAGTTTTTGCCTTTTTGGCTTCCCAGACTCGAACGTAACCGTCTCGCTTCCGACTCGCGTAAATCGCTTCCACAGTTCTCTCTGCCCCTTCTTCCTCCGTGTTTCGTTTTCCAATTATTGCTTGCAAGCCCCACATCAAACATCTTTTTTTTTTTTTTATAAAGCAAGCATGCCAAATAAATACCTCCCACAAAAATTTATGTTAAGTTAGAATCAATTTATAATTAAAATTTTTAAATTCAGCATTCTTTTTTTTATGTTTCAATATTAAAACTTCTAAAAAATTTAATTTAACATCAATCTTCTTATGAGAGCCTTACTCGTCATTTCCCTTATTATAAATGGCAACACTCACATTTTTTGCATTATACACTTCATTTAAGGTAAGTGAATTTTAAATATATAATATTAAGTATATAAGCATCTTTCTTTTATAAATAAGTATTGTAAATTTTTTATGGACATCCAGAAAACACACTCTCTTGACTTTAGACTTGTTCAATTTCAAATTATGAAATTTTAATTGTGAATTACAATACTTTATTTGTAAATTCATGATGACCAAGTATGAATGTGAAATTATAATGACATTTTCATGGATTTATGTTAATGAAAAAAATTTATATATTGAACTTTATTTAGTTAAGATTTTTTTTAAATGAAATCAAGACGTACAGGTCTTTATATATTAATGTTTATTTTATAATAAATTTTTATTATTAATATAATAATAACATCTATTTGTCTTAATTTGATTAAATAAAAATATATTAAATATATAAGACTAAGTATTTAAATGTTTTTCTATGTTAAATTTTTCACATTTAGAGTAAATTACAATTAGGCCTTAAGTAAGTTAATTATATTTGTGTAGATTCGTGAGATTTGTTTATAATAAAATATATAATCTATGCATGATTTTTCTAATTATTAATTTTTCTTCCAATGGACAACAGCGTTTTGCTCCCCCATGACATGAGATTATGAGTTATAGCCGGACTATTTCTCTGGAAGAAAAAAGTAAAATCACGGGATTAAATTAAGAAAAAAAAAAATCTATCATTAGCAGGCTGTGAACACCGTATTTTGTCCGGACTTTTTTTTTAATAATAAAATCAAAAAAAATATAAAATAAAATAATAATAAATAATAATATAAAAATGAAATTTAATCCCTTTTAAGATTATATTTTCAAGAAGTAATAATAATGATAATTTAACAAAATCAAAAAGAAAGGTTAAATCGTGAAAGAAGAAAATCTCTCCCAAATTATCCCAATCATTCAAGAATATGGGAGGGAGTCTACTTTTGAGAGTTAACTTTTATCTCCTCAATCCTATTTTCATTTAAATACATATCTTATATATGTGTGTGTGGGTATTAATCAGAACCATTAATCAAAAGATAAAAAAAAAAAAGAGAAAGAGCTGGACAAAACGCTGATAGAGTCAGCGTTTCATCAAGACAGCAGTCAGGCACACAGAGCGGAAACTGCACACACACACACGAGAGAACAAAAGGAAAAAGCACAGCAAAGAAATGCAACAGAAACAACAAAGAAAACACAGGCACAGAGACGCAAAAAAAAAAAACAAGCACACACTTTCGGCCATGCAGCAGGAAAAAGGACAGAAACAGCAGAACACACGAACACATGAGCCACGGACGCCGAAAGAACCAGAGGCAACAGACGAAACGCAAAAGAAGCCAAACAGAGCAGGAAGAATAGCAAGCAACCGGAACACGTACGCTTATGCTTTCGGCTGGCAGGAGAAAAAAGAAACAGAACCAGGGACAAACGCATGCATGAAGGAAACGGCATAGTAGAGAAAGCAGATGGGACGGCACAGAAAATAGAGACAGAAACGCAGAAGAAACAGAGCAGGAGAGTAATGATTCACGTTGTCCATTCTCTATATAAGGAGAAGACAGGAACAGCGAGAGAAGGGGGAAGCAATGTAAAAAAATATACAGAGGAGAGAGAGGACCGAAAGATGTGAAACAGAGGCTGAGACGGAGGAGAGAGGGCGAAAACAAAGACAGGAGAGGACGTGGCGGAGGAGCTTTTCTTTCCGGAAAAGCTGAGAAGGAAAATGAGGGAGGCCAGAAGCTGAACGAAAAGGATAGAGACGGAGAGAGGTGAAACAGAGGTTGAGGGAGAAAGGCTATTCCGGCTGGAACAAAGTAGAGGAAACGAAGAAGAGGAGTGTGTTTTTTGGCTGGAGAAAGGAAGGAGAAACGTACGTACGGAAGAAATAGAAAACAGAGCACGAAAGGAAAAGAAGAGAAGAGGCGGAGAGGAGAAAGAAGAAACAGAAATGAAGAGGAGAAAGAAGAGGCTGAGACAGATCTGGACGTCCCATACGCGCAGGTTCTTGCTTCTGAATCCAAAATATACGTGTTTAATTTCTGTTTACTGTTCCAAAATGGATTTCATGTTTAAATGTTTTGTCTCATATTTTCAGCTCTCAAGTGATTTCATTGCAATTGTCATATTTTTTTTAAGAAAAGAGAGTTTGAAAAAGAAATAATAGAGAAATTGTAAATGATAATTTTTGTTTCCTATCATAGCTAAGCTAAATTTGATTATTAGGCACAATTTCATTTCAAATACAGAATTAGTGTAATTTTTAAGCGAGGTCTTTAAATATGTATATTAACATGTATGAGCATTATTTTTTTATCTCCTTTAATTCTAAGGTCCTTTACTTGTCAATAATATTGTTACACTCATACCGTATGACACTTTCTATCCACATGTACAATTGTATAAAAGATTGAGAGGAGAGAATTCAATTTTCATCTAAAAAAAACAAATGAATAAGAGAAGGTTTCTTGTATTTTATTAACTTGCTGTGTGAGATTTTAAGAATTTTCGCAGGCATTTAAAGTGATCTTATACCATGTAAATCAATAAAATTCGCAGGTATAGAGATCCAATTTATATGTACGATCAATGGTTTCAATGACCAACCGTTAAAACCAACTGTCTTTTTTATAATCTAAATAATCCATTTAAGTTCCGTGTAAGATTACGAGAATCTTTGTAGGGACTTAAATTAATCATATTATCGTGTGGGATAATAAATCCTCGCAGATATAGTGATCATCCATTTTTATAATAATAAATAATTTTTGTAAATAATCATATAGTATACAATTTAAGAAACTTAATTAACCAAATTAATATATTTAAATTGTAACCATATTTACCAATTATATCTTTTAGTCATGTGAGATTTTTGAATCTCCGTAGGCTTCTAAGATCATCGTATTATCGTGTGAGTCAATAAGACTCTGCAGATATAACGATTTAGTTTTAAAATAATATAATATACATTATATATATAATTAATTAAATCAATTAATTAAATTTAATTCCTGTATCGTGTGAGATTTTGGAATCTCCGTAGATATTTAGGATAATCATATTACCGTATAAATCAATAAGGCTTTGCAGGTATGATGATTAAAATTCTTCAAAACATGTATATACATACTTAAAATATATTTTAATACTTAAAATGTACATAAGAATATAAATAAATAAATTAAATTGCCAAACTCTTCTATCATGTGAGATTTCAGAATCTTCGCAGATACTTAGAGCAATTGCATTACCGTATGAATCAATAAGGTTCTATAGGTACTGCAATTAAATTTCTAATCATAAAATATAAAGAAAAATAATTTTAAACCCTTTCCTTTCTTTATTCCAAAAATTCAAAAATGGAGAAAATAATTAAAATTAAATTACCTTTTGCAATTTAAAACACACATATCAAAATTTTAGAAATTGTTTTATTTGCAAAATGGTGAATTATTTCTAATTAATTTCTCTTCAAAAAATATTTTACCGACAAACTTTTAAGCCTGAACTACGTGGACTTTGATCCCCATCACAGGGTACGTAGGCCTCAGAGTCAGATTCTGAGTCAAGTTCGTCCTCCCTCATAAATAAATAAACATTTCTCACTCAATTATCATCATTTTTATATCAAACACATGAATATAAAAGGGATAATTAAAATAATTTTAAAACCATATTAATAGAGCACAATAAACTTCAGGTAACCGTTTTTACGAACGGGTGTTGTGGGGTGCCTAACACCTTCCCCACACTCAACCGACTCCCGAACCTATTCTCTGATTTCACAGATCACCCTTATCTTCCATTAATCGGTTTCCCGAGATTTACCTCAAAATCTTGGTGGCGACTTCTCGTTCGATCCGGTTCCTGCCGCGAAGGCCGGGACCTCCGCTCGCGCGCCGTCCGCGTTGCATTTTTTTCGGGTGCGACACAGGCATTTGTTCCTTTTGCATTCATCATGTGATCACGACGATCAGTCGCTAATACTAGTTCCTTCTGTTTCCTTTTGGGTTATATTTCTAAAAGCATGCAGTATGACATTGAGTCATAAACAAGGACAATAATAAAATAGAACAGTTGTACATTTGGCATTTGATTTAATCGGCCGTTTCTCTAATATGGTAATCCAAGATGTCAAAGGAAGGCTGGTTAATTAGAGATAATTGAGATACTCATACAAGTAGACGGCAATCAACAGATCTACTGTTCCCAGATTGAATGGACAACGAAAAATAATGACCTGATTCTCTTTGTTTAATTTCATTTTTTCAAGTAAGAGAAAACTGAGCAAAGTCGTATAGCCTAAAGCTGAGAAATGGGATAGCCGAGCTTATATAAATCTGGCCTTTACAAATTCAAGCCTACAAGTGTACTTGCTCTAAAATCAATCATTTTTTCAAAGTTCAACCCTTTCTCAAAGGGTTCAAGGATGTGTCAATGGGTTCTTTTTTTTTAAATTTTTTTAATTATAATATTCAAATTATTTAAAATACAAATTATAATATTTAAAAATTAAAATAAATAATAACATTTTAATTTTAAAGTATAAACATATGTTTCTAAAGTCTAAATTCAATTTAAAAATTAAAAAAGGTAAAACAAAAAATGGACTCAAAGGGTTGCTCAAACCCGAGCCTAGTTTTTCCTTTTTCAGAATTGAGTTTCAAAGCCTAGTTTTCCTCAAAAATACCATTTGTCAAGTCTAAACCATTATTAAAATTGGCTTAAATGGGTAGCCCACCAAGCTCAACTCTTATTATTGACTCTATTATTGCCAAAGGAGTCAACAGCCAATTTAATAGAGTGCCACATCAAAGTATTCTTACCCATGACCTGTTACTAGAAAAATGTGAATTAGCAAGAGAAGTTAGCAACGTACAATCTAGTCTTCTCTAAAATGCCAAATTAGCAAGGAAATTAACAAGTGTTAATTTCATAATTCGACTTAAAGTTAGTGAGGGTGTAATATCAATTCATTAAACCACATACTTAACCGCTTTAATCAAACCATACCATGGTAAATAAGTAAGGACCACTTAAATTTACCATGGTAGATAAAATTCTTTTATGAAAAAGGGATCCCAAGTTTTACAGTAGAAAACTGAAAAAATTTTAAGTCAACAATTCTAAACAAGAGTTATAAAATGTACAAAATATGGGATGTCAATTAAGCTTGAATAACATATGCATAAAAGGGGTAAAAATGTCATTTCCTACTTAAATCTGCCATGGCAGATAAAACTTCTTTTATAAAAAAGGAATCTCAAGTTTTACAATAGAAAACTTAAAAAATTTTAAGTCAATGATTCTAAACAAGAGTTATAAAATGTGTCAAAATATAACATGCCAATTGAGCTTGAAAACATATGCATAAAAGGGTAAACATATCATTTCCCACTTAAATCTACCATGGCAGATAAAACTTCTTTTATAAAAAAGGGATCTCAAGTTTTACAATAGAAAACATAAAAAATTTTAAGTCAACGATTCTAAACAAGAGTTATAAAATGTGCTAAAATATAAGATGCCAATTGAGCCTGAAAAGCTCTCTCCACCCTATGTTGTGATACATTGTACAAATTTTGATAGCATGGAGAGCTGTCATATGATAGATTCCGAGGGCTAACTTCTAGTGTGCTCTAAATTTTTGTTTAACATTCGATTGAGGTAATTTAGGAATCTATAAAAAAACCTGTTCAAAGAACTAGCTAATGATATTAGTTTCATTTACAAATTCTTTCACACAAAAAAGTTGGACATTCAAACACATATTAACCACATTTTACACTTTTTCCTTAACAAGGGGTATCCAAATTAAACCCTATACCAAATACCAGAAGTTCATACAATTACCTAAACCAAACTCCAAGGACTTAAGATGACTTGTGAAATACACTATGATACGCACACATACATTCTATATCTCACTTTCAATCCTCAATCCCATACTCTGTTAGATTGGGAGGCGTAATAAAAAACTAAAATTCAAATCTCCAATCGCGATTGCGGATCTATCGAATTTGTTTAAATCAAGGTAGATAGAATAGTTACTTTTAAAGTGTCGAATTTCTCACTCATTTTCTTCAAGTATTTTGGACCTTAAGAGCTAATAATATAGATTAGCTCCCTCTACTAGTATCCATATGAACAAATTTTTAATATGAACAGTGTGCTAGCGCTTTCAACGTCTAACCATCTATCAATCAAATGCTGCTTTATTTTTTTAGGATATTTTCATAGCTCTCAAAGTTTTACTGTCAAGAGATTCTCTTACTAAAAACTCATCCCTTATCTATATTGTATAGATTAGGGTTTTCACAAGCAATGAAATTAAATTTAAATTATTTCATAAATTAAATCTATAATATCATATATAATTTAAATTTATCTTATAAATTTAAATTATAGAACTGATATGATATCTTCTTATATCATGTTAGTCATTAAATTTAATTTATCATATAAACTAAATTTAAAACTAACACAATAATATAATATAAATATACATATTATATCATATATATTCACGAACACACACACACACACACTATATTTTGAATTTTATATTTCATATATATATATATATATACACACGTAAATATTTATCAAATAAATATTCAAATATGTGTATAAATATAAATATAAATATATATATAATTCATTTACTCTAAAAAAAGCATTACATTTATTAAATCTATACACATTTCTGATTCGATGAATTTAAACATTATAACTCGAGTTAATTTTTTTTTGTGCGACCCTGCAGGCCCATATGAAGTTGACAAGGGGCCAATAACGCTATTAGCCCATCAGTCACAAGTGGCATCTAACAAGACATTGTGACTACCCAATTTATATAAGGATCAATGATCTCATGTAACTTATCACATAACTGTATCATATTCTTTTTGTCACGCAATATTTCAATCAAGTATGAGACATGAAATTGTCATTCTCCTTCCCCCTGAAAATTACTCTACGTGGATTGACTATAGTAATGAAAAAATCTTTTTCTTTGTAGAATGGCCATATATTTTCTCGGTCTTTCTTAACAAGGGGCCCACTAATATTTCTCAATTAATATGAGAGATAAATTTCATCTTGACCACTCATATTTCTCTGCATGAATATCACCAAACTTAATCATAGCCTTTATGATCACTCAGTTAAAAGTAACTTTTAATTAGGTTAAAGTTTAGTAATCATTATGTAAAAATCTATGATGATCTCAGGTTAAATGGCTTAGTGACATGGTCACATATAAGATAAGCTTATGATTTATACCATATAGCTTTCTCATAGCAAGTTAGTCTAACACCTTGTACCATTTCAAATACCTATAACTTTAATTTATATCTCTATAATTAATCAAAATCATATTAGTCTTGTTTCATCTATGATCCCTCATATATGACCGAATAGGGATATTTAAGACAATCACTATAGTTTGTTTAACAATACAGTTATCATAATGAACATGCAATTAATATAATAATAAAAGAAAAATTCATTAAATAACAATATTTATAGTATAATGATTGGCCTTAAAGCATAATTTTCAACATATTTTTCAAGAAGCAAAGGGGAGGCAAACCATCATTCAATAACTAAAACAATTCTTTACCATCATCCTAATAACTCAATAATGTACCTGCACATGCATTTTGGCTTTGGTCTAATATTAATAATCCATATTATTTGGCTTAAAGCACAAAATACCATCAATTAATCATATATGCAATTGATCAGTCACATATTTTGCATATCAAAACACTTGATTTTGGCATCAAATTGTGCATATTAGAATTTCATTCTTGATTCTTAGTTATCTTTTCTATATTGATCATATAAACCCTAATCTTGCTATTTAGTATTGTATTGTCACTTCTAAACTTTAATTTGATATCTTGGGCATTATTTCTCTTCTCTTTCTTTTTAATTCTCTTTTTAAAATTTATTTAGTCTTTGTGCTTTTATTTTTAAATTTTTACAAGGGTAATTTTGGAATGAAGGATCAAAGTCAATTCACTTGGAAGAATTAAAGAAGATAATAAATAAATAGAAGATGAAGAAAGGAAGCAAAATGGCATCAATTCTAAAAATTATTTAAGGCTGATGTGACGCAATTTTTCATATTTAATTAGGGAGAATTAATTAAATAAAATCGAAGGAGCATGGGAAGCATTGAGGGACACATCGTCAAGTGAAGAAGAGACATAAGAAGTGTGACATAGTCAAATCAAAGGGGGGGCTTATGTGTAGCTGATCAAGAGTCAAAGAGAGTCACATTTCCCACACCTTAGTCACATTTCCTTTGCCATAATTTCCAGCTCACATTCAGCAATTTAGGCACCATTTTTCCTTGAATTTTTAGCCAAATTTTGCTTATTTTCTAACTCAATTCCAGTCAAATCAAATATGGATTTTGCCTTGTTATTATCACCACTCACATTTTCTATACATACTTAATCCTTCATTTTCATTTTTAACTTCTTTATTCACTTAACTTTGAGATTTTTTCCATATTTTTCTCTCTTCTTCAGCATTCATATTTATGTCCAGATCTACATCTCTTCATCTCTCCATTTTCATCCAGCCTTACATCATAAATCCAAATTCTATTTCTTCATCTTTCCTCTTGATTCATCATGTTATAACACCTATTATTCATCCTCCAGATCTTGTTGAGCACTTCAAGCATTTTCCAGATTCTGTTCTTTATCTTCATTCATCCATGAAAGCCAAGCTCAAGAACTCAACCAAGTGATAAGAGGAGCATGAGTGGTTGATTTTTCATTAAACTCAAAGGAAGATGAACTTGTGATATGAGATTTCTAAATTTGTTTTCTTTACTTGTATTTTCAATTCTACAGTTTCTTCTTCTCCTCTTGTGGATTTTGAATTTTGTATCCTAGTTAGGTTATGATTTTGATTCTATTTTCATGTTTATATTGAAGTTGTGAATGTTGAATTGAGATTTAATATTGTGTTTCAGTTTTTAAATTTATGAATTCATTTGAATGTTCCTGAATGTGTTCATATATTCTTGGTGTTCTTGTTTAGATTTTCACTATATCTCAAGCTAGATCCCTATAAGTTTATATGAATTTGGTTTGAGGAGTTTTTCTACTACATAATTTGGTATGAATTAAGTGGCTATAAACAAGACTGATTACAATATTAATTTTGATTCACTTAGCTTAAACTCTTTAATGATCATTAGATTTAATGATTCACAACACTTTAAAGGTCTTTAAGTGTTCTTTATTAAGCTAATTATAATTACCTGTGTGGCTTGAAATTTAAAATTTAAGGATTATCACTGGAGATTCTAACTTGAACTTATCATCTCATACATTCATCTCATCACATTAAAATAAAAAATTACAAACATCTAATTTTTGCATTTTTGACATAGCTGAATTACTCTCATTCTTTTAACTTATTGGCAATTAGACTAAAAATTTGTATGCATTACTTTCTTTACAGATGACCTAGAGTGCTTCCTACTACATTTTAGTTTTCATTGATAGCCTAAAGCGACTTAAGGCTTCATCACATGCAACGGTACAAGTATACAAAATGAATGCCCCAATTGGCATTATCAAAGTCAATAAACATAAAGCAAAACAAATTTGAGGCCATATAGTAGCAAAATTCATGTTCCTAAGCCTCTAGTGCTTTTCCTTTATTCTACTCAAAGTTATCACTTATAAAATATTAAATAAGGGATAGATATAATTACTCAATAATCAAGGAATTCTATACAACTCAAATAATAATAGGCATGAAAAGTGGGCAATTATGAAATACCTCTTCGAAATTAAACAAAAATTTAATCCAGTGCATGATCAACCACTCTACGAACCCTTCATCATTCTAATTAAGGCTACACAATAAACAGGAGCTAGACTTATGTGACTTAGTTAGTCTAAGCTCTCCAATCATGAGGGGTGACTGAACTAAGGCCCTGCATTTAATCTTTAACTATGGATTCTCCCATCTCGAATATAGAGGTGTTATAAAACCCTACGACAAAACTTTACTAGTTAGGGTTTAAGGGTAAGTCCTGTTACTACTTTTACTAAGTGGGATTTAAAGGTAAGGTAATGTACCAACTAAGTTTAAAGGCAAGGTAATACACTAAACATGAAGTCCTTACAATGTTGTTATGATCCATATAGACACAAATTACTACTCTATTAGGTGAACTTCCGCCATAAATAAGATCATGCTAATATCTCATGTTAATTCATGCATATCACATTTTAATATCATCATGCTCATGTTCATTAATATTTACTGAATTTGAAAGAATTTCAATCATCATTGAAACTAGTTATCCTTAACAATTTCATTATTCTAATATTATATAAACCAAGCCACACTTGCATAATTTTCAAAACTAAAAACATATATACATCAAGATATACATATAGAAAATATATTTTCAAGATTCATAAACACCTATAATTAAATTAACAAGCAATAACATATAATAGATTTTTTTAATTACCTCAAACCTTTAAGAACTCAAATGTTATCCCCAAATACAACTTGCTTCCTAATTATACCCAAGTTTCCTAGTGCTTTACAAAGTTGGTCTACATTTAACATCAATCACAATCACTAACAATCATAAAAAAATCAATACTTCCCACTTATAATTTCATACTTTAACAATCAAATTTCCTAACTACGACTTCAATCTTATAACAAATAAGTTTATTAACTTCCATTAACTTTATTCAGCTTTTATTAACTTAAATAATCACTAATACAATACCTAACACTCCAAAATCACCATTCATAGGTCTAGGGTTCATCTAAAATGGATAGCACAAGCTCACAACCTTATAAAAACTTCTAAACTAGGCATAAGATAATTAAATAACTCTCATTAATTCCATTTAAATTAATAGGTCCGAATCTATAGCTTAGGTTCAAAAATCCTCACCTCTCAACCTCACATCTCACTTTCAAAAGATGTAAAAAGAAGAGGAAGGTGTAACATTCTAAAATTTAACGCAAGATTAATTAAGTTAATCAAGGGTAAGTGAGTAATTTTGGAGAAATATTTAGAGATAAATAATTTTAGTAAGGAGATTATTATTGAATTTAATTTAGCATAAATCCAAATTCTAAATTATGATTTTTTAATAAAATATAAATAGTAATGATAATATTATAAAAAAAAAAGAAAGAAAGAAGAAGGAAAAGGAACATAAAATAAATTGAAAATTAAAGAGGGGGAAGAGAAGTAATTTTTGCTTTGGGTGTTGAGATGTAAATAATGCAAAAAAAACATGAAATGAAGAGATGTGGCAGACAATTCGACGTGCATAATGGATTAATAAAAGACAAAAGAAAAGGTGAGGAGTAAGGACGTGTGGGTCCCACAGTTTTCTTTTGAAAAGCAACACATCTATTCTTTTCTTCATTTCCTTCATTCTTTCTTCATTCCTTCTTGCACAACAGAGAGAGCAAAATCAGAGAGTGAGTGAGAGAGCGAGCGACGCTGCGGTTAGAAGAGCTGGTTTAGAAGGTGACGCTCTATAATAGGATACTTCAGATGAGATTTTAAGTATTCTATGACTAAGTAAGTGTTTTAAATATTTTCTTAGTCATTTTTTCCCTGAGACTGCAGATTGTGAGATTTTGAAAAATCTAGGGTTTGAAAGAGGGATGAATTTTTGATGAGTAAGTCAGGTTATTGAGGTTGTTGGTAGTGTAATAAATATTTTAGAGTATTATTTTGTTGATAGGATTGGAATTTGAGGCTTTGAGTTTATCCCTAAATCTCTATGGGTAGATTTTTAGTTAAATCTAAAAATATAAATTGATTTGTGGATGTTTAAATGATTGTTTGGGATGAGAAATAAATTATTATGGCTATAGAATAATGATTCTAGGCTTGAAATCAAGTTTGCAATTTTTAGGTATTTTTATGTGCGAATTTTTTGGAATAAAAAGGAAAATTCTGATATTAAAAAATTATTTGAATGAAATTATTGTAAAGGAGACTATTGAACCAAGTATATAGGTTCAAATATATGAAATTAAATTTTAGAATTCAAGAGACTAAGACAAAGTTCTTAAAAAAAATAAATATAAAATAAAATAAAATAAATACTTAGGTATTAGAGTATGAGTGAAAATTATGTTAATAATATTATTGACACATTGGGATATGATCAATTATAGATTAATTTTCTTTTGACACCATTCAAACTTTAGAAAGCTTTGGAAGTGTTGTAACTGGAGGGGTAACCTTTGACCTCTCAAAGGTTGAGGTAACCGGGGGAAATCTATTTTATACATTTGTAGGTTAATTAATTAATTATGTTAGTGAAACAAAAGAATATATATATATATATATATATATCTAAATTTGAAATAGTTGTTTGTAATGCATGTGACTTTGTTGAGATTCTATGACTTATGAGTAATGAGATTGATGGTTGATGATTATGTGTACACTCTTGGTTATAAGTTGTGGATTATGCACAGTGATGAAAGTTGATGAGCATGTGGGATAATTTTGAAATATATATATGAGTTTTTGAAATGCATTTTTTCATAAGCATGATCATATGGCGGGAGTTCGCCTTAGTGAAGCAGTTAGCGGTTATGCAAAATCCATATGGTACTTGGCTATTAACCAATAATCCTAGGAGTTATAGCCACTACTTACCTTGTAAGGTACTGTAGCATTGTTCCTATTAAGGGACTTGACCCTACTGGCCTACCTAGAGTTTTGCGTAGAGCTAGTTTTGGGTATGACACCCTATAGTGTGTGATTTGGGAGAAACTGTATTTATAAGTGAGTAAGGTAACTCTGGCCCGGTAGCCCCTCATGATATGATTAAGGTTTTGGGTAGTTTCACCACATGGACGATCCCTTCCGGTTGTTGGCCCACAAATTTCATGTCAGAGGAAATAAAGGGGGATGTAAGGAAGAGATTGATTATGCATTTTATTATTATCATGCCATTTGAGTGATTGATGGCTATGTTGAGAATATGATTATAATTGTAGAAATGAGACCATGTAGTAATTATGCAAATAGAAAGACATTTTGGGCCCTTGAGAATGTGTTTTGATACTTGTATTATATTAATGGGCTAAAATATTTGTGCAAGTAAAAATAGTTATTATCATGCTTTCGTATAAGTTTAATTAAATGATATGAGTTCTTAAAATATTTTAAAGACTTGGGATCCCTTTATATTAAATAGTTTGAAAAAAATACATATTAAGAATTCATTTGGGTTAATCTCGTATTGAATAATTCATTTAGGTTAGTCCTTGATTAACCATAGTTAGTATGATGATTAAGTCCTAATTTAGGACACCCTTTACAAAAGGAGTAGGGAAATCATGCATAGATGAAAATAAGCTACAATCACCTTTAAAATTTTAATGAGTTCATGCCTTAGTAGACCTAATGCGAATCCTATCACCCTTTCTCAATTTCTCCCTTCCTCTTTCTATTTTGCAGCTTGCAGACACAAGTTGATGTATCTTACTTTTGACTATCCGTCACAGTGCATTATGCCTCTACCACAGTAGATACACAGAGAGTGCCATATTTATCATGCACCTCAAATTCAAGCCAGGCGGCCCACCCATTTTTCAAACCTATTTTAAAGACTATACCTAATTCCAAAAGGTCTATTAGTCGTTACTAGCCATCATCAACCCAGTTAACACTCATGTTTACCCAAATTACCCCTAATTAATTAATTAAATTTGACAGTTAAAATTTAGGATGTTATACAAGGACTATCAATCTCTTCCTATAATAAAATAATTAGAAAGAATTTTGCAATAAATTAAAAATAATTTTGCATTTCTTTTTAAAATAAGATAATTAGCAAGAAAATTAGTAATGCATTTTTATAGCTTTCTAAAAATAAATAATTAGTGAGAAAAATAATAAGGTATTTTTATGCCTATCTATAAAAAGATAATTAATGAAATATTAAAAGTGTTAGCTAGGGATTCTATCTCTAGCTAATTATTATAAAAAATTAGCTTTTGACAATAATTAATTACATATTTAATTATTTTCATTTAACATAAAAGTCAAATTTAAAAATTAACTAAAATATTCATAATAAAATTATTTAATATTTAATAGTTACTTTATCACATGTGTACGGTTTATGATGTATTATTTGATAGATGTGTGCAATTAAATAGCATATATTTAATTTATCATATAATAATTATAAGTGCATTCTAATTCAATTGACAATAAAGGAAGGTGTGACACTATTTTGCTGGACTTGATGTTGGCTAACACCACCAATATTTAAGCTGTTCGCTTTCTTTAAAAGCTTCTACAGCTTCCCTGCTATGGTTGATGCGCTTAGCAACATAGGTCCTTTAGCTTGAAACCCAAAGGACTTTGTTTGGTATGTAGGCTTGAATTTAGAAGGACTGTGATTAAGAGTAGAAATGAGGTTTTAAAATTATGTTTGGTATGTAGCAATGATTGCAAGAAATAGTTACCTTTTATTTTGTTTTATAATTAAATATAAATGATGAAAAGACTATAATATCCCTTATAATTAATAAAAAAATTGAAACTCAACAACCCATCTTCCTCTGCTCATGAGTGAACATCAACACTCCTTCCCCCTCTGCTATTGATCACCCTGTTCCTTCATCATCTCTCAATCTTATATGCATCTCATTGACATCAATCTCATTTGAGCTTCGCTCATAGGGTGTTTGAATGTTGTTTCCACCCTTCTTGCTATAGGACTTAGTTTTGTAAGGACGGAACAAATAATTGTCGTCGAGTGTGCTTATTCGATCACTCTTTGAAATGGTTGCTGTTGATGGTTAGTGGTACTTTGCCATCGATGGGATAATGGTTCTCCTTCTCCATTCGATGGTCATGGTACATCAAATCCACATCTCCTTCATCCATTCTCCCTTGCTTCCTTGTTTGGTTTATGGTTCTTTATTGTCAAAGGGTTATCACCTCAAACAATTGCTACCGTCGATAGAGTGAGACTCATTGTTAATGAGAAGGAAGGACTCTGGAGGATCTAGGAGAAGGACAAAGGTTATAGGCAAGGGCATTTATGTCCTAATAAAACCAATTCTAGAATTGTTTTTTCTATGCTAAGGGATACTTGGGATTGAGTAATCATGTATGGTTGATACTGGGCTAACCAATCACTCATATCAAATATGAAAAAGTTAGACAATCCCATTTTCAATGCCAATCCTCACCTCCTTATGTCTCATACCAAAAGGGTCAAAGAGTTGAATTGAGAACATGAAAAACTACATTTCATTAATTAATTGTTAATGGGCTAGCCAAGGCTCATATATGAGCCCATTAGGCCTTTTTGTCAATACTGTACTGATGTGTCAAATCGTCAAAGTTCACTCCTCTTACTTAAAAATAAAATAAACTTTTACATCATTTTTTAGATAAAACTAATCTTTTAATATTTTAATTTTTAATTTATTTATAACTCAATTTTTTATAACTTGCTATGACTTGATCTTTCAACTTTTGACTTGTCCATAACTCAATTTTTCAACTTTTGATCCACGCAAAACTCAGTTACTCAACTTTTGACTTGCTTAAAACTCGATTCTTTAATTTTTAATTTGTCTATAATTTAATTTATGAACTTTTGTTATTTTTATTTTTTCATATTAATTTAGGTGGCATATCAAAAAATAAGGAGAGAGTGTTTTAAAATGACAAATGAGCATTTCTTTTATCATTTTTATTTGATAACGATAATTTTTAAAGAGTTAAAAAAATCAATTTTTGGTTTTTATTTTAACTGGACGAAAGGAGAAAACGAAAAAGGACAAAATAAAGCGCTGACGTATTCGATCCAGTGGGACCCGGTTGGTTGAGACCCAAAACGAGGAGCGCTGGTTGGCTCACCTGCTTCTCGGAGGCATTGCACGCACTTCTCCAATGGCCTCTGGCTGCCGAGATCGCACGTTGGAGTTCCGATCTCTCTCTCAAACTCTGAAGAAGATCGAGAGACTCTCATCACCTGATCAAGCTGAAGATGTTCCTTCTACATCGAAACAATACACTCCTGTGTCCTATTCTAGATCTGAATTCAACAGGAAGGCCTCTCGAATTGGGTTGGGTATTCATGAAGCCTCCCAGAAGATTTCGAGGCTTGCTCAATGTAAGCCTACCTCTTTCATTACTTTCGTATTAATCTTTTTGCCTTTATGGAGGAGAGCTTTCGCCCGTCTTCCCGAAAATTTGTCGACTTTACCTTTGGCGGCATACCGCATCCCACTAGCTGGATACGTAAATGAAAAGGGAAAAGAACTATGAATTGGAAGTGATTTGATTGTGTTGCGTTGCATATCTTAGAGGGCTATTTTAGAGTTCTTTGTTTAATAATTTAATGGTTGCATATAGGGTATTCAGAAGTTACTGACTCGAGTTTTCTTTTAATGTGCTCGTGAGCTTACAGTGGCAAAGAAGTCATCGATGTTTAATGATCCCACTGTGGAAATACAAGAATTGACGGCCTTGATTAAGAATGACATCACGGCATTGAATTCAGCTCTTTCAGATTTACAAACTATTCAAAACATGGAAATAGCTGATGGAAATTATTCGGAGGATAGAATTGTTCATTCAACAGCTGTCTGTGATGACTTAAAGGGCAAACTTATGGGGGCAACTAAGCAGCTTCACGATGTGTTAACTAGCAGGACAGAGGTTAGCGAGGACTAATTTTTCATATTTATGGCATCCCTTTTTTCCACCAGAATTTTGTTAACACTGTGCGTATACTTCCTACAGAATATCAAGGCTCATGAGAATAGGAAGCAAATATTTTCCAAGAAAGCGTCTAGAGGCAATCCTTTCCAGCATCGATCAGAGCCAGTGACTGAGCCACCCCCTTGGTCAAATTCATTAAATGCATCTGAAAGTTCGCAGCAAATATCAGCGTGAGCAATGTTTCTGTAGTCATAGGTTAACAAGTGTTATACCTTGACATGAATATATTTTCTCCTTCTCAGCTTTCATCATGTAAATTTAGGTTGTCTGGCACAAACAAATATCTACCCGCTCCACTAGTTACTGTCTTCTATTCTTCTATAAAGGCATGGTAATAATCCCATGTAGTCATGGTTTCTCAAACTCATGTTTTTTTAATATTGAGGGAGGAAAAACAAAACTCTTGTACATGAGTATGTATGCAAATCTTGGCTGCGGGGAACTTCTTTATCATGGATCGGTCGATCTTACCATATGTATATGAGCATGTAGCCATGTTACCAAGACAATTTTTTCTTGTTAGGTCTTTTGGCAATATTCCTATTTCAGCCAAATTATCCAGACTATTATCGTAATGCGATTGCTTTTTTTTAAATGCCTGATTGTCAGAACTGAACAGGTTTTGAATGCCCAAAATGTAATACTGAAGCTCGACTTACCTTTTTTAAATTAGATAATTAGTAATCACTGTGGTAATCATCTAACAAAAACAGGACATTTATATTTGATGCCATTTTCTTGTTGATCTCATATTGTCTTGCTGTTAAATTTGTACAAATCTGAAACCGGCTAAGTTAGAATTTTTTTTTCTTTATGTTCAAATTGATTGGGCTCTGGGAGTTTAATTTTGCTGAATGATTTGTATTTATCTATCTCTTTCAAACAGATCCCTTTCAAATGAAATCACACCGAGCAATCAATTAAGGTATGCTCTGATTACTTTGAGCGAAGACTAAGTTGCCCCTTTTACTGTTCTATATAACATGGACTTTCTTTACTGTATTGTTTTGGCATACTTCTGTGGTCGTCATGTTTGGTTTGCTTTCAGCATTTCCCACATAGGCTGTTAAAATTCTAAGATTGTAAACCGTATGCTTTTATTTCTTATATGCATCATTTATTCACTTGAACCCAGAGCAGTGTGTATTTATTTTAGGGTAAAAAATATTGATGTTCCGAACTTGCTTTTGTCATCACCTTCTTTTTTAAAAGCTAAATGTGAACTGGATAGCTGTTAAATTGATTTGCTGGAAAAAGACTTGCAGGAATTAATGTTTGCTGGCATACCTAGTAGACTTCGCCATCCGAATGGTTTTATGATTTTTGTGCAATAAGCTTGAGTCTTGGGTTTCTCCAAAACTCTCTTGTAATATCACAGTATTGATTTTTTCCCCCTATCTAGCTTGAGGTTCCTAATCTTTATAACTTTGGTAATGCAAAGTCATTGAATGAAATGATTTAATGGACAATTCAAAATTAACGTGAAATAGAAAGCATAGCCCTTCTCTTACTTATAGACATAGCCTTAGTTGGCAACTTGTGCTAATTTTGCTGATACAGACGGAGGCTAGCTGCTGACAACGCTCCATCCCAGCAAATGGAAATGTCTATGATGCAGCAAGTGGTCCCAAGACAAGAAAGTTATAGTCAGAGTCGTGCAACTGCTCTGCACAGTGTGGAATCTACCATCACAGAACTGAGTGGGATTTTCACTCATTTGGCCACAATGGTTGCTCATCAAGGGGAACTAGCTATCAGGTTTGACTTCATAATTTTGATACTTGTACTGATGCATTCCTCCAAGCTGTTCGCATGCTCAACAATCTCTATCAAATCTGTCAAACTTGAATCGGCAGGATTGATGACAACATGGATGAGTCATTGGCAAATGTTGAAGGAGCTCACAGTTCTTTATTGAAGCATCTCAGCCAAATATCATCGAATAGGTGGCTTCTGATCAAGATATTTGCCGTTCTGATACTATTTCTGCTGATCTTCATATTCTTCGTGGCCTGAATTAACTCACGCTTGCCCAATCACACAAGCATGTTGGTGGCTCATTTGGATTTATTTGTTTTCCTCCATCCATCGAGGCAAAAATGTTAAGGCGTGTGCATGCAACAGGTGTTCTTTATTTTTTACAAGTCAACAGACAGGGCTTCACTGGTCTGTAAAGTTTTACATTCTCAGATTATGTTGTTTGGCGTGATGATACATATGCCGAAACTCTCAGTCGAATGCATATTATGCAAGCTACGTAAACATTGTATGGGTGCTAGGTGTGCTAAATTGATATTATTGTGAATAGAACTGATAATATGGATCAACTTGCAATCCATAGAGTAGTCCGTAGTGGGTTGTGAGCTTGATAGGGTAAGTTGATATAATCCACATCTTATATAGGTTGTATTTCTGCCAACCTATTCATTAGATTATTTTTAAAAGTTACTTAAAATAGTTTTTTAAAATAATTAGAAATGTGTTTTTTTTTAATTTTGATTATTTTCAAAAATTTAAACAAGTATCATAAAAACTCAGGAGAGATATTTTGTACAAAAAAAGTAAGTGATTTTTTTTATAAAATAAACTAAAATAAGCGGGCCCTACATATACTTCTCAAATTATAACAAGACAAGATTCATGTACTTAGTATTATATGTTTAATATATTTATATTCAAACAAATCATGATAAGTGAATTTTAACATGTTAATAAAATGAATAAGAATAATTTATTATAAAATAAATAATCTATAAAAGATCTGCATGATTTGATTTAATTGAAAAAAAGTACATTAAGTATATAATGTTTATTATATAAGTTTAGAAAAAATTATGTATGGGTCTCTTGGAAAAGACTTATTTACAAATAAGTCTCGCAAAATTTAAAAATTAAAGTTAAGTCTCTTGAGATTCGAGTGTAATTTGAAATTGGAGTACAAAAATATAACTCCCTTATAAAAAAAAACATTACATTAACCAATTAATTTACAACTACTTTATTATTAATTTGGAACTATCACTTTATTTTTTACAACTATAACCTCACATATTCAACAGTTAAACTTATCATACATTACAAATTTAGTACTAATTGTATACAACTATTTTATCAGTAATATTCAACTATCATTTCGATATTTTATAATTGTAACTTTATATATTTAATATATTTAAATTGATTGTGCGTTACTAATAATTTAATATTAATTATTTACAACTATTTTATCACCAATTTATAATTAGCATTTTAATTGTTTACAACTGTAATTTCACATAATCGATAATTAAATTGATCATATATTACAAGTAAGGACAATATTATTTGTACTCTAATTTCAAATTGCATCAAGGTTCTAAGAGACATGGCTATGATTTTAAAATTTTATAAAACTTATTTATAAATAAATCTGCTCTACGGGACTTGTACATAATTTTTTCTATAAGTCTTTTCCTCTATAACATATGACATTTTTAAAAAAGCATTGCCTCCATTAAAATATAGAGCATTGTATGGGTTTTATATTTTTGCTTAGCGATACCTTACTTTATTATGTTATACTCAGGTAATTGATGGATATGTTTTAAACAAGGCAAATGTTATTATACTTATTCGGTGCAAGAATACGATGAGATAAAGACATAATTTTTCTTTTTTCAGAAAATCAATATTTTAACAGCCTTTTCTCAAAAATATAAATTAATTAACAGTCACTTATATTGAAGTCCATAGTGAACACAATAAAAAGACAACAGATGACAATTTAGACACTGTAATCCTCGTATAACCACTCTCTGGGTGCATAAGTTTTACATGTGCTTTGACATGAGCTGAATGTTACTCTGCACCTTTTTTGTGATCTTATATTTTTTTAAAAAAATGTACTCTCTACATTGAGAATAAAGCATTCTTAGCTGCATCATTATCCACGTAAATCAGTTAATTATTTTTAAACCAATAATATCTTTTTTATTTTTATTCTTATTTAATAAGATATCTCACTTAAAGATAATAAAGAGTTAGTGTTTATTTATTGAGGGTGTTTTAAAAAAATCATTAATTGCATATTAAAAAAAACTAAAAATCTCTTATATTATTTAACACATAACATCTAAAGAGGGCAGAATAGCTATTTTAAAATATGAATCTAACTAAGAAAATGGTGAACAAATAATATAATCTAATCTAAACTCAACCATATTGCCATTAGTGAATCGTGACACATTCAGCTTTATTGCACTCCTTCTGGATGTTATTGCATAAAGCATACTCTTTTTTTTTTCACCCAAAAAAAAAAACAAACAAAAAGGCGAAGTTTTGGTGTCTCCATCGGTTGAAAAGTCGGTCCTCTCTTCCCCGCCGAGGAACACTCAATCTATGTCAAGAGTAAACCCCCGCGTAGACCAATGAATGCCAGAATATTCAGTGTTCTTTATTTTATCGTCATAGAGCATATAGAGCATATAAGTAGTAATATATTCATCCAAAAAAACTAACCTTTGTACAATATTATATATATTTTAAAAAATTTCAAAGATATTTGGAAACTGGTCCGATGTCTGGAAATGTTAAGAGTAGCATACCCTTTGTACAACACGGTCTCTCCTCTTGCATCTAGATTCTATGGAATTGAAATTTATGAATTTGTGTGAAGTTTTTTATGTTTTATTTTAATATTTTTATAAAATATAGATTATTCTCTCTCCCTCCCTGTGTGTGTGTTTTTAAAAAAGATACATTTTCTAAAATCCACAGATTTTCAATTACGGATAATATATATATTTTTATGATTATACTCAACACCGATTAACAGCTGGACAGAATGGCAAGTGATGCGCTGACACATTAGATATTGCTTGTCCATGCTGGCGGCTGACTGGGCGATGGAATCGCAATAATTTCTCATCAAACTCATCTCAAATGCTTTCATCCTCCAAAACAAATTTATATTTTCTCTTCAATTACGTAACAAACGTCCACTCCTCATCCTTTTCGCTTATTTACTGGTAGCACTTTTCACCTTTTTCACGGCAATGCCATAAGCAGTGACGTGCGCGCTTATTTACTAGCACCCCCATTTTTAATTTCAAACTTAATTATCACACTTCATTTTAACAATCACGTGTATGCATATTCATATAATAATTTCACTGCATGTCCGTTACACCGAGGAAAATAAAGCAAGGGGAGACGTTCGCGTAGTTGTGAAGACAAAATTTCTCTTCATTAGTTATAATTGAAGGACCTGCCGCTACCACCCCTCATTTCTTATTCTGTAAATAAATTGAAATAAATAACTGTATTTAGTGGTCATCACTCATCAGTTAATTTTTCCGCCATTATTGGAAAAAGAAGAAGCATATGCACTGACCTTTTTAAAATACAAGCGATCAGTTCATCGACGCGTCGCATGTGACACGAAGAAAAGTGTACATATATATGTTCTATACATTATTTGATAAGTTGGTGTGTGTGTGTGTGTGTGTGTATTATATACGTGATGAAAGAAAGTCGTGGAATTTTCTTCACTATGTGTGGAAGTTTTGTGAGAGAAATCAAAGGGTGGCTTTTCTTTGTATCAAATCTTGGTGTTTGTGTTTGTCCTCTCTTCATTTGGTTCTCTTCATTTCATTTCCGGACTAATTAAGTGAACTCACCGTTGCGGCGTCGGGCTGCATAGTGTTCGCCTGTTCGGGATGCTTTCTCGAGTTTTTTTTTTTCTAAGCTCTGTTTCTTAACTAATTAACAATATGATCTTTCCATCTAAACAAAAAACGGAATTAACAATTTATTTTAGAGGAGTAGGATGGTATGGTATATAACTATATACGCGCCTGCCAGAAGTAAAGGTTGCATGCATAATGAAAGAGGTTAGGTGTATGACATTTGGTGGAACACACACACACACACTCTGCTGGAAAGGAAATAATGAACAATCCTTCCTCTCATTCCATCGTTAACAACATTATTTTCCACGAACGAACTGTACGCTTAAAATATGTGGAATGCCTGAGCATTGTTCCGTATATCATGACCAGGTCTCTCTGTCAGGTCCCATAGATTCCTCAAAAAGAATAAAATAAATTAAAAGAGTATTTCTGTGTCGTTTTCTTCACGCCGTCTCCGGTATTTATCCATATTATTTGCTGAAAACGAGAGCAATTGGCATGCCAAATGGAGAACAAAAACGACGACCACCAATAAGGGCATCATCACATGCTCGCTAGATTGAACGACAGAGTTTTGGAAGTCGATCCAAATAGAGGAAGCGGAAGACAAATTCAGGGCAGCATCTATCAGACTGTTACAAATAGTCGAAGTAACGGGGGCCTACATAAACAGTTAAACACATTTCATTCCATGTACCCTGTTTTTTAATCTGGCCCCTGAAGGCTGAAAAGGAAGAAGAGAGAGATTGAAAGGGACAAAGTGCTGCGTGTGATCACATGGTTACAATCCCGCATGATTAGCACTGCCTATCCTCTCCCGAGGGCTTCTCTTTTTTACGATGGAAGATCGAGCTCAAATCCTGAATACATAAAATACGCATGCTCGCCTAGCATAATGCGTCACATCAATTGAAGAACCCTCGGTGGGAATAAGGTGTTGTACACTAGGGACCCGCGTCACAGACCAAACAAAGACGAACAAGAGGATGTGGTGGAGGTTTTTACAGGGAATAGCCACATCCCAGGGATTTTTTTTTTTTATGTAAATAAAAAAAGAATAATTAAAAAGTAAGAAAGTAAGAAGTTGGCGTTTAACTGTTTAAGAAAGAAAATGCAGGTAATGGGGGGCGCTGGACCTGGAACGAGCAGAGTGTGGGGAAGAGTGGAGGCTTTCACAAGAGGCGTGCGGGAAAACTTGCCGGTTCCAAATCCATTTGTGATAAGCGGAGTCAGGTCAAAATCTCTGACTCTCATGGTTCTCGTCGTCCTCTCCATCCCCCTGCCCTGCAATTGCCCGCCCCCATGGGATTCTCCAAGGAACACCCCTCCAGACGCCTCTCGAGGGCTCTCAAGACTCTCTTCTTCTTGATCGCCATGCTCCTCTCTCTTCTCTTCTCCGCTCCCCTCCTCCTCGTCATTGCCGACGCCCTTCTCCCTTCCGTTCTCCTCTCCGCCATCTCCCCTTCTCCTCTCTCCCTCCAAACTCTCTCTTCCCATTTCTATCGCTACGACTTTCGACGATCTCTCCTGGACATACCCCTCGTCTCCATTATAAGATCTTTCCTCATCTTCTGTCAGTGTTTATTCTTAACTCTTTTTTCGTTTTTATTGTTTTCGAGTGAGTTTATACACACTTTTGTTCGGAAAGTAATACTCTGCGTCCTGCTGTAGGCGTGTATCTCTTGTGTGATGGGCCGAGACTTTCGCGGGCGCCTTATCTGGGTGCGACGATGGCGTGCTCTGTTCTGTCAGTCATGTTTGTATCGCTGAAAGCTGTTTACGTGTTCGGCTTATCGGGTGGAAGAATGGAAGAGCCTTGGAAATAGCTCTGTTCGCGTGTTCCTATGCTCTGGCCGTGGGGCATATCGTGGTTGCTTATCGAACCAGTTGCAGGGAAAGGCGGAAGCTTCTGGTCTACAAAATTGACATCGAATCGGTGAGTGTCTCCATCTCTTTTGCCTCCCATTCCCAACAGAAATTGCATGTGTGTATCGATCAAATTTGAAAATTACAGAGAGTAGTTCATTCCTGCTGTTTCCCTTGTGCTGTGCTTGTGCGGTGGGGACGGGGAAGTGAAGTGAATAAGGCAGGCCCCACGAAAGTAGCCTTGAAAGACTAGGAAACTTGCCGTCTGGGGGCATTCATACGGATGAACTCGGTCCTCTTCTGGAAGGTCAATGTGGGGGTTGGGGATGGCGATGGCAATGTTGATTGTGGGCTACTACCAAATTCACCTTGAATGCTTCAACGCTCAATCATGATTGGCCTTGACCATTTTTTTCTTATTAATATGCTGACTTTTCAAGACACCCACGCAGACGGATCAGATGAACCAGAATGGGGCAGCTGAAAAATTGAAATGACATTTCTGTGTTAATTTGGACATCTCAGATTTTATTTAAGTTTATTTTTTCAGGTTAAATTTGATCTTTGAAAAAATAGCAGCCAGGATTTATTTTTATTTTGATTTTGAAGATGACGATGGAATTCAAATCACACTGGGTGTTGGGTAGTAGGTCAAATCTTTTATTGTTCCAAACAGTCAAATCTTGCAATTTTCAAATGATAAATTACGACGTGATCAACACTGAAGGGAGACGTGCCCCCTGACTCACGGAATTGTGATCTCCTGAGCTCAGAGAATTGGCATAAATGGGTGGATTAGTTGCCGCCCTCGTATAATTTACGATTTACGATTTACAAATATTCATGGTGTGCCATGTGCATCTAGGTCGGCTTCTTCTGAGATTACAATCTATTTTTATTTTCTAACTTTAAGCTGGTACCGTTCACCGTGCGCCATTGGAAGCAATCTAAGAAATTCCCCTGCCTTGTAAATGCGGTAATCGCATGTTTATCAATATAAAACATCCAAATTTTCATAATCAGTTTAAACAAGGAGGTGGGGAATTTAAAAAAAAGAAAAGAAAAGAAAAGAAAATAATCGCGTGTTGTATTACTATTTGGGCGCAGATTTCAGCCTGCAAGGACGGGTATCCGAGGCATCCCAAGTTTCTGCGGGAGGAACGAGTGACACGAAGCAGCTAACAGACAGAAGCACGGATCGGATGAACTGTAGATGGTAGATGTAACATAGGAGTTTTCAAATTAGCATCTTCGTTAGGCTATTCACGCTTAACTGTCCACAGCCTTAAGGTATTTTCAGGTAATATTCATTCTAAGATTAGCCTGTATATATATATATATATACATATATATGTATATATATATTGCCTTGGTTAAAAATGGAGACAGTAGCTTTATATATGTATCTGCCAAACCGTGGCTTCGGAAGTTCAAACCTAAATGCGGCATAGTTTTTCCTTTTGGCACAGGTTCATCTGAAGGATGACAGAAACCTTGACCTTATTATAAGGGCAGAAACTAACATCACATGGCACCCATGACGCATAGTGCAGTGGTGTCTAGGCGCGCGCGCGCGCGCGCACACACACACATATATGCCACGGCTCCACGCCTCATGGCCATGTTATATCTGACTTCCATTTAGTTTATTCTGTGATTTTTTTGTTTACAAGGTAATTTATAGTATATTTTCTGTGTTAATTTCCAAAAGGCCCGGTGAAGTTGAGAGGTTATGGATTGGCCATCCAGCTCAATATTTTATGGCTTCGATTGTTCAAATTTCTCCCAATATTTCTCCGTTTCTATTTTTATTTTGTGGACTAACTGGCATTGTTTTTAAAACCGGATCGGTGAACCGGTGACCCGGCCATGTGTCCGGTCCGGTTTTCTTTTTATTTTGTTTTAAGTTAACCCGGGTGATTCAGGATTAACCCGCTCAATCCCTCGGTTCAGGCGGGTTGGGCAGGTTGAAATTTAAAAAAAAAATTGATAATGATTAACCAAAATGTATATTTATTTTTGACATAATAATGATTAATGATAGGTCAATAAGAGTCATAGGGTAAAAAAAAATATACTTATGTCAGATAAGGGGATGAAAGAAGCAAAAAAAAATCAAAAAATATAAATATATATTATATTATATTATTTTTTAATTTGAATTATTTAATTAAATAATTTTTAAAATATATCACTTTCATTTATTATCTTTTATTTTAAAATAAATTTTTATTTCTATTATTTTAACTCATTGAAATTTTTTTATCATTTAGTTAACCTTATTTTAAAAAAATATAGAAATGTTGTTATACTTTATTATTGTTAGAATTATTGTTATATGTTGTATGAGATATTAAGACTTGGATATGTATGAACGTATTGAGAATTAATACATTTTTTATTTAAATTATATTATTTTATTATGACCGGTCTGACTCCGGTTTGACCTCCGGTTGAACCCATGACCCCTGACCCCTGAGTTTGACCGGTTCAATGACCGGTCCAGTTTTTAATACCTTGCTAACTGGAATAGCATACTCGTATTGTATCTGCATGTGACTGCTTCCATGAAACCGGGCCCCCGTCTCCCTACTCTCAAAGCACGGAAAATTGTTTCGAGTAATTGGTATTCTAGTAGCTTTTAACAATAATTCATATACTAATTAAATTTTTACTTTCATAAAATAATATATTAATTTTTATTTTTACTTTAATTCAAATTTATGATTAGTGAAATAAAAATCATAAATTCACAGAGAAACTAGATTAATGAAAATAGTTATATTTTGGATAAAAGGGAATATTGCTTCACGTTATAATGGAATATATAAGCCCACAAATTCAAATTAAAAAAACAAAAAATAATATAAAAAATATATACCTGTCTATAAGAATTCTTTATTAGAGTATTCTATAACTAAATTATGTTATGTTATATTATAATCTTAAATTCTATCAGAATAATACATATTCCATAATCCTATAATTATACAATTATCACTCTCGTTTTCCCCCTAAAAACATTTTGAAATTTCATGCCACTCTTTTCTCACATCATCCAGCCATCTTTCAAAAATGGAAAAATAGCAAATAAGGACAACTAAAATATATTATTTACGGACAAGGATCAATAAATTTTGAATTAGCCTTGGAGGCCATGAGGACTACTGTGGAAATAAAATTAAAATTGAAACGACAAAAATAACCCTTACGAGTTTAAAGGAAGTACAGCTAATTCAAACTTATTTTCGTCAAATAATATATGCATAAGCGTGATTTTGTTAATTTCAATTTTAATCTCATTTCTACATTAGTTCTCATGACCTGCGGAGCTATTCAGAAAGAGAGCCGTTGAATCCCCATTCTCTGAATGGGCCAGAGACCCTCCTTTACAATGTGCCCACAATCCCGGAAAGTTGTTCCCTCCGGATCCAAATGAGAAAGCTAACTCCGAATAAAGGAGCTTCGCGTGGAGGGTCTGTTGGGGTAAGTGCAAATAGCTTTGATGCAAGACGCTGGATCACAAGTTTATTCTCTAAGGTTAATTGCCTATTTCACATGTTTTTACAATTACTCTCAAGCCCTTCGGACTCTCCGAATAATAAATCTAGCCCAGCAGCGAACTTCCTTGTTAAATTTTTCCTCGTTCGTTTCGTGCCATTATATCTGGCGTGTTATGGAATCAAGGGAGAGGAGCTAAGGAGTTGAAGAATGCGTTAATGCCATCGCAGAATAAAAACTAGGGAACTATCAATATGCCACTACTAGCAGTAGTAATGTTAATATAAATAACAATAACGCTAATGACGTAACATGAAACCGGTGATGAATACCTCATCTACAGCTCGAAACTCTCGTGTTCATTCACTCAGTGGCCTCATGTCTACGCTTCACTATGATTGGATAGCTCTTCCGCGTTCTAGTGGTTGGGAAAAACACCAGCTTATCTTCCTCAGCCACAATCCAACTGCAACAAATTCAATCCTTCAGTAAAATTTCATTGTTTATGGATTGGGTTTAAGGCTGGTATAGGCATAGATACCTGAATCGGGTGACGAAGAGGTGAAGGAAGACACAGACGACGACTCGAGCGAGCTCGAAGCCAGGACACATCCTCGGCCCCCCTCCAAATGGCGTATATACATTCCCCATGCTTCCTCCTCCTGCTTCCGAGTTGCTCTGTTTCACCATTTCATCCAAATTAACAAACCAAGGCAGCAGAGAGGATCTCAAGAGTGGTACGACATAGATGAGTTATAAACCTGCCATCTCCATGGATTGAAGGAGCGGGCGTCTTTGAAATGTTGCGCGTCCAGATGGACCGCACGGAATGATGCGAACAGTTTCCATCCTTTGGGAATTGTGTACCCTGTTTATTCGTTTCGAGTCATGATCTGTTATTAAAAATGTTACCCATGTTGAATGTTCTTATTTGGTCGTTACCTCTTATGTTTATGTCCGTCATTGCCCTCCTGAATATGCCACTAATTATGTTGCCCACCCTCAGAGTCTCGTGAACAACCTGTTCATCAGCAGGGCACAATCAGAATACCGCACTCAAAATCAACACATTCCTTTGTTTCTTGAAATCACTCCATGCTTTAATTGACACGTATATTTACACTTACGCATTGAGTAAATGCCATCGACTTATAATCACTCCACTCTAAAGCTGCTCCCGGGTCACTCTTCTTTGCCCTGATTTGGTCATGCTCTTCCTGCACAAATGCCGGTCTCATTCTCGTCAGGACCTAAAACTGAAGCAGTGTGTTCTCCGAGCGACGCTCTCGGTTCAGCCACGAGCAGTCCTCAATGAATCAAATTCTCAAACGACAATGCAATTACGAATCGATTAACCTCCAATTCAATCCGAATCAATGAAAATTAAGAGTAACCATAGACACAACTACTGGAATTCAATCACATAATGATCCCCAAAAGGGAGGAGTGTAATTTGTTTATCATATATGGAATAAACAAGCGTTGAAAGTCTAAATCAGCGGGCAAGCCGAACTTTGTTGTCGGACACTGCTTTTGATTAAAAGAGGAAAGAAACAGGGTAGGACGTGTTGCCGAAAAGGGAGACGGGGTTGGAGCTTGGAAAGTGCAAGGGCGGTTGCGTAGTCCAAAAAGGGTCCTAGGAATCAAAGAGGGGTACTGGGTTTTTCAACGCTAGTCTGCGTCGCCCTCTATACTCTACAGGGAGGCTATGGGCTATACAGTGACGTCATATACATCTCGATTTCAGCGCCTGACGATTTCTCAAGGGACATTGGAGTCCGCCGAAGGAACCCAACCGAATCGGTCCATTCCCAACCCAATCGTTCTGCAACACGCCGAGTCACTCGGAAAATGACTCTTACAGCCCCACATTCTGACTTCACTTTTATGTTGTTTACCTCCTTCCCAATTGTAGTTGTTTTGTCGTTTTTGACAGCAAGAGACAGCGAAGCGTGCGGTTCAGTTGTCTTGATTTTGTCCCTTGCTCCTGGGTCTCGGGCCCATGTTTCTCCCTCTTTGACTTTACGCTCTCTTCTTTTGACCGTCGTTTTCACCTGCCCATGCGGTAAGCTTCACCTCCAAGAACTTACCACTTGACAGTGACACCCGAGAACAAAAGACTTTAACCCTTTTGCTCTTCGGAGACAGGATCGATCGGATGTACAAGCCAATTCAGTCTTGACCTCGAAACTAAATGTCAATGATGACTAACAAAACCAAAAATCTCTCTGTTTTTTAAAAATAAAGTTTGAAACTCAACCATGACCATAATGGTAAAACAAAAAAAAAAAAGGACCATGAGACTTTAAAACAAAAAGCGGAGTGCGTGATGAAATGGGATTTAGTTACTGTTGTAGTGGTAGCGGGTACATGTGATGAGACGAGATGGGAGAGGTCAACACATGATTGGAGATGTGAGGGAATTTTGAACATACAGCAGTGAAAAGTCTCGAGGACACACACACACAGTTACACACAGGCTTTTCACTGCATGTCTCTAGACATTCAACGTACCCACAAACCAACAAACACGCCACCACATCCATCCAATCTTTTTTGTGATGATTTGTTCTCCCTCTTGGCCCCGTCCCCTCCAAGAAAGATAGGGTATACATTCTACTTCACTCTAGGCCGCATCAGGATTCCACTGCCCCGGCCAGCTCCTTGAGGACTCCCTCTCGCTTCTCTTTTAATTTAAGTTCATCACTCGTGTAGTCTCTCTTCTCTTAAAGTCTAGGTTTTTATTTTGGCATATTCTCCTTCACTGTAGTGCTTTTTTTTTTTTTAACAAAAACGCAAAAAATAAATACTCAATCGTGGAGTATTTAGTAATGATTAATTTTTTTTCCCCTTAGCAATTACTAACCTTGAGCTGGGCCAGGGCAAGAGGGGTTTCCGTGAGGAACTTGACGGCGACGGTGATGATGGTGGAGGTGGTTTCGTAGCCGGCGATGAGCAGTGCCAGCATAAAGTCGACAATTTGGTCGTCAGAGAAGTGGTCGTCCGAGGCCAACAGTGCGCCCAACATGTCATTGATCATTCTCTGTCCTCTCTCGTTCTCTCTTCTCCTCTGCCTCACCACGGCTACCAGTGCCTCCGCCACCTTCGTCCTCGCCTTTATGGCTCTGCGGTATGTGGTTGAGAGGAGACGTGTGGGGAGCGTGAAGAATCCTTCTATCACCAGAACGTACTCTTTCCTCAGACTCTCGCTCCATTCACCTGGATCCAGGCTCATCAGCTGCTTCACTGTTAACTCAAATGTTATCTGCATTTGTTCCACAGTTCCCGTCATTTCTTATTCCTAATTAATAATTAATTGCCGTCATATGAATGTCCTACACTAAAAACACATTCGGCGAAATGGAAATAAAATAAGTGAGATGTCAAGCAATGGAGAGTAATGTCCTCTGTGCATATTCTCACACACACACACACACACACGTGCCTGCTCTATGTGATTATGACCTGCGGAGGGAAGGACTTTAATTGCTTCTTCGGTTTAAAAGTGAAGATATTATGTCCACATGAATGATGAATTTTATTTATATGAGATTCACAACCTTATTTTTTTAAAATGAATAAATTAAATACACAATGATAGTGCAGAATGCAGACTTTTGAATTGAGAGGGATTTGACTCAGCAGTCAACTTCCCGTCTCGCAAAATCCGTTTTAATTTTGCGCATAAACCCTTTTTTAGTGGGTTTATCATACCCGGGACGATGGACCGGGATCTGGGTCGCCTCCCAATTCCCATCTTGTGAACTGTGATGCATATCTACAGTACATTCTCACCTTCAATCTCACAATAATCCTCACAGCAAAATATAAAAATTATAATAAATGAAACAAAAATAAAACAGAATGAAAAAGAAGTTATCCGGAGCCAGCTAGACCAGCAGTAGTGGCTAGTGACCTTTGAACTAAATAAGCAAAACCAAGAAAAGTTTCAAGGTCCACCACCTCCCAGCCCCAACACTGTGACGACATTAATTACTGACGGTGATGGAAATCGCCCAGTTGACTCGGTACACATTGCTGCCGTTTAAAGGTTCAAGTCTTAACATATAGTATAATCATGCGCTCGATCAAGTTTAGTCAAGTACCTTCTTGGCCTCGTCCATGAGAAAGACCCGATCGGTCCAGGAATCCAAGTTAAGCCCGATAAGGCGGTCTATGTCGACAAGAAGATGATCCCTGATGATGGCGGCGTTGGCAAAGCTCATCGTGAGGGAGTGCATTCTCTTGTGGAGAGCGCCCTTCATGAGGAGCAAAGAGTGCTTCCCCAGAAGGTTCGAGATCGAACCGGGGTAGCTACAATCGAAGAGCTTCCCCTCGTTGAGGAGAATGAACCGGTTCATCTCCGGGTCGGCCGAGAACACGGTCGGCTCGCCGAACACGTGGGTGGTGAAGATTGGACCATACCGCTCCACCCGCCGGTCGATGAAAGGCTCCGGGTCATGGCTCTTATAGGCAGAGATTAGCTGCAGGGTCTCGCCGATGAAGGGCAGGCCCAAGCTGCCCGGCGGGAGCCGCAGCATCCGGCAGCGCATCTCCCGGAGGAGCGAGAGACAGAGGGCGAAGAAGAGGAATGAGCAGAGGAGAGGGAGCAGTAAAGCCATGGAGAGGAGGAAATGATGCAGTAACAAAATCAGGAGGAGCTGCATGTACAGGAGATGGGGAGTGTTATATATATATGGAGAGAGAGAGAGAGAGAGAGAGAGAGAGAGAGAGAGAGAGTGATACTGATAGTTTTCAGGGGAGGGTAATTCCAAATGGGTGGAGCTGAAAGAGGAGAGGCACACGAGGGGGAGGAAATAAATGTCGGATTTTATGGCATCTGACAGCTTTTTTCTTAATTACGTCTCTCTCTCTCTCTCTCGGGGTGGGAAAGTATGGGGAACGCTTTCCCTGCCCCCTTTTACCCTTTTGAATTTATTAATTAATGAGGTATGCAGGAAGGGGGGAGAGAGAGAATCAAAATTTTGGAATGCTTACAAAATGGAAAATTTTGAGAAAGAGGATTGACGCGTGTATGGGAAATCCGATACGAGGGGGACTAGAGCTTCAGCAAGGGAAATAACCGGCTGACGAGTTAAAGTGCCTCTGCGGGTGGGCTCCACCATGATTTGGACTGCTGACGCTGGATTGGCATGCTCAGCATCTTAATAGATAGAGCGGGCAAGACCCAGGCTGTTGGCTCACATGTATGTTTAGTCTCGATATTTGACTTCCGATACACGCGCGCGCGCGCACTCGCACCTTTTTATTGGGGATGGGGGGGTGTAAGAGTAATGATTCAGTCCATGACTTTATATTTAAAACATGTTGGATCTATGAATTAAGAGGAGTCAAAGTTCGAGGGGACTGACTGGCGGAGGATAGTTTCCACGCACGGGACAGCATGTGCGCTCAAACTTCAAGGGAGAGTCTAAATTAAGTTAACGGGAGGCCTGAAGAGGGGGGCGTGTGGTTGTTTTTTGTCTACGATGACGACGACGACGATGATATTATAAATTATAGATTGCCCATAGAAAACTACTGAAAGAGTGAGGAGGACAAAAGCAATGTGGCCATAAACTGGCCTCAATTTTCAAACCAGCCCCTTTTCACATACACTGTGCCTCTAACTTGGATACAATTAATAAATCAGAGAGCCATTCTTTTGTTCAGCGCGCACAAAGTAAGCAATACACCGTTGAACTTGAACAGAAGGGATTTGTTGGAGACGAATAGGATGAGGAAGAGTGAAAAGAAGTGGTGGGGCGATGGGGGAATGAAGTATCAAATGAAGACGATAACATGGACCCCACGGGACGCAAATGGGTAAGATGCTGGGTGATTAACTCGGGCGGGAGAGAATCCCGTCATGTGTGAGGTGTATGGGGGGCATGACCTGTCTAACTTTTCAGGCTGGACGCAAATCTCATCACGTACGCCAACATTATTCTCGCTTGGAATAAGAATTTTGTGGCTCTGTGTTTTCCTGTTATAGTGCTTTCTGGTTATATGTAAATGATGGTAGGGTTGACCGGTTGAGGTTATAACAAGGTGAAGTTGGAGGAGGAGACAGGAGGAGTGTAGGCGCACGTGCACTCCACATGCTCCTTCTGCTCCGTCTCTGTTCCTGCACTCGCCCCCTCCCCCCTCTTATATTTCATTTTCTCCAATCCAATCATTCGCATTCACTGTTTCTTTGCTTCATGTGAACTGCCCTGCATCTTCCTCCACCATTCAAGCTAGGGCTGTGTTTGGGCAGGGTCGGGTAGGGCAGTCCCTTAACCCGATGCCCTGCCCTAAATATTTTTGAGCAAGCAAACCAAGCCCAAAGCCCAACCCTACCCGAAAAATGCCCGACTTTAGAAGGGCCGGGTGGGCAGGGTTGGGTAGGGATTGGGCTCATCAGGCAAGGTCTCTAGCCTTGCTCAGAAATTCATCATGAAAAAGTCTAAAACAATATACTACACACCTAGTAGACACTAGACAATATAAAATGATATTTCACCACCAACAACAATAAAGGAAGTGAAAAATAGAAGATAAACATAACATGATAAAATTCATCATAACACAAAGAGATTTCTCTAATAATTCAAATATGATCCAGTCATCTATAAACAAAAATAGCCTTTTAAAAGGCCATAGATCTATCTTCCACAAACATCAACCATCAAGCCATCAAGCCATCAACCATCACCACAATAAGTTTTCAAAAGCCACAAGTCAAATAGTCTAATAATTCAAAGTTCAAACATAAAATTAATCCTAAAAAAAATCCAACATAAACTAGACAAATTAAGTTGCCAATACCCATTTGGCCATTCCTCCTAAGGTTGAAGCTGAACTACTGAACCATCACATCAAGAACCTGAAATAAAACAATAAGAAGAATTAAATTTATATGACAATTTATAATAGAAAAAATAAATTAATTTAACAAAACTACCATATTGAGTATTCAAGCAACAATCTTTGTCCCTCTTTCAACCATCCACAGTCATAGTATCATAGTGTCCTCCTTCAATGACAGTAGTTACTTCTAAAGGAAAAAGAAATCAAATTAAAAATATATCCAACACTGTACAATAGCTAAAATCAATATTCACAGCACAGAAAAATATATAAAAAAATCAAATTAAATTAAAAATATTACCAAATTGAACAACATGATCTGTCTCTTCAAATTGTCAAATTCACGCAACTTATTAGCAAGTTCCGTGAGTGATGTTCCAGGTAGGAGCCAATTTTGAGCATAAATCAGTGCTTCAGTCATTCGAGGAGATAGTGAACTCCTATATTGATCAACTACTCGCCCTCTGGTGCTAAAAGCAGATTCAGATGCGACTGTTGACACTGGAATAGCCAACACATCTCTGGCCATAAGAGAAAGAATTTTATATGTAGATGCATTTGCCTTCCACCATGACAAGATATCAAACGCTGCACCAAAACCAAACACGATCTCAAGATTAGCTGCAAGATATTTGTCTAACTCTATCTGATCATTATTGGAAGTCTTCTGCTTTTGTGACTCCAGCCATAGAACACCAGGGTCATTATCATCATCTAAAGAGTCATCCTCTAATGAAATCACCCCTCATGGTGTAGATGAAGAGGGGATACTTGATTCCAAACTTACTCCAGCTGAATACTCATTATACAAATGATACAAGCAATCTTTCACCCTCATTTTCATAGTTGCACATACATCTGAATCAATGTAAAGCTGCTCAAAAACATGATTCACATAAGCCAATTTGTATCGAGGGTCTAAAATTACAGCAACCATCAATAAAGGATTCATATTATCAGTTTGACCCCAATACTTCTCATATTTTGTTTGCATGCTAAGGCTTATGTCCCCAAGGAGAGGATCAGCATTCAATATATTTTTTTGCAACAAATTCTGCACACGTGCAATTTGATGGAAGCACGTGTTAGATGTCACATTCAATGTAGAAGAAAACATCAATGTGATATCATAAAAAACCTTCAAAAACTTGAGGAAGATACGGGCTCTACTCCAATCCTTTTCCTTAGGATATTCACATCTACACAAAAGGCCGATTGGTCACGCTTAAAGATACGCTCATCCTCCTCATTAATTTTAAAGTGAGCACGATATTCATCATCTTCATCATGCATTCTTTCAAACACTTTTTCAAACTTCAAAGCAGATTCAAGTATCAAATAAGTAGAATTCCATCGTGTAGAAACATCTAAGCATACAAGGCTTTTAGTGTCCAATTTCTCTCCATCAGCCCAACTTTTAAATTTAAGAAACCTAGAAGGAGAGGAACGAACATACCTTATAGCATTTCTAATGGAATCAAAGCTCTCTTTTAACTCCTTCAAGCCTTCATTCACCACCAAATTCAACACATGAGCATAGCACCTCAATTGTAAGTACTCGCCATCACATACTAACCCCTTCCAAGCCTTAATCCTCCTCTTTAAGTATGCTAAAGCTGTGTCATTAGCTGTTACATTATCCATAGTTATTGTGAATACCTTGTTAATCTCCCAATCTAACAAACACTTCTCAATTGTCTTCCCTATTGTTTCACCTCTGTGATTTTCAATCATACAAAAATTCAAAATTCTCTTATAAAGTTTCCACTCAGGGTCAATAAAATGTGCAGTCACACACATGTAGTTGAAGTTTTGATTGGATGTCCAGCAGTCGGTAGTAATACAAACACGATGAGCACACTTCTTTAAAGCCTTCTTTAACAGCTTCATTTCTCCAAGAAATAACTGCCAACAATCCCTTGTCACAGTTGTTCTTGTAGGAATTAAAAATCTGGGTTCTAATTCATGCATCAATTTTCTAAATCCTTCCTTCTCAACAATCCTAAAAGGCTGCTCATCTGTAATTATAAATTCACAAGTGCTCTTCGACATCTCTTCTCATTATATGTGTGAGGAATCAAGCCTCTTCCTTGTCCTTGCATGCTTGCCCCTCCTTGTGACACATAATTCAACATTGATTGCTTATTGTCTGTTATGGCTTTGTGTAGGTTCTTGAGACATTTAGGTATGTGCCTTTTCAAGGAATTTGTCCCATGCTTAATTGGGTCATAGGCATATGTGGTGTGGCAATATTTGCAAGCTGTTCTATACTCCCCATTTGTCTCTTCTAATGGCAATCTAAAAAAAAATTCCCAAACTTGTGATGATTTTGGTGTCCTCTTTTCAGGTTCTTTTGTCTTTTGACCCTTACACTCTGCTTCCTGAGAGGCTTTTGCAGTGGTACTAATAGGAGGTAGAGGAGGTAATGAAGATGAAGGCATTAGAAGAGGTGCAATCGGATCAGGATTAATCCCACTTTCATCTTGGGGAGAGGGTATAGTCATAGGTGTGAATGGAGTAAGGTTAGCATTAGGACCCGTGGGAGCGGAACTAGGACTGTCGTGTGCTACATATGGAGAAGGAGTAGAAGTAGAATTTTGTTCTTCCATTTTTGTGGCCTAACAAATAATTTCATTAAACTAAAAACAGAACCAGCACAAGAGTAGGCCAGCATATCGATGAACCATTAAAAAACGAGCAGAAAAATTAAAATCGTTTTCAATTTAATCAAAACAAAACAAAAACAGAGATCTCACAAAGAAAAGAAACAATCCAACAGCAATGATACTTGAGCTTCGAATAGAGAGAGTGAAAGAGAACAACTTCGAACAAAGAGAGTGAAAGAAAAGAACAGGTATGAAGAGAAGAGACCATTTACCTAAGCCTCGAGGAGACGAGTTGAATCAATTGATAAACTCGAGTGCAATGAGACGAATGATTCTGAACTCTAAAGCTGCTAACCCGAGTCCAAGATAGAGGAAGCTCTGAACTCTGAAGTTGCCAATGCCAAACGAAGGAAGCTCGGAAAGATCAAGGGACAGATAGCGACGCCGGAGATGAAATCAAGAGAGAGGGACAGAGAGCGACGTCGGAATGCAATCGAGATAGTAGAATAGAGAGTGACGCGGAGATGAAATTAGATTCAGCGGCTGTGCGAGTATGCAGCAGGAAGCAGGGAGCAGGCGAGCAAGGCTATGAGCACCGAGCAGGCGAGCAAGGCTGTGACTTGTGAGCACCGAGCAAGCGAGCACTATTTGTTTTGTATCAAATTCAAATCGAAAATGGGAGTGATCGAGTGAGAGAATTGAGACTTAGGGAAGTTAGGGTTATAATATTTTCATTTCCATTCATGCCCCTTACCAATTTAACAAATTACATAATATATTAATATTTTTATTAAAATATATATATATCTCGGGTCGAGCTGGGTCAATTGGTTGGATACCCTAACTCTAAACCCTGCCCAACCTGAATTTTGGGTTCAGCCCGACCATGCCCAATCAGTGCTGGGCACATTGTTTAGGGCTCGGGTCGGGCATATTTAACTCGGGTCGGGCATTACGGGCACATGGGTATCTTGCACAGGCCTAATTTAAGCCATCCGGAGCTTTTCCAACTTCTCCCACTAGATATGCCGGATGCATGTGTGGACGACTCGCTTCAAATTCATGCCAACACACAAATTATTACATCAAACCTGATAGGTTTAAAAACCCATATCTAGATCTGAGCCATGTTTTAATGACAAACTAATTAACTGCATGCGATGCCAAAATTTCAAAATTATTATTATTATTATTATTATTTTGTTTCGGTCAGGCAGCCTGCTGAACACAATCCTTACTTTAAAGGCAATACTCGGGCTTTAGAAGCGGCATCCTTTATTGTCAATAATAGCGATGATCGGCTTGGATGAGGAATGGGTTTTAATCTGCCATGCATTGTTGGCGTGCTAGATGTGTCCGTCGGGTTGGATCGACAGAGTCAAATACTCCGAGCCTTTAACTCTCACTTCCTCGGGCCAATATCCGCAATAGTCTCTAGCCCCCTCTAGATTTAACTTCCAATTTCATTCTGCGTCTCAACCCGCCTCTCCTTTTCCTTTGAAATCTTTTATACTTTTTAAATAAAAAAATTAAATAAATACAAGGTTTTAAAATTGAAATTTTAAATTTAAATTTAAATATGAAATCTTGTACGCTTTCCAAACAAAACATTTAAATTTAAATTTAAATCTATCATCCAAACACGATCTTAATTTAAGTAAATAGAGAACTGCTTATTTTATAACATCTTTTGTCCAATCCTTTTTTGTTGATATTTATGATTAATTAGATTTATTTTTTACATTTCTATTTATATCATTCATGTTTTTTTTAATTTTATTAGAACTGTTTTCAATATGATTTTATCACAGCATATCATCAATACTTAATATTTTTATTTAACTCAATATTATTTATCATTTAATCGATTTTAGAATATTATAATTTTAGAATTTGTTGTATTTAACAAATACGATGAATTGAAATAAGCAAGTTGTTTTGTATATGTAGTTGTTGATGTTTTACCAATATTCTAGAACAAGTGATCAACGACGAATAAATCTTGAATGTTTTGATTTTCTAAATAAACTAGATTTATTGTTAAATAGAACAATATATATTTTAACTAATAATTAAAATAATGAGATATAAAATATTTCTCACTGTTGATTCGTTCTCTGAAGCTGCAATTTAACTTGCGGAAAAGCCGATGGGACGCGGAACAATTACGACGATGTCGAATTAATTAAAACACTAGTAAATGGTAAATACAAAATAGTTTCTTAGATCTTATTTATCCACAAAAGCAGACTCAGCCAAGTCAATGGCGCGAGCAAGACCGGCAGCTTTGTTCTGACACTCTTGGTGCTCACTCTCAGGCACACTGTCAGCCACGATACCAGCACCAGCTTGAAGATGAGCGACCCATTCCTTGCGCTGGTTCTTGCCTTTATACGAGTAAATGGTGTCGTATCTAGTTCCTGTTTGAAATACCATTGTCCTGAGAGCTAGTGCAATGTCCATGTCCCCAGCGAAAGAGATCCACCCAAAGCCTCCACTGTAAGGACCACGCCTTACCACCTCCATCTCATCTATCAGCTCCATGGCCTTCACCTGCAACCAACCCCCGCCCAATAAGATTGAAGACTTATTATCATGCCATGGGATAGAAGCAGGAGCAGATTAAACATCTTTATCGTGATCAATTGGCATGGCATGTTGTAGAAAAGAAAACGTTAGAAGACAACAGAAATCAACCTTTGGTGCTCCGCTAACAGTTCCAACAGGTAATGCAGCACGTAGGACATCCCATCCTGTCAAATGGTCTGGCAACTCGCCCGTGACCTTTAAATCAAATAAATAAGAATTATTAATTCAATGAATATTGAGGGTTGACTCACAGTTTGACACATGCTTTGTTCATAGTTGTGTCCAATTGGACAAATGAACACTTGAAATCAAACTTCAATCTCGTTTCAAATTACAAATGTTCTCACCGTTGAGCTCATGTGCATGACATGGGAATACCGTTCCACATTCATAAGCTTTTCCACTTTCACGGAACCATGTTTTGAGACCTGAACACAACTTCAATAATCAGAATCATCAAAGTAGACATTCCAAATTATGCCTCTCTTACTAGCCAAAAGACATAAATCCTCAAGAAATCTATCACAGTGAATATGAACAAGAATGGTAGAATTCACACTAAATATAATAGTGCAAACTGTTACATAGAGAGTTTGAAATAGCCGGGTATTCATCAAAAATCAAGCAAGTTATAGAACAAACCTTGCCAACGTCATTGCGTCCTAAATCAACCAGCATGATATGTTCTGCGCATTGCTTTTCATCGCTCAGAAGTTCCACCTCTAACTTTTTATCTTCTTCTAAAGTCTGCCCCCTCTTAACTGTCCCAGCCAATGGACGATTCACTATCTTATTCTGTTGATGTCAAGATCATAATAAAATTCCCCATTCAAATAAAGGTTAGAGCGATTTGATAAAATTAATATGACGTCTTGGTGAATATCCAACAAGTATAACAAGTTTAGAGCTACCTTCTTTACTCGAGTAAGAATTTCAGGACTTGAAGCAGCTAGAATACATCCTCGGGCCTGTTTTAAGTAAATACAAATCTATAATAATAGTAACAACAACACAAGTACGTTCTAACTTACTGAACCGAATGAATACTATAGGATGGCCGAAGAAAACCTGCAAATAAGCCATATATGGACTCGGATTGACTATTCTCAGTGCTCTATATATCTCAAAAGGATCAGCAAATGTTCTGCGCTCAAAACGTTGACTCAATACGATCTGGAAAATATCCCCTGCCTCAATATGTTCTTTTGCCTTGAGGACTGCCGCCTTGTATTCTTCGCTTGTCATGCTCGACTTCTTTAAAGGAGGACCAAAACGTCGAGTCTGCAAATTCACATAGCCTGGAGATAGCCTTGGGCTATCAATTGAAAATAAAATTAATTTGACTTCAAAATTATATTAAATTATTAAATACGAGATTTGATAGCTTACGGCTCAATATCCTTTAGTCTTGACACTAACTTTTCCAGCCGTTCCATCCCATCTTTGTAAGCATCCTCGACTGAGGAGTATCGATCCAGCCTCACCCAATGAATCACGTATGCTTTCTATTTGGCGTTGAACAAAGAAGCAATTGAAACAATAAAATAAGTGTTGTAAGTTATTAATTAATATTTCAAGAATCCCATAGATCATATGTCCTTGTGCATTTCAGTAATCGTGGGATAATCACGAACTTTAAATGTGTTGAATGAAAAATGACCTATCATATGAACTCCATGCGTTATTCAGTACCTACACTCAACTACAGTACTTCTCAGGAATTCTATCCCATACATATGTCTAAAATTCTATGTGTCCAACGTGATGACTAACAGAAGGAGACAGTGCGAGACTGCTGAACTTTTCAGAGAATAACTAATTTTTCTTCAGAAATAGCCAAAGGAAAGATACTTAGGTCATACCATGTTACTCTATGCTGCAAAGTAGGCATGCAGACCTATGTCATCTCATCACTTATTGATGTTGCTTATGAAACAGAAAAATAAATACCTTCTCCACATGATCGAACACGACCACATCCTCATAGAGGGCCAGATGCATGTCTGGAAGGTTTCTGTCGTCCTCTGGAGCCTTTGAAAATGGTAGCTTTTTCTTTTCAACGTAGCGAACTGTGTCATATGAACAATATACCACCCAGCCACCTGTAGCGCCAGCTTATGTTAGAGTTTTGCAGATAACGATATAAGCACAGCAAATGCACCGCTTATGCCCAAAATTAAAGCTAAATAAATAAATAAATGCACGTACAAGGACCAAAAACAGTGGCATGTAGCTGGATTTGGCAGAACACGGGGACAAAATCTTATTCAAACGCAGTTAATTCGGTTTTGCAAAGTCACAAGGTTTAATTTTCAGAAAACATCGCTATACCCAAAAAAATGCACAAGAGAAATGCTGATATAATGCATTCAAGAATTTCACACGTGCATCTATTTAACCTTCGTGGAAAAAAGAAAGTATTAGATTTTTTTTTTCCCTTAAAAAAAATCAACGTGCATTGAAACATAAAGTGTTTCCAAGCCTGTATCGTCAAGCTATTAACCCCAGCATGTAGGATTTTTCGTTTTCTTCAATTAAATTGTACGTCATTCAATGATTCAACACACCACCTGTCAGCGTCCATGCTTTCTTCATATAATCAAATAAAAAAGTTCAGTCTCATTGCTTCATATGTATATTAAACTATTTCTAGTTGCTTTCACTTTGGCAAACAATAGAATTGTACCCTTTTGTGCCACTCCCTCTTTCCCCGACAAGCTGAGATAGCGACGTTAGTATGAAGTGTGAACGTCCATTATTGGAGCTATTCTCGAAAAAACCTCATTTCAGAGAACCAGTATCATAAATACAACAGATTACACTTACCATTGAATGCATCCGGAAGCTTATCAGTGAGACAGGGTTTCCAACCCGTTGCTATTCTTTTAGGAATAGAGAAAGGATCATCAACAATTTCCTCAGTCATGTGCCCGAATTCATGGTCTGTTATTGTAACTTTATTTTCCTTTGCAACAACTTCCATGGCGGGTTGAGCTCCAACAACACTATAGCGCCCCTACAATCAATCAAACCCCGAATTTCTGATATATAGACAAACGATTAGTAAATTCAAAATCAAGAAGCGGTGTAAGAGCACTCACAACAGTTACTTGGACATTAGGCTCTACGGATTCAAAAAGAAAGCTCGGAGCCTCCCGGTCATCTTCCTTAACCAAACACTGGTATGCAAGAACAGGGGTAAGCTGGTCAGAGAATATGCATTGATAGAGAGGAAACAAATTTCCATGTTTTGAAGCCTCAACAAACTTCCTTTCAACATCACCAACTGCAAAAGAGGTAAATGCTCAGGCCATAGACGGTGCCGATAATGATCAGAACATAACAGAAAAGGCCGAACAACTTTTGCAACCGAGCCCCAAATGATTCATGAAGACCCACCTTCCCATTCGATAGGGTTTAAGCTTTTAGAACGAAATGATCATCGATATAATATCAAAATTTCTACAGTGGAATAGTTAATAATTTGGTCTTCATCACTTTAACTGTCCATATTAAAAATAATTTTAGAGCGTACGTGAATTAATCATTTACTAACACATGAAACCCTAATCATTGTCCAAAGAACAGGAAACCTAAATGGCTCTAACATTCTTGAAAACCATTATGTGTTCATTTGAATTTGAATTTGGGTATAATAAATTATAAAAATAATTGATTAAATGATAAATTTTAATTATAATTAATTATATTATAACACAATGTATTTGGACTGCTCATGTTAATAATTTTTTAAAGATTCAAATTTTATTAAAAAAAGAAGAGAAAAAGTTTCGTTTTAATTTTATTAAATTTTGTTCCTGTTTTGTGATTTTTTTTTTAGACCTTTAATGTAATTTACCTATATAACTTTGTAACAAAAACACGCAGAAGTCGAGAAGTTGAAATTTGGAGCGTTGGGAAAAAATCAATTTTTTGGAAAAAAAATTAATTTTGGAAAAAGGTGGGTGTTTGAGTAAATTATGACTTAATCAAATTTTTTGCTTCTAAAATTAATTAATTACTCAATCCAAACACGCACTATAAAATTATAAAACTATTTATGATGATGAGAGAGACCTTGACAATTGACAGTTCCATTATTCGGAGTCAATAAAATGGTAACTCAATTTTAACAGAGGTTTTTAATTGAAATACGAAAATACCAAAATAAAGCATACTTCTTGGTAAATCACAGAGAGAAGGCTGGACTGGTAGTTTCAAGTCATTTTGGTTCTACATTGATCAAGGTGAGCACAATTTCTAGTAAAATAAACAATGGGGAAAAAAGACACGAGTGAATGGTCACTTACCAGTGGATGGGGCGGAAAGGGAGGAACACCGGATGGAAACAGGAGCAGAGGAGAGTGAGGTTCCCAAGGAAACGGCGGTGACTGGCGGCGGAGAGAGTGGGACGCGGAAAGGAAGCACGCTGTGGGAGAAGCCGAGGGCGGGGACGGTGAAGTTATTGGCAGACATGGGGGTGGTGGAAAGAAGTCGGGAGGCCATATCTAGAAAGGAAGTTGCAGAAAGCTGGAATTTGGGGCGAGAGGCGGGGGACATTTATAGGACTGGGACGGAGCATGCATTGAATTGGTTGGCCCTTCCTCCCTATTTCCACGGAGGCCGGGAGTTATAGGAACGAGGAGATGTATGGAATAAAGTTCTATATGAACCAAGAAGGCAGGAATGAAAACGGTACACCGCACAATCACCTTCTTCTCATTCCCTCTCAAGGTTGCGGAATTGTAGATAATTAGTTTCCCGCGGAAGCCTTCTTGTTAAAATTAAAATATGCCAGAACTGATAGCTAATTTTAAACTCAATGAAGTTTCCATATTTACTTATGAATTGCAATTAAAATATGCATAAAAAGGTATGTAATTCTAAAGGATAATGTAAAGTTTTTTTTTTTTAATACAATGAAGGTCATAGTTAATTAAGAACATTTTACCACTCTGGACGAAGGGAGCATTGTATTGTTGGAATTGCAGGAGCGGGGATTGAAAACGTGTTTCAACACGTTTGGCCAAACAAAGAAAAAAGAATTAAGATAAGTCTGACGTCATAAATATATATTTAAAACAAAGGTTAATTGAGAAAATTGACTTGATAAAAGATCGTTAAATTAGCAGACAAGTAAATCGGGCGACCAAAATGAATCAGTTACTTTATTTAGTAGGCATGAGAGGCATCTTGCCTGAACGACAGAATTAATCTCCGCTTCCCCTACTCATGTGGCCAAAACCCGCGTCTTTTGATATTTGGTTATTGGCCACTTTATGAGCTCTTTTCTCCTATTATCTTTTTCTTTCTTTTTCCTATGCTTATCGCAAAACTATGATTATTTTCATCTTCAAGCTGCAAATATTATCATTCAATCTCAAATTATCATGCATGAACCTGGTGCACCACATTATATATGTTACATTCAATAAAATCATGCCATTCATATAGTTGTAAATATAAATTAATTTTGTCATTAATGACAGTTATGAGAAAAATAATAATAAATTAAATAGTCATTATATTCTAAAAATAAAATCAATTGAATAGAGTATGAATGTGATGGTATACTAAATCTATACAAAAATCTTTCATTTGATCATTAATTACTTTTTCTTTTATGTCTTTATTGCCTCTCAAATTTACACATCACCAATTACTCAATGTCTCACAATTTTAAAATATTGGACTTGTCATGTTTCTTTTTCTTTTTCTTTTTTTTTGTTTGAACCATTTTGTTAGTTCTGGATTGAAAACAACCTCTAATATTTATGTATTTATTTAGTTTTTAACTATAAGGGGATTCAAGAAAAATTGAGTGCTTTTGAATAAAAGAAGCTTTTGAACCTTGAACTTCTCCACCTGCACCCTGCTGCACATCATTATTAAGGTATAAACAAGCATCCCATGGCTAACATTTATAACAGATTTTAACAATCCTGATATGAATAAGATTTAATGTTGACATCAAAGTAAAATACTAATGTTTAAAATTTATAGATATCATCTATCTTCTTTTATATACATACACACAGGACAATTTTTTATCGTGGTTACTAGTCAACTTCTGAATTTTAAACAAGTGATGCTATAAATCAATAACAATTGCTATCATTCATTTTTTATTTATTTTTTATCTTTAAACTTTAATTTGTTTGATTTCGTCTCGCTCAATGTAAGTTTGAATTCAACATGGTTTTAATATAATATAATGTAATTTGATTAAGGGCAAAACTTATACACTTAAGGTTAGGTCTTGAATTTACTTTCTTCTAGTAAATTGATGCCACTTAGATGATTTGTCCAGCTCACCAATTAACTCTCCTTAACAAACTTTTACACCGTTAGCATTTAAAAAAGAAAAGAAAATAAGTAAATTAAACCTAACTATTGTTCCAATCAATCCTTGTCCCAATTATTCATCTCTCTGCCGCTCTCTCAATGTCTTCTTTTTTCATTCATCGTGCTTGTCTACAATTTGTTTAAATTAAAGAGACTGATAGAGATTGAGAGAATTGGCTTCATCAAAATACAGACGGCACTAAGTATTTTTGACACTCCCTTACTGCCTCTTTGAGCTTATAACGATTTTTGAACAAGTGCTCTTACAGCAAAGCAAGAAAGAAGCAAGAAGAACAAGTGAATGGCTTTGTGTTTTGCATCAATATTGCATCGCTAGAACAAGGGTGAGAGAATTTATTTATTTATTTATAATTTATTTAATTTGTATTAAATTTATGCTATCACTTGTTCTTCATATTTAATTTATGTATAGTTTTGTTTTTTCTTCATAATATTATCATTATAAATTTTATGCCACCAAATCCACAGCTTGTTTTGATCTTTATTTTATAGTTTTTAACGGCTTTGTGTTTGTGTCAATACTACATCACTGGAACAAGGGTTCTCTATCTACATATGGAGAAGAAGAAGAAGGTAATGGAATAGAATAGAGTGCTCCTGCTCTGTTTTCTCTGCGTTAAAGCTTCTGGAATGAGAGAGATAATAGAAGCTACCCATATATATATAGGTCGATAAGCTGTAGGTGCAGATTTGGAAGAAAACCAAGCAAGTTTAAGAATATAATAAATTATAAAGTTCTATGTACTATGTATGTGTTTGTTACATACACGCTGTCATGAAGTGCCTCAAGTGTGTTCAATGATAAACGTATCAACATCAATTTCATTATCAAGTGCCTCAAGTGTGTCCAATGATAGGCTTTCACATGTTTGAATGTATAAAGATGGAGAAACATGCCTTTAGATCTTTGATTATTTGATAATATAATGGTCGTGAGATTTGATTGTGCAGTTCGAGTGAGAATAGAAGTAACAAATACATATTTTCTTTGTATTGTGTATTTGACTGTAAAATATCTTCTTGGTCAATAACAATAAGCACAATTAAACTATTCTAAAGTAAACTTAGAAAGTGTAAGTTCCAATCAAGCAAGCACTCTTAGTTAAAAAAAAACTAAACTAAATTATTTTTAGCTACATATCCTAAAATACAAAAAAGGAAAAAATATGATCTATATGGCTTTGGGTAATTCCAATACAAAACCATTGAATACTAAAAGCAACAAAATATTTATTTTTCCACTTCATTCCAAAATGTTACTCCTTGCTCTAGAAATCGCTAGATAGTGATGATTTCATATGTTAGCCTGAGTTAGATATGAAATGAAAAATATCAACAAAATGATGTGCGTATAAGTCAAATAATCAAAGACATATACATGATTTTAAATAGGCATAAACAATATATACACTTGTGACATTGCAAGAGCTGATAAATTCATAGGTGCATCATAGTCAAGACATGCTTGTGATGTTAATGCCTATATGTAAAATAATTAAAATTAATATAATATTATAGGCATAAAAAGGTTAATTGAAGACAACAAAATTAGTCTGTGCCTAAACCTGTGAGTGTCATCTTTTCTTTGATTTCTTTTCTACACAACTTTTTGGATAACCTTTTGTGCGAGATACACCCTCTTTCTTTTTCATTCCTTTTATTTGAAAGATACCATTCTCTCTCAATGTGTTCATCTCACTAACTTTATGCTGGCTTGATAGGAAAGAGCTTCTATTCAATATTTTATCCACTTCTACGCCTCACCAATTTTTTTGAGAGAAAGGTTGAAGCATCCTCTGACTCAGTAGCCTCACTTGATATTTCAACTACACTTCTATATAAATCCTTGAAACGATTAGAAACATCTAACTTGGGATCCTCTTTGATAATGTGCCCACTATTATCAAGAACACATCCACTTCGAGCATGCTTGGTCTACCTTTTGAGAATATATCTTGGAGGAATAGCTATTTTATTCTATAGGTTAAGTACTCTTAGAGCATGACGACGTAAGATCCCAATAAAGTTATATTTTTGACAGCTTCACTCAACTGTTTCATTCTCTGAGTTATAGTTGACTTTGTGATCTATTGAATTTCCTAGTACACACACACTATACTCAAAAAGTAGTGAAGCTTGATTGCATTCTTTGAAGATTATGTTACAAGACTTCTCATATTCCTTTCTAACTTCATAAAAAATAGTTTTAGTATAGATGTCTCGTGCATTTTTCAACAAAAACACATTTATATCAAGTGGGGGCACTTTTTAATTCATTTCATAATTTTCTTCCAACTCCTCATATCTCATATCTTCTAACAACCTCTCAAAGTGTCCGAACAAATTTAATTCATTCAATATAAACTTCATATAGCCTCTTAAATGACTATTGAAGCTTTTACTCAATTGGGTTGATGTAGCCCTTGCAATAAAGGCATGTCGGCCATACACTGATACCCATTTTTCTTTCTTAGCAAACAAGTCTTGCATCCATTTATTTTGATGAAGGTTATACTTGTCAAGCATTGACTCCCATGCATTAAGAAAGTCATTCTCATATTCACATTCATTCATATAATGTCTTAGTTTAAAGCAAAAGAATCTGATTTCTTGTAAACATGATTAACTTTCTTGAGAGCATTTTGACAAAGATGCCAACTACATAAACAATGATGTGATTCAGGAAAAACATTTACAATTGCTTTAACTATTGCTGGATCTTGATCTGTAAAAATTGTGCTTGTTTTCTTCCCACACATAGCCTTTAAAAAAGTTCTAAATAACCATTCAAAGGATTCACTAGTTTCATCACACAATAATGCAGCATCAAATGCAATGATTTGTCAATGATGATTGAATCCAACAAAGGGTGTAAATGGTTTGAATCCATTATTTGTATGATAAGTAGTATCAAAAGATACCATATCTCCAAAATAAAAATAATCTACAGCCATATTTGCATCTGCCTAAAAGATATTTGCAATTTGATCTTCAGTATCAAGTTGAATTTCATAAAAAAGGATGGATTTTCTGATTGCCTTGACTGAAAATAATGAAGCAACTTGTGAGCCTCTCCTTCTTTCATTTTTGCCATCCTCTTTGAAGTCAAATGGTTGCTAACATCTTTAAGAGTGCACCAATATTCTCTCGCCCTGAAACTTGTTGACTCAAGAATTCAAAAATCAACTTTTGTCGTATGCCAGAATTACTTGCTAATTCAATTTAATTTTCTTGAGCACTTGAGACCTTTCTCTGAGATGGTAATTTATGCTTGCTCCTTGGTGTAGCAAAAGCATGATTATGCTCCTTCTAAAAACATGTAACTACATATTTTCCACTTTCTTGTCAATTAATGATCATTCTAGCCAAGCAACTAGTCCTATAATCTTTACGAGCTTTTCTTAGGTCACAATTATTCAACCTTTTGAAACCTTCTTTGAAACATATAAATTTTTGAGAGATTGTCGTCTTATGATCCAACTTGCATTTGCTTACCCAATCTTTTCTAATGCTAAATCCCACCTAAACCAGCATAAGCATTATAAAATCTATATGCATGTTCTTCACTGTCAAACTCTAATCCAATATATGGAGTCAAATCTATTTCACTTACTTTGTGGGAGGTTTAGATGATGGCAATACAGTTAAATTGTCCATCAAATTTACTACTAATAAGATATAACACCAACATTTTAAAATATATATACACACTTTGACAGTATTCTAAAGATGAAGACAAAAACATCATTCATTAAAAACTATAAAATAAAGATCAAAACAAGCTTTAGATTTAGCAGCATAAAATTTACAATGATAATATTATGAAGAAAAAACAAAACTATAAATAAATTAAATATGAAGAACAAGTGACAGCATAAATTTAATACAAATTAAATAAAGATGAAAAAAAAATTCTCTTACCCTTGTTCTAGTGATGCGATATTGACACAAAAACAAAGCCACTCACTTGTTGCTCTTGCTTCTTTCTTGCTTTGCTATAAGAGCACTTGTTTAAAAATCATTAAAAGCTTGAAGCGGCAATAAAGGAGTGTCAAAAGTACTCAGTGTCGTCTATATTCTGATGAAGCCAATTCTCTCAATCTCTATCAGTCTCTTTAATTTAACCAAATGGTAGACGAACACGATGAATGAAAAAAGAAGACAGCGAGAGAGCGGTGGAGAGATGAATAATTGGGATAAGGATTGATTGGGACAATAATTAGGTTTAATTTACTTATTTTCTTTCCTTTTTAAATGCTAATGGTGTAAAATATGTTAAGGAGAGTTAATTGGTGAGCTGGACAAATCATCCAAGTGGCATCAATTTATTGGAAGAAAGTATATTAAGGATTTAATCTTAAGTATATAAGTTTTGCCCTTTGATTAATTACAATACATAAGAATTATGAAGTTCATATTATTTGATATAAAAATGTGTTTTTTTATTAGGTAATATACAATACATACGACACAACTCATGTTTCAATGTCTATAATCTATAATTATGTACGTATAACTTTGAGAATCCTAGTATACACCATTGCACAGCAACAATTAACTATACACATACCAATTGTTTTTTTCCTTAAAAAATATTAAGTCGATTCCCTTTCCCGATTGAGTTGATAGGGGCTTTTGACTAATGTACGTTGAGGGGTCTGCCAGTCAACAACCTTTTCATCTAATGAGGTTTTTAGTACCACGAGTCCGTCGATCATTGTATGGGTGGGCTCAATTTCCTCTGGTTTTAAGCAATCCGTCTTTCTCATGTTTTGCCATATGGATTACCAATCTTTCAGTTTCCTCCCACAAGTCCCTTCAGTCTCCTTTACCTCTGGTAGGTGTTGTTTTGTAGTTCTTCTGGCCTTCGTTCACGTGGTTCTGTAGTCTTGTGGTTTTATGATGTTAGATGTTAAAAAGTATAAGATATTTTTTATTTTTTTAATGTATAATTAATGAGTTCTATTAAAAATCTCTAATAAATAAATTACTCAATCTTTCCCCTTCGAGTAAAACATCCCTGCAATTAAATAAAGACAAACATAAAAAGATAATATTAATTTAAAAATAATTAATAAATTTATAGGGATGTAATTCGATACAAAAATCTTATATTATCTATTTTTAAATATAAAAGAAACTATCATGTGTCTATTTATTTTTATTTATAAACAAAATTTTAAATTTTAAATCACAAAAAAATATAAATTTTAAGAAATGTTTATTACATATTTATCAAATTATCCCTTATAAAATCAATGTTCATGCTTACTCAACAAACTTGTTTAATTAATTACAGGAATAACATAATGCATATTCAATTTTTTAAATTCCAAGCATATGTAATTATTATAAATTATATGAAATAATTTTTTTTTATATTTTAAAATGGAGGGAGTATTTTTGAACTAGGGAGTGTGATTTTATGATCCCCAATCTCATCCACGTCAATCATGCATATTTGCCATTAAGCCCTAACATTGACTCTATGATTTTTCTTTTAGGACTGAGGGAATGAATGATTTGAAATTGATACTACGACCATGTTTGGATAACATCCCAACTTAGGTTAGGATAGCTCAAATCTAAGTTGGGATGTTAAAAGCTCAATTTTTGATATTTGGATGGCAAAAAAATTTCAACCACAGTTAGCTTCAAACTAGTATTTTAGATAAAGCTGATCCACCTAGCTTTCTCATATGCGTTGGGGTAAATGAACATTGGCAGCATTAAATGGTTTTTAAATTTTACTCTCTCCCTCCCTCTCTCCTCATTATCTGCTGCCCAAGCCATGTGAACCCAAGCCCTTCATTGTTGTCGCCCCATGCTAGCTCATCCCTTGCTAGCCTTTCAGTTGATCTTCACTTGTCAGATCTACCTAGAGTCACAACTACTGCAAGACCTAATCTCCACTATGCGCATTGCTGTCGTCCCTTCCCCTTCGTGCTGCTTCTCTCTCTTTATTATCTTAACTGCCTGAATCATTGCTCTGCTTCATTTATTATTTTCACCTTCTTCTCCTTTGCACTACCAAATTTGACTTGAGATCACCGTCACCGAAACCACCGCTACTGTTTAATCTTAACCACATGTGCTGCTTATGTTGATTCTTGCTTGCTATCGTCCCTTCTTTTTGGGTCGACACAATATTCCTGCTTTGAGAGTGTCGTCACCGTCATCCATTCTTCTTCTATCGAATTTGCGCTTCTCAGCATTGAAATGATCATTGTCACCATTCGTTGATCATGTGTCAAAGTTAAGAGTATTGGGATCTTGGGATTGAAGATAGCAGAGGAATGATGCTTGCTTACGATATGAATTGAAGATGGCGAAGGAATGTCATCACCAAATCTTGGTATATAAGGACTTAATAATTTATGAATTTTTTTAGTTTTTCATAATTAAATATTTTTATTAGATAATATTATATAGTTAGAATTGAATTTTTTTTATTATATATTTTTAAATATTAAGATTTTTTAGTTATTAATTATAGTTTTAAGTTTAATATTTTTACTTATTAATTAGTAATAAAAATATAAACAAGAAATTTTAGTTTTATTTTTATCATCAAACATCTCGATTGACTTTTACCTTAAATCATCTAAAGAAATTTTAATTTATCTAACTTATTTCTAAAAAAAATATTTAAATATAAATCATATTACATTCACTGACTTTTTTTCTGACCTCAGTTGAATCTTAACCGCTATTGTAAATTTTTTAATCCAAACACATACTACTTGAATCTCGAAAGGAAAATGATGATCAAGGATCACTTGGCATAATTAAATACTTTGCAAGATCAAAGAACCTAAATATAATTAAAATTTATTATGAAAATACAAAACTATCCTTATATATAGGTTGTGATGAGAGAATAATTATTGTTAAAATAGAAATTAGACTTTTTTTCTTTGAACAGAGACTTGTTTACCAGATTATAATAATTCATCTCTATCAAGTTAATATCTTGGAGTTCTTAATGAAATAATTGTTGTTGTTAAAATAAAAAATGAAATTTTTTTTGAATGGAAACTTACTCACCAAATCACAACACTCGTCATTCCCCACCATTAAGTTAACTTTTTGAAATTATTAATAAGAAAATTGATCTTTGTTAAAATAAAAATGTGACTTATTTTTTTCTTGAATAATGACTTGTTCACCAAATCATAACACTTATTCCTCTTCACCATCTGAGAATATTTTTATCCATATCGGCAAAAAAATAATCAATTTTTGTTTAAGTATCAACTAAACAATCAACATTTAAGGGATTTGATGAATTGGTAACTTTTGCACTAACTTTGATAACATTATGGGTATTTTTGCTCTTGACTGATGACTTCGTGAGTATTTTTGCTCTTGGTCGATAATTTCATAGATATTTTTACCCCTTTATTAATCCACGTTAACAAAGACTAACACATGATATACATAATCAGTATTTAACAATCAAGGTTAACGGTTTGGTCACTTTTGCACTCATACATGCAATGTTATGAATATTTTTACTTTTTTCCTCACTTTAAGATAATGAGTGTCTCTAACTGACTACTTTGTGAGTATTCTTACCCTTTTACCCTTAAATTTAGTTCGTAAAATGTTTATAAAATTTACATATAATGACAAAGTTAGGTTAATGAATGTATATAGTGTTTTAACTTATCTGCTTTGGATGTATTTTTACATGAATAAAAATTGATTGTTGACTTGATTATACAAATATGAAAAAATTAATCATTTGATCCTTATAGTTTTAACTCAACTATAACTCAGTTTTTTAACTTTGACTCGTTATAACTCAGTCTTTAAAATTTTGACTCAGTTGTAAATCAATCCCTGAACTTTACCTCTTACAATTTAGTCCCTAAAGTTTCAACCTCTTAAATATTAGTTCCTATATTTTAAAAAATAAAATTATCAAAATTCAAAATATTTTAAAATGTATTACTAATATTTTAAATTTTTAAACCCTTTTAATATTTATAAATATTATAAATTTTAATTTTTTTTAATTTTATTTTTTAAAATATAGGGACCAATACGTAAGAGGTTGAAACTTCAACGACTAAATTGCAAGAGGCAAAGTTTAGGAACTGATTTAAAATTAAGTCAAAATTTTAAGGATTGAGTTATAATGAGTCAAAGTTGAGAGATCGAGTTACAACTGGATTAAAATTATAAAAATTAAATAATTAATTTTTGTAAAAATATTTACTATTGAAATATCTTATCACGACAAACCAAAAACCCAGTCACTGCATGCAGGGCATGGAGCCTTTCCTTCGTTAGATGGTTTTGCCTTTGCCATGCTTGTTCCATTCCGAGGTCCTTCTGCCTTGTCATTCACCCTGCGTCAGGTTTATTAGTATTTGCAATCCTTTATTTGTCACTATGACTAGTGTATATTTCCTTCAAGAGTAAAGTACTCTTACCTCGGTTTCATTTTATCTTAATTACATATATTTTGCTTTTAATTTTGAAACTTACAAAAACTCCTCTTAATATTTAAAATTTTATTTTCATCTATCCAACTATTAGTTAACTATTAAGTTATATATGTTGAACTAAAATACCCCTTCTTTAAATATACTACATGTTATCTAAAAATGATTCAAATTACCAAAAAAATTAATGCATATATTTTTTTAACTTATATTTCTATTTTTTAGTTATATAAACATATTTCTTTAGTAACATCTTCTAAAATTTAATACACAAATTGGCAAAAATAATATTTTAAAGACATAGTTGAAAAAACTTAATGAAATAATAGGATTCAATATAATAAATTACTCAATATAATTTATATTTTAAATTTTATTATTTCAATTAAAATTATTTATTTAAATATCGATGTAATTATTTAAAATTTTAAAAATTGGGAGAGAGAGCATACAATTAAATTATAAGGGTAAAATAATAATTTTAAAATTTTTAACATACTTACAAATAAAAAATTAGATATATTAAAATTTCTAATAGAATATTTTAAACAGTATTGATATTAATAATTGAACTAAAATATAAGTTTTGAAAATAGGAAGGAAATCTTTATAATTTAAACAACACAGAAGGAGGCGACGTGACTGTGTTTACTCTTCCTTCATTTGAGACCTGAAAAGTAGGCACGCCCATTTGACTTCCGCCACAGCTGAGCCTTGCAATGAAAATTTCGACTCTCAACTAAACAAGTGTTCTTCAATTTTCCAAATTCTACTAAAACCACCCCAAAATAAAGGCGACTACGTTGGTGCTGTTTTGCAAGAAATTTTAGCGATATCTCCATTATCTTTATTTCATCGCAGGTCCTGGAGATACCGAGGAATACCCTGGCCATACAAAACAAGTACGACGATGAAGAAAATTTCCCGCAACGACAAAGGAAAAATAAACCAATTTCAAACATACAGAGTTTACTGATAATATAATGCCTTACCATCATCACTTTTACTTCACTCCAGTTTGTGCTTTTGTAAATCCTCCTTTTCAATTGCCGTATATCGCGATTTACGGAGTTTCTGTTCTAACGATCCGCCATTCTATTCACATGCAGACCCTCTATAATTATAGATTCATAATCATTAATCATCACTATACCTTTGCAATTCATGAATTTTAGAAACATGCACTGCATGCGGTCCAACTCCCAGAGAAACATAAAATAGAACTGAATAAGCAACAAATGAAGCTTATTGATTGCGTCTTCAAGTGGAATGATGATGGGAACATCTCCCTCAGCACGGCAATCTGGTTGTGTGTTCAAGTCATCGAATGCAAAAATTAAGAGTACAAGGAAACAAGAGCATTGAAGACAGAAAAGTATGTATATACCCCAGGATTAACCAAAAAGAGTAAAGGGAAAAGAACAGAGCACACAAGAGTAATGGGCGAGAGCGACGCATCAGTGAAGAGAAGTGCGGTTGGAGGGACACTGATAGCACTTGGCGAATAGACCAAAGTTGTCAACCTGCTTGATAAAATTGGCCATGCTAGCCCACCCTCCGAACCCAAAGCCCACCACCAGCACCCACACCACCACAAATGCATTCACTGCGTACATCACAGTCCAGCTCGGGACGAACGCCGGCAATTTCTCTGCCGCTCTCTGTCGTGCCGACGGGGACCTGTAAGTGAGCATGTGGGCCAAAGCAGGGATGATGTACACGGTGAAGCTGACCAGAAGAGCTCCGACCGCCGAGTTTATGGGGCCGAAGAAAGGGAAAATGATAGCCAAAAACCAAATCGGTATCACCACGGGCAAGCGAGCCAGGGCTCTCACACAAATGCTCTTCGTGTCGTGCATTCCTATCACTTTCTCCCACACGAAGTACAACGGGGTGCAAGCAAACCCGAACGTGATGAACTGCCAATTGTGGCGTGGGGTTATTTCAACTTGAAGAGATAGAGACGTTACGTGAAGTGATGAACGAGGATCGAAATGTGTACCTGGTGAACGAGCATGAGAATGATGGCGGCGTCACGCCAAGGGGAGCGGGGGAGGAGGGAGAAGGCGTTGGAGTGGTCGAGAAGCTTGTCACCGAAGGCCCAGTACACGGCTGCTGCAGATGGCAGCGTCAGGGTAAACACGTACAGAGTCGCAAAGAGATACACGTATTTGAATTTCTGAGGCTTCCACATAGCGTGCATGATTTCCCTGCACCAGTCATCACCTCGTTCTCAGAATCTGCATTTACCCAGCCACGCACTCCATCCTTGAATTATTTAATCTATTTCTTTTACTTATTACCATTACTACCCCCGCCGTAGATCATGGGTTGGTTAGTCCCTCTACTTGCAATAAAGAGGAGCACCATGATTGATTTGACTAATTCAACAGGGAAAGGCCAAAAAGATATTTTGTTCGCTCCTATTTAAAAGAAGAAAAAGAAAGGAGAGAGAGGCTACACGGTGACGGCGTGCCCGCCGAAAGTATAGAGAATGTTGGTGGCGCCCGTGAAATACAAAACCAACTTGGTTGGGCCGGAGTGCGTCACATGTTGGGCCTGCAAAACGTTCTTGTAAATGGAGTTTCACATTGAAGGAGGGCTTCGGCAATGTGAAATATTTACCTGGCCATGAACAATAGCCGCGATGGTCAAATACCAGGCGGTGTAGGTGGTCATGCCCAGCCCTAGGAAGGACCAAATCCTGTAATTGTGGAATGAAGGTATGAACACCGTGGTGGCGCAGCATGCTCCAAATATGTAAGTCCATGTCCTCTTGTCCAGTCTGTCATTTATGTAGTATATGTTGCTGCAAAATGAAGCCCAGGCCATTACTTCTTGTGAACGATATCCCGTGTGTGTGTGTGTGCGCGTGTGTGTTTGTGTACCCGAGAAAACCAACACTCTGCTTCAATACCTTGCACAGGCTATAAGCTGGATAACAGATCCAAACAGAAGAAAAGTACAGTTGAAGGCCAATCCTATTGCCTTCCAGTATGGACCCAGTAAACCATCCAACACCTCGAACCACTGCTCATATTTGAGTTAACAGCTCCAACACTTGATCTAAACAGAAAACCAGAGTCAAATGGTTTTGTCTATGACTAACCTGAATGACATGGTTTTGGAAGCTGACGTTCTTTTTCTCCTTTCGGCTTCTGTACTCGATATACAGAATGCTGATTACATAAGCAGTCCAGCTGCCTAGAAGGCCATAAAAGACTTGAAGTATGATGCCTGAAAGCATTCCCAGTTGAGAGAAAGAATATGGCAGAGTTAACAGAACCTGGGCAACCTGCGGAGAGCAAAACCGGAAAATGATTTGAAAATCTCTCACAACTTCCGGATGAATCCTTAAGGAGTTAGAATTTCGTGTTCATTACCTGATTTGATGCACAGCTGAACCAAGCATCGTAGACTGACCCACCATGCCAGATAAGACTTTTGAGGCTGAAAGCTGAACTATCCTCCTCCTCTCCCTCTCCTTCTTCGCGCTCAATCGTCTGATTAAGGCTTGACATCATGGATTCTTCGGCTTGTTTCTGGGGCAACATGGTTTCGAGATTATGAGCCTGTGGAAATGCCTACACAGAATCAAACCATACCCAGAAGCGAGCAGAAAGGAATTTACTCTCGTGGAAGACGTCAAACTCAAGTTACCTAGTATTAGTCAAATGTCGCTCTGTACTGAAACAGAGGAAAGCAGGGACCACTGTGGAAAATAAGTAGGTATCTTGTAAATACTTCTAAACAACTCTCTCTAGCATTCCAGTTCAAAGACCTGACATGGCTTGAATACGCGAGTTTTGCACATGGAACGGAAAGTCGGAAACCCAGCAAGCAAGAAACCGTTACTGCTTCTGTTTCCTCTAAGATGATTGGAAGCTTTCCTTTGCAGGGATGACAAATAACCAAAATTGAGCCCTTTGATGAAGGGCTGAGCTCGAACTTTGGGTTTAGAGAATCGAGATCTTACCGAATGAGTTGAAGAAACAAATGTGTCAAAATGATCTCCTCTTTTTAGCTTCTGTTGTAGTGTGCACTTGCTCTCCCCGCCCTGTTCTTTTTTCTTTTTGTTCTCGTTTGGCTGCAAAGCCCTTTAAAGAGGTTGGTAAGTGAAAGTGGGAATTAGAGTAGAATAATTTTGAGAAATTTCAATTTGATTGTAAGTTGTAGACAGAAGAAAATGAAAATTAAATAGACCATCACGTACTCAAAACATGGTGTTGGAGCTAGCAGTAACGTTGACGGTGAACCGATTCTGGTTGAGACATTTTCCCAGTTAAATTTGTCCCAACTTGTGCTGTGGTTGGTGGGATTAAAAAGCAGGCAACAAAAGAAGAAAGAAAAATAGAGAATTACTTTTAAGATCACATTCAATATAATTAATTACTTTTAAATTTATGAATTGGAGTTCAGGAAAATATATTAGATTTAAAAGTAACTAATTATGTTAAGGGAGACTTTTATTTAATTCTTTTAAAAATTTAAAAAAACTCAATCATGGCGCGCATTTCCTGGAAGCATGACAAAAGTATCAGTTTTATATAGTGGGAAGACTACTAATCCCTTGTACTGAAACCTTTTAGAATCTGACATTGTCATTTACTGTCGTATTATTGGTCTTTTAAAAAAAATCTGATAAAATAGAAACAAATTACTAGTCCTTAAACGTAAAAAGAGAGAAACAAGCAGTGAACTGTGGTGAGATCAAGCTCGATATCGTGGTAATATTAGGATGAAGATTTTAGGATTAAAAAAGGATTTTTTAAAAAAAAAAAAATCAAACTGTCTCGCGCTGGTAAAAGAATTTGGTGAACGACTCCTTTTTGGTAGTCAAAAAAGGGAGAAGCGTGCACTCAATCTTTCACTTTAAAAATAAAAGAAGAAAGAAAATGTAGAGCAGGATCACAATTAGCTTCCCTTATGATTGAGGTAAATTAGCACGCTCGGTGGACGGGTGGGACCACTCTCGTTCAAACTTTGCTTCTGGCTTTTCCTTAATATGCTCCTTGTCTCCCTGTTTTTCCCGAGTATTGACTAATCATTTGCTTCAATGGTAATTAGAACGATCTCCACCTCAGTGGATTCATTCACAGCATTGAGCATTATATCCTATTCCCTATATATAATTGAGCCTCTCGAACTCCACAGAGCATAATTTGTGCATCTCTAGACAGTTCCATGCACCATCAACAGATAAGAGAATTTTACGAGGTTGTACGACACTTGTAATATGTTTCGTTCAACTCCACAAGTCAACTCGTTTTCTCTTGTAAATTACAAACTATTCAACCACCAAAAGCTGAAGATAGATTTTCTCTTACATGTCATTGGCAATATTTAGTTTGCGAATGTTGAACAATTATATCTGTTTCTCTAGTGCTCAATTCGGGACGATAAATGAAGCAAACTAGGAGAAACACAGAAAACTTTGAGATACTCAAAGTATTCAGGGAAAAACATGGAGGAAATCCACAAGTCTGGCAAAGCATATCATATGAAGCGTAGATTAAAATCAACACGCAAGCTCGAGCCTACATGATTTTGTTGGGGTGAGGTGGGGCGGGGGGGATCTTGCAAATTCAGCGAATTGGAAGCACCACTACGATTCTAATCATATCAAGATGACCATAATTATTGCGCTGCTGCGGGCTTTATATTTGCGTATTTAAGTCAGGCAGAGCCTCAAAAAAGAGGATCCAAGATTAAATTGATGATTAGAAGGAATAAAGGAGGTGCCCACCAGAGAGAGAGAGAGAGAGAGAGAGATGCCAACGCGGAAAGGAAAGTGTTGGATTTATTTGGCTTTTCCCCTTATCTTCGAAAGCTTACTTTTGAATTATCATCCTTTGTAAGCCGCAAGCTTTGCTTATTTTAATGGTCAAGCTGCGCTGGTGTAGTTTTCTGCAGCCGTTCCGTCTTTGGAGCAAGATTAGAACAAGCCAAGCATCCTGGGACATGCTTATGGTGTCTAGTCCCCACAATTGAACAACCATTAATTGGGTAGAAAATACAGTGTAAATTGAAACGCCTCATGAAGCTTTGGCGCTAGGGTAGGAGTGAGGTAAGTAGGGGGGTAGTGGCAGGACCAAGAACCATGAATGCTGAGCATCAAATATATACTATAATTCGGAAGCCACTCAGCAGTCTATAAGGCGACCAAATCAATTCCCATTTTCGGATTCATCATTAGAGCAACGGTGAGTGCAGGTATTTCAATTCCGGGGCAGCCCCAACATCATTGGTTCTTCCCCTTTGGTGGTGATGCAGTTCAAGTTAATTAGGCCTCTCTCTCTCTCTCTCTCTCTAGATAAAGACGATAGGTGATTGAATTTAGTTTAGGGATCAGCATGCTTGAATTTTATGCCTTTCATCGTGGGATTATGGCGTTGGCTATCATTTTGGTTGACTCCGAGTAACCACTGCTCCGCTGATTTGAACACCTTTTTCTGAATTTGGTCCCGCCATGCAGGAGGCTTCCCAAAAATTCAGCTTCGGACCCATTCATCATTGCCATAATTGGTTTAATGATGAGAATTAATTTAACGCATGATTAAATAATAACGGAAACAGGTACAAGAGGGCTGGCACTTGAAAAATTAAATTAATCCTCCAAATAATTAAGAAAATAATAAATAAAACAGTGGGGAAAATCGAGAAAGGACAGAATGGAAAAGTTGGGTGAATGAGAAATGATATGGGGAAGCTTCAGCTGAAACCTGGTTGGAGAAAAATGGCGGTGGTGATCGATGAAGAGTGGAAAAGTGAGAAAATTTCACTGTAAGTGCTGGGGGTGGCATCACATTAATCTGATATCAAAGGAAAGGAGATATTGGATTAGTATTCCCTCCTTTCCTTATATTAATTGTGTTTTTTAATATAAATCATATTTAAACTCATTAATTAGAAGATAAAATCAAGTGCAAATTTGAAATTCTGTCATTTAAAATGGGTAAAATTGAAAGCTTATTTTTTTTTATCACGAAATTAATAACTTAATTATTTTTTATTAATTCTGGTGAGGTGGCTAGAGATAAATTGTTATAAGAATGGGAGGGAGTCTATGACCGCACAAATGAGGCAGAAAGCATGAAAAATCAAAATAATTGGGAGTTCTAAACTGGTAAAGATCATGGATTGGCAAGCACGCGAGGTTGAGAGATTTAATGAGGAAAGAGAGTGAGCATAGAATAGGAGATGCTTTAACGAGGACCGAAGCATTTCCTTTTCACAATGGAAGGGAGGGCTTGGATTCTGTTCTGGGCTTTGATTGCACCTGGACTTCCTGCATTGTCCTCCGCAACCATAATAAAAAACGTATCCCTGCAACTCTGCACTTGGCACTTGCCCACCGTCCTTCATGTTCATATCCCTCCTGACCATTGAACCCTCTTCATGATATTCTTTCCTTTAACCCCCACCACTCTCCATTTTTAATCATTGTTAAAGATGCTTTTAAATATTTATTTGAACAATTCCAAATTTTGAAATTTAATCCTAAATAACAAATTTAAATGTTAAATATAATTCATTTTCCAAATGTTTAAATTAATATTTGCAATTTTTTTTTTTAAAAGATAACTTAACTCTCATTTTGTAATCTTTAGAACTTGTAAATAAATAAATAATAAGAATCCACCTACATTTATCGGATATGATATGATAGAATAAAAAGCCACCTGCACCTGGTACGTAATATTCCTAAAAATATAACATATTTCAAACACAATTTAATAAAAACATGTCCGGAACAAGTAATTAGGATATCAAAATAAAACAATTAGACCTAGAACATTTGAAGCCCGACAACCAGTTCACGATACGCCCATAAATTTTCACAACAATATTAAAAAAAAACCCAATAATTGTCCAAAATAGAATAGCTATATAATTCAATTATGGGTCATGGCAACAAAATTATAAAACGGAAATAACATGTGTCAAATCAAGAGATGAAGAAACAATAGCTCAGTTATTCAGTTCCTTCCTTGTAAGAATACCGAGCTGCTTGTCTAAAAATGATAAGAAATAACATGTGGTATATTAATTATTCTAATCTACACTAACATATCAAATAAAATCCATCTTGCAGACCATATTAAGATACATATACTTACTCTTCATAACCCTTTCGCAAATTATTTCTTAAATAAGGCAATGCTAGTTTTTAGTAATCATAACAACTTACATCAAATAACAATTAAATCAAGTGATGCTTATCCTAACTACACCCTCATGTCTCTCCCATTGCAATTCATTATCATTAATTAGAGTCTAAACTGTAAATATATCCAGCTAAAAATGCATTGCCAACAAAATATAACTTTTTTTTAAAAAAAGAGATAGATGCCTATAGTCTCAAAACTCAAATTAAGGTGTAATGGACAACCACAAGAAAAGTCAGCCACTATGTGCACAGTCAAGTCACGTCACTATGCGAACGTCAAGTCTTAATCTCTCACATACATTCATTACGTTAGTCACCAACCATCTTATTTTCTTTGTGCATCACAATTACAATCGCATAAAATCATTCAAAGTTAACCCAATATGGTTGAAAGCTTAGACGCGTTTCATAAAAATTCAATACACCAAAGCTTAAGCGCGTTTCATAAAAATTCAATACACCAAAGCATGCTTGAAAATATTCAAAAGTATCTCAACTTGGAAGTTCATCAAATACCGAACATTTCACAATAATCAACATGCTTGAAAAAGGATTAAAGTACTGTGTAATTAATTTTAGATATCAACATCGTGGTAGACAATTTCAAATGTATTCCCCAAACAAAATAGTTAAACACACACACACATTAATAAAATAAAAAATCACGTTAAAATTTCATATAAAAAATTTAATTACTGTAAAATTTATTGACAATTAAATTAAAATTGTATTAATAATATAACTAATTATTAATGCAGTTTCGTTCAATTATTAATAGACATTGCGATAATTAATTTTTTTAGATAGGATCCAATTATAATTCTCCCTTAATAAAAAGCATATGTCTCGATATAAGAAAAAATAATTCAATATTACCTCTCACCTTTGCTCTGTAATTATCAACCATTGGTGCTTTCATATATCAAATACCTCTTACAATAGCAAATGTGCAAAATTTATATCACAAACAATTAAAACAAAGTTATAAGTGTTAAATTAACTCCGAATCCCAAATTTTCAAAATCCATCTCAACATCAGTTCCTCATTATTCACTCTAAATTAAATTTATCCCAACCCCAACCAACTTATTAGAGACTGAAATTGCCATCTAATACCAACTCATCACAAATCTCTAATTTTTTCAATTTAAACTCAATATCTAGCACATGAATTTATTTATCATTTCTTTAAAATTTCAATGCCAAATAAATATTACAAATTCTAAATATATTATAATTTTTTATTTATTTCCAGATCACTTCATAAAGTATTATAAGGACTATAAGTTTTAATTTTTAAAGTTTTGCCAAAATGTGTATTTTTATAATAATAACCTCGAGTGTTTAACAGGAGCTCAAATCAAATCCAAATATCATAAAGTTTTAAATATAAAATCCTTATTAACTAAAGTTTTTAACCAAAATAATTTAGGAAGAATGATGTTTTTGTCCCAAAAGACTAATTTAATGTTAGTAAAGTCCTACAAAATTGGGAAATGTTGATAAAGTCTCCTGGCACGTTGATCAAAAAGGGAAATATGAACTCACCCCCTTGGTATAGTGACCGGTGATGTAACGGTTGAAAAATTGTTTCTTCAAGTTACAGTTTATCCCAAAACTCAATCTCCCTTTCTCTCCTTCCCCCAACAAAATCCAAAATTCTAGCCTGTAATCCCTAAACAAAATTCTTAAAAAAAAAATGAACAAAATTTATGGCAGAAATTTTTATCAGTTACAATGGTCACACCTTCTGAAAAAAAAAAAATCACCAGTTACAACTTAAAAGTTTAAAAATAATATACTCTCTTTATTTAAAAATATAAGGTATTTTTAACCGAATCTCACCTCCAATAAAATGATTAACTACTTTCAAACTAACCTTATCTTTTTGTATTTACTACTATTAAACACCCTATAATAAATATAAAATTATTTATTAATAGTGACACTTAAAAAAAAGATAATGATTATACTTGAAAAAACTAAAAATATCTTATATTTTTTAACATCCATCTTCTCAAAAAATGCCTTATATTTTTTAACGAAAGGAGTAACAAATAAATTACTAATAAATTTGGGCCAAAATTTTTATTCAACTTACCAATAAATGTATTATATTAAAATTATTAGGTTAAATTGATGGTATAATATTAACAATTTAAAACTGTTACCATTTAATATTTATAAAATAAATTGTACTCACTCTGTTTAAAAATGTAAAGCATTTTTAACCAAATCTCATTTTTCAAAAATGTTTTTACCTATTTTTAAACTAATATTACCTTTTCATATTTACTCCCATTAACTAAACTATAATAGACATAAAGTCACCATTAATAGGAAAATAAAAAAAATACAATAATTATACCTCGAAAGATTAAAGATGTCTTATATTTTTGCACATCTAATTATTTAAAAAATGTCTTATATTTTTAAACGAAGAGAGTAATATATTTTGATTTTATAATTATATATTTTATTTTTATATAGAAATAATCACTAATACATGTTTTATATTAAAAATTCGTAGGTTGAATTACATTGGCAAATTACTTGCAGCAGTAGTTGGACTGTGGAAAAATTTATTTTGATTTGTGATATTGTATTAAAATGCATTTCTTTCGCATTATAATTTAAGTCATTATTAATTAATTTATGTTTTAAAAAAGTTACTTAAAATATTAATTTTTTAAAAATTATATATTTTCATTTATACCCTTGGTGTAATAAATATTTTATCCATTAAAAATGTAAGGTATTTTTTGAGAGGTTGGATATTAAAAAATATGAGGTATTTTGAGTTTTTTAAGGTGTAATCATTACTTTTTTTAAAAAAATGCCCCTATTGAATAAATTACTTTATATATTTTTAGGGTGAAATATTTTATTAAATAAAAATAAATATTAAAAGATAGTATTAGTTTAAAGGTAAGCAGTTATTTTATTAAAAGTGACAATTGATTAAAAATATCTTACATTTTTAGATGGAGGAGTATAACATTTAACTTGTTCAAAACACCCTTATTAATTACTCAATAAACTAAAGATGTATTCTCCGTTAAAAATTTAAAATATTTTTAATCGAATATCACCTCTCAATAAAGTAATTATTTATTTTTAAACTAATACTATATTTTTATATTATTAGTATTTAATAGAATGTAAATTTTAATACCGTATTTCACTTTAAAATTAATATAAAATATTAATTTATTAAGAGTATTTTTGAAAATTCATAATAATTATACTTTGAAGCACAAAAAATAGTTTATATTTTTTAATATTTAATTTTTTAAAAATAAATTATGTGATGGTCCAATGTGAGTTATATCTTGTAAAGTATTTTTTTAAAAAAAATGTTAGCCATTACAGTTGACAAAAATTATTGTTCATAAATTTTGTTTATTTTTAAGAAATCTGTTTAGAGATCAGAAGCTAGAATTTTGGGCTTTGTGAGGAAAAGAGCGGGAGGGAGTCAAAGTTTTGAGGATTATTGGTTTTGCGGAGAAAGGATTTGTCAAAGTCACATCACGAGCTGCTTCACGCAGAGAGGGGGAGATTTCGTCTTTTCCTTTTTGATTAATGTACTTTGGGACTTTATCAATATTTCCTAATTTCTTGGGACTTTAATGACATTAAATTTGTCATTTGGGATTAAAATGTCAGTCTTCCAATAATTTATTTGTCAAATACTGTCCAGATTACTCATATTAAAAATGCTTCGACAATTCACATTAATTTTTTTCATAATTAAAAAATCATATAAATTGTTGATTCAACCCCACAGTCATTTTTTAACAAGTATTTTTAAATTACCTATAACCAATTATCCAAGTTTCAATAAATAATTAACTCAAAATCAGAATCCCTCTTTTCATAATTAGAGCTAAATCTTAATATAGTCATATATAAAAATTATTCCTTATTTAATAAATTAAACTGATTAAATTTAAGTATTATTTTAGCTCAATAATTTTACAGTTTGAAACTTAATATTTGCTCCAAGTTCAAATCTTTCAAACCTTTAAATTTGCTCGACTGCTCTCGATATTTACGATAGAGAGCTCTCATCAAGCATGAAATTTTCTGTAAAGGATGTTTTGTGATTTGGAGAGATTACAAGCACGAAATAAGGCTCACAAAGTGGTTAAATGTCCATTAATGAAGCAACCCGATCGGTGCTCTCTCTCCCACTCGTGACTTTCTAGAGACGACGAGTGAGGAGAATGATTACAAGTTTAAAATGGCTATTGGTTTGCGCCTATGTTTAACCGGACATGGGTCCCACATTTCCTCCCTTATTTTCTTTACTTTCCGGTTTCTTCTCCTTCTCTCTTTTTTGCCCCCATTTGTTTAATTTATTTCCTTTGTAAAATTTTCACTCAAATTTTAAAAAAATCTTGTATCATGATCTCATTGGTCCTTAAATTATTTTTCATAATTTTCTGCAATATTTCAAGTGACCCGTAAAATTTAAATAAATAAACTTAATTTCTATATTTTGCTTGAATATAAATTTTCATAATATTTAAATAATTGTGATTCTCAAATAGAAAAATAATTTACATATTTTTATTTAACCACATTGAACGTTATTAATTTTTTTTCTTCTTATATATCATTGCTTGGTACATGTCCTTAAAATTTAACTCTTAATAGATACTCTTTCTTTCATCAAGAAATTATCTAATAAATTCCAATTACTACTAAGTAACCCCATCGATTACTATCAAATTCAAATCAATATTAAAGAGTGTTTTAAATTTAACTCTATCTTGTCTAATGGGGTAGGCAAGATAGATTGTTTCACTTTTAATGAAGTGTGATACATAAAAATATCATGAAATTTTAAAATAATATAATAATAAATTATTTTTATAGAACAAAAACCAAAAAATATATCATAAAATTTAAAAATAACTAATAATTACTTTTAATTATTATAATTAAATATAAAATATTATATACTTTTCGAAAATATTTACAAAATAAATATATTTTTATAAAATCTTTAAATTATTTAAAAATTATTTATTTTTAATCTTAAATAAATGAATCGTGGTCTTTATATGCGCTGGAAACCTTAGCCATGAAGACCTTGCTTTTTCCATGCTTTAAATCCATGTCTACTTCCCCCAAAAAGCAATATTAAAATATGGGAAAATTTCAGTTCAGATTCATTGACCGTACATAAAGATAAAGTAAGTCCTCAAAGTCTGAAAATAGGATGGTGAAATAAAATTAAAATACAAAATAAAATTATCTCTAATGACTTGAACATGTTAAAAGACATTTGTGAATTTCTCACATTGAAATTGTTAATTTTTTATATTAGAGTGGTTAATTTTTTTTATTAAAGTTATCATGTGCATAGTTTTACTTAATTTTATTCTTTATGATGTTATTATAATAAAAAAAGTTGTAAATTTTTCATATTGAACTGTTCATTGCCTTTATTAAAATGATTATTTTTTTGACATGAGTTGTGGTATGCATAACTTTATGTGGTTTTATTTTTAATGCAATTACATGGTAAAAATAGTTGCAAATTTATTATGTTGAGATTGTTTATTTTTCAATACTGAAATGGTTAATTTATAAGAGTTTTTGGTGTGCATGATTAATTTTCATCAGAGATAATGACATAATTTTAATTTGCATTTTGATTTCATTTCACCGTGCTTAGTTTATAGTTAAATTTTAGACTTTAAAAAACTCTCCTTTTCATTACATTTGGTTAAGAATCTATCCTTGAAAATTTCCCACAAATATTTATCAATAGGCGTGTAAAGCGATTGACGTATTTTCAAAAAAGAAAAAGTGCCTTGTTGTGTTAAAACTTCAACGCAAGTGTTTTCTTCTTCTAGTTTTTTTTTTCTTTTTTTTTTTCCAACGTAAGTGTTGAAAAAGTAGTCCCCCAAGTCATCCGCGACATCAATCCTACTGCCAGATGACGGGCTTGTGTTACAGGCCATAAGGTGTGATGTATTTTTTTAAATTACATTTTTATTTCATTAAATAATTAATGAAAATATTTTAAATAAATTAAATGTTATATTTATTATATTGAATGATACCATGAAAAAGATGTAAAAGTTTTTTAAAAATTAAGATTTAAATCAACCTTTCATTGGAGGCACTAATTAGTTAAACAATGACTTTTATTATAGTATAGGAAATGCTTTCTTTATTTAAAAATATAAGACATCTTTAATTAAATTTTATTGCAATAAAGTTGTTACTCATCTTTAAATTAATATCATCTTTTTATATTTATTTTTATTTAATAAGGTATTTTATTCTAAAATAAATATAAAGTGATTTATTAACCAAACATGCTTTTTGAAAAAAAGAGAGTAATTATATTTTAAAATACTAAAAATATCTTATATTTTTTAATATATAATCATTTAAAAAAATTGTATATTTTTAAATGGAGGGGGTAAATATTTATTTTCCTTACACGGGAGCATTAAAAGTTGAGCTGATAGTTGCACTAATTCTTTTTTGATTGGATAATTAAACTAATTCCAGCGATAATTGAAGGAGTATATTTCACTCGTTCTTATTTTACGCCTTCTAAGAGAAACTGATAATATCTAATATAAAGCATTTGGTAGTATATTGATTATATTTTTAGTACTATATTTAAACTCATTAATTTTAGAAAAATATTAATCTCTCCTTCTCAAATTATAAGATATTTTTAGACAAAATTTTACATACCAATAAATCTCATTAAATACACTTAACAACCTTATCTTTTTAAAATAAAAATATAAATTTTAAAAAATATCCATCATTTAATATATTAAAAAGAGAAAAGATAAAAATTAATTATAAAGAGAGAAAAGATAATATTGAAATTGATTTATTTAAGAAAATCTTAATATATTTAAAGTGTCTTATATTTTGAAACGGAAAAACTCCTTTAAAAATATCATATAATTTGAAACGGAGGTAGCACAATGTAAATTTGAGGTTTTTTATTCAAACGTGGGTAAAATTATAAGTTTATTATTTTCTCGGATGAAGTTAATAAATTAATCAGCTCTCATTAATTATGGTAAGATAGTTATAAATGCCGTGTTATAATGTCAGGAGGCAGTATGGTGTAAAAATATTAACACAAATAAGCCAAAAAGGGTAAGCAAAAGAGAACGAAAGTAAAGAATTAAAGCGTGTAAAAATGAGGGAAATTTATTACGAAGGACCTAAAGGATATCATAGAGTTTAAAGGGAATCTTAAAAATGATAATTATTTAAAAGGATCAAGTAACAATCAAAATATAAAATTAAAAATACTAAATTAGTCCTGATCAAATATTCTACATTCCTCTAACCACGTTTCAATCTCGCGTATGTGATGATTATTGATAGAGGTGAAGAATATGAACAAAATATATGGGAAACTTTTAATTTAAATGAAAAAAGAGACTATTAGAATCTGAAATTTCACCTTAAGCAAAGAATAGTGAAATAAAATAAAAATATTAAAAATATGATAAAATTAATCCTCTTTCAATTTAGAGCTGGCTTCTTTCCATTTCCTCCCCTCTTTATTTCTTCTCTACTTCCCATATCAATCATTGAATTTATTTTTCAATGGTTCAAATTTGATATTTCATAAAATTATTATTAAAATGTAAAATTTTATGAAAAATAAATATAATAATAATTTTATGAAACATTAAATTTTAATCATTGAAAAATAAATTCAATTATTAATATGGGAAGTTGAGAGGAAATGAAGAGGGGAGGAAACGAAGAAAAGCCAACTCCTTTCAATTCGCTCTACGACCGCCTCCCTCCATCCTCCTGTTCTTCTTCCTCATCCTCGTCCGGCATGAAAAAAATCCTGAACTCGTTGCCCAGATGCCCTGTATCACTAAGATGGCCTTTTCTTTTATCTAATAAAAACCGATTTGCTCTTCGAACCCTCAAGAGAGCTGAATCAATCTCAAAATTTTGCCATTGCTCCTCCTGCTCCTGTCTTCTCTCCTAGACCCAGGCCCCAGTAACTTCTGCACTGCTTGACAATATTGCTCATTTTTTTGTAGACTCGTTAAGTGCAGGTGAGCAGAAGTTTCTGTTTCCTGGATTTTCTGGACTTCATTTTGCTTTTCTTGATGTGATTTGGGGTTGAGTATGGTAAAATTTCTCCTCCTGGTGTAGTTTTAATGACTTTCTTTTCGCGAACTTGAACTTCCAAAATTGCTGGCTTCCGTTACCCGCACCAACTACGACGTGGCTCAGACCCGATCCATGCTCGGGATTCTTGGCGACCGACCTGACCACGAATCTGTGGGTAAGTTTATATAGGGTGCGGAAAGTGAATAAATTTGTGCAGATGATGGAGAAGGACACACGTATGAATTACATGTTTACTGGGATTGATGAAACTTATAAGTAGTTGACCTCTTCTGCATCCACGTAGCTACCTGCATCTTCTTCTACCTGGCCACCACACTACCCCCATCCCAAGAGGGGTACGCATGCATGGATGGGAAGTTTACAGCTGGGCGACCTTAGTTATATTGATCTTTGGAAGCGTCATGCAACATCTTTGTACTTTAGACCTTTGTTGGTAGGTTACCAATAATTGGCTACACGCATTGATGCATAAATCTCTTTTAGACTTTCCCAAATCGCGTGCGGTCATACTTCTCTAGAAAGTTTCGTCGTTAATTATGTACTTATGTTTGTGATATGTTTTTTCCTTGCACGGGCTATGGAGATATACATGCAGTAAATGTGAGGGAGATGATATTCATAATGATTTCTGTTTCGTTTGATATGGTTCTTGGTGCTTATTTAATTGGCAACATGACAGCTTTAATAGCCAGAGGATCAAAAACAGAAAAGTTTAGGGAAAGAATGGGCAGGTCTATTGAAATATATGAATGGAAACAAATTTGAAAGGGACATTTCGTGAACAGATAAAGGCGCGGTTGTTTAAGATTAAAACATAAGTGGTTTTTAGGTATTTTAGAGATTTTATAAAAAGAAATTTATATTGTAGATATTTTATAAAAAGCATACATTATTTTACAATAATAAAAAAATGATTATTACTTTTTTTTTACATTTTATGATATCTTCCTTAATTCTTGTTTTATAAACATGATTTATTATTATATTATTTTAAACTTTTATGATATTTTCGTATATTTTGCTTATTTAAAACATGCTCTCTCATTTATTGTATTATATTCTTTTTAAAAGCTACTAAAAAATCATTAAAATAGTCCAAAAATTATTTTTTTTCAGAGTCTAATTATTTTTAAAAGTTTAAATAAACATCGCAAAAACTTACAAAATAATTTTATTTTCAAAAAATAAATATTTTTTTATGAAATAAGCTAAAACAAACGACCCCAAAAAGCCATATGTGCTTACAACATGAAGGTAGCTACACTGAGCCAGCCATCCTTGAGGACTTCCCCAGTTCAATTCACTCTAAGGTATTAAGAGAACAATTATGGTCAACCTCGCTAAAATAACGTAAAATTTTCAAGTTGGTTCATTTTCGTGGCTGAATTATAACAAGTCACATAGAAAAAAATAACAACTACTGTGAGGAAATGAATAATTTTAATATGAAAAATTTTTAATTTCATTTGCCATGATAATAATATTTTGAATAAAAATAAGTGAAGCTACGTGCATTAATATCCTTTGTGAAAGAATTAATCATTTTAGTATAAGAAATGAACAATTTCAGCATGAAAAATTTGTAATTATTTTTACTATAATAATAACACTAAAAATAAAATTAAACGAAAGTATATACACAAACAACTCTTATAGAAAAATTAACAAATTTAGCATAAAAAATAAATAACTGTAATATGAGAAATTTATAATTCTTTTTACCATTATAACACACCAAAAATAAAATTAAGTACAACTATATCCACAAACAACTCCACTAAAAAATTGATAATTTTAATATGAAAAATGAACAACCTCAATATGGAAATTTGTAACTTTATTTACCATGATAACATCAATTTGAAAAAAAGTAAGTGAAGCTATACACACCAGCAACTCATGTGAAAAAATTAATAAAATGAACAAGTTTAGTATGAAAAATTTGTAACTTTTTTTACCACGATGATAAAGAATAAAATCAAATGAAACTACGTACACAAATAACTTTGAAAAAATAATAATAAAATTTCTCTAAAATATATAAATGATAAGCCGGTCCATTGAAATGCAATAATTTTCTTGAAGTCTTTGGGGACCTTTCTGTCATTAATGAATTTATATAAATTTTCAAATCACCCTTATTGAAAATAAATGATTCACAAGTTTTGTTTACATATTTATAACTCTCATGTTTATATTCGCAACAGTGCAGCAGTAAATAAGGAATTAACATACGAAATTGTAATTTGTTATTGTATTGTTGCGAATATAAGAATGAAGTTGTAAATATTTAAATAAAACTTGTAAATTATTTATTTTTAACTAGAGTAATTTAATAATTTATATAAATTTATTAATAATAAAAAAATTTCTATTAACCTTAGGAGAATTATGACATTTCGAGGGATTAAATTATCATTTATATATTTTAAAGGGATTTTATTATCATTTTTTCAATAACTATTGTAGGAAAATTAACTACTTCAATATAAAAAAAAAGAACAACTTCAATATTAAAAATTTGCAACTATTTTTACTGTGATAATAGTATTAAGAATAAAAACAATTAAAGTTATGTGCACAAACAACTTTTATAGAAAAAATAATCACTTCAGTACGGGCAATGAACAACTAAATGATAGAAAATTTGCAACTCTTTTTACTACAATAACAACACAAATAATAAAAATCAAGTGAAGTTATGTACACAAACAACTCTAATGAGAAAATTAATTACTTCATTATGGTAAATGAACAATTTTAATATCAAGAATTTACAACTTTATTTATTATGATAATAATAATTTGAATAAAATAAGTGAAGTTGTGCGTATCAACAACTCATGTAAAAAAATAATAATCGCTTTAATATGTGAAATAAATAATTTCAATATAAAAAATTTGTAATTATTTTTACTATAATAATAATACTATAATAAAATAAAGTGAAAAAGCCATGCGTACAGATAACTCCTGTAAGAGAATTGGCTACTTTATCATGACAATTGAACAACTACAGTACAAGAACTTGCAAGTGCCAGTTAACAGGTTTAAGCCACGAAGAACGATGAAATAATTTTAATTTCATTTCACTCCTCAATAGTGCTGAGAGAGCAAAACAAATGGATAATAATTTTGCTCAATAAAATATGAGCAATATAAGTGCTGTTCCTCGTATATAAAACGAAGGAGGAGCCTATCGGATATGGAAATCACAACAGGTAAACAACAACATTATTTTATCAAGGGATTTGAATTTTTCTATTTTCATGGAATTCCTCACATGGTTGATCTGGGGAGAAAGCGGGATAAAAGTTCATCTGTCAAGTATGTACGTCTGTGTGTATATTTCAAGGAATCATTGACAAATTTTATAATAAGAGTTATAATAATCAATTACGTCAACATTGAATTCTTCATCTTAATTTAAATTTTATGGTCCTTTATAATAAATCTCAGCAGTTTTAGATCAATCTCTCCAGTTTTCCATAAAAATAAGTGAACTTATATTTTTTAAAAGTTAATATAATTTTAAATTTAAAAATAAAAGGAAAATTGTTATGCGATTTTGAATATTAAAATGTACTTACATAAATTATAACGCATAATTTAATAATATTTATGTTGTTCATTTGCTCATTAATCTTTCTATCTGACGCCAATTGCCATCATGGTCATGGGTGTGAGGTTCGCTTTGCGCAAACATTAGATCAGAAAAAAATTTCCCAAAAAAGCGACTATTTTTCTGTTTTTAATTCGTTTAATTAGTTTATTGACCCGTTCCCGTTTACTCAAGGTGGTTGCTTCTGGACCGAAAAAAGATGGCCACCTAGACTAGATCATCATTCACGTCAGATCAATGACTGACTTGACCAGTTAATTTCACTGGACATGTATGCCTGTATGAGTCATTTTTTTTTTTGACCTCTCGTATTCTTTTCATATTTTTTATACATTTCAGAAAAATAAATATTAGAAAATTAGAATTAGAAAAAAATAAATATTTCCCTATAATATTTAAAAAAATATTTGATTGCCTATGTGGGTGCCTGAGACCTGAGTGATAATAAAATGCCAATCGATAATAAAATGAATCGCTGGATAAAAAATAAAAAAAGGGGGAGGGGGAGGAACCCGCGTAAATTCATTTTGATTCTCCCGCCAATTTTTTTTTTTTTTTTTAACATTTCTCTGGTCTGGAGGTGTTCTCTCCTTCTAATTTGTCATTTTTACTTCCCGCCAGATCGCACCGCAGCAGCATCCTTCATCATACATCTACACCTTCTTCATCATCTTCTAATACTTAATTATCGGCAGCAGCTCCGACCGAAATACCAGCGTGTCATCTTGACTGAGCTTTGGCCTCGGCTGTCTTCGTCGAAGGGTTTGCAGCTCGATAGAAAGGTGCGTCGTTGAGTACTTCTTATATTAGACTTCGGATTGGTTGTAGCTTCTGGGGCTTCTGCAGGAATATATTAAACAACTGAATCAAGGTTTCAAGGGAGGGATGAATGTTACATGGTTGCTAGGTTGCAAGCTCTGTCTACTTTTCTCCCTAAGTATTTTCAATTTGCTAAAATTTGCAGATAATTCTTTTAGGAGGATATAATCCTCCGTCAATATGTAGTACACGCGGATGAAGGAAGCAAAGAACAATCAGAAACTTGGAATTCATTTTAAAACCTGTTCCAAGTTTGGGATTTAGTATAGTCTATTAGTATTCAGTCTCTGTATATTCTACATGTTTGTGTCCAGGACTAATTCCTTATCGTTTCCTCAGCGTGGGGAAGAAGATGACGTAATGAAGATTAGAAGTTTCACCAAGAATTGCAGCCAAACAGTTTGTAAACTGTGCAGTTTAGTTCATCACAGCTTACAACATATTTAAATAAAATTGCAGAAAGAAAACTTCAACTTCTTCGTTTTAGGATTTTTGGTGTCACCTCAGCAAATTAGTGTCAAATTGATCGTCTGCTTATTATCTATTCTTATTTTTTTTACATTAGTCCCATTCTTTTCTTTAGGTGTATTGACCTTCAAATAGAAATATAAAGCATTTAAATTTGTAGAATCATCTTATGGAAAATATGTTGCTCAGCGGAATGGTGCAGGCAATCGAATAGCTTGAGACAGTCAATATTGATAGTTTATTGAGCTCCTATTATAAAGTTATCTGTCATGAGGTTTGTGCATGTTTCAAAGTACTTTCTGTAACTCTGTACTTTGTTTTGATATTGTATATAAATAAACAGATTGCACGATGATTCGTCACAATAATTTAAACATCTTTTATTATTAGCAAACAAAACAGATCAAGTCCTTTGCTGATTGCTTTTGGTAGCATTATGTGTTCAATGAGACAGAGACCTGAATGCAATGATAGATTTAAAGCTTAGTTTTTTGGATGCAGTTCTCGACTAAACTATCTTTGATGAGTCAAGATAAAGTGTAAGAGCAGCAATTTGGACCCCATGATGGCAAATTACTATGACATTGGTGACATTATCACAGAGAAAGAGGTTCGAAATTCTCCAATAACTTGTGTTTTTTTTTGGTTGCACGTCAAATTGAATAAAGGATGGTAGTAAGATGTATTTAAAGACGTTGTAAATAAGTGAATTAACTCAGTATTTATGCTAAATCTGCTATGTAACTGAGATGTTTTGGGCTGGTACTATCTCTTAACAAGATTAGTATGAGTAATGGATAAAATTCAATTTTTCCTTTGCATGTCACCGAAGAAACAATACTTTGTTTTCCTCCCTGTCTCTTTGATGTTTCTATCAGTGTTCGTGAGTTAAATAGTTGCCATTTTAGCTTTCCTTCTTAGTTTCTTATTCTAATACTATAACTTGCTATAACCTCACTACAGATTGTATCAGGTATATTCCAAAAGGCAGCATCAGGAGTGGGAATAGATCCCAGTTCTGAAACTGACTATGTAAGAACGGCTGATTATCAATGAAAATGAGTCATTGCTTGGTGGATCTCCAATGATTTGACCGGGCACTGGTATGTTTGACTTTCAGATTGAAACAGGTTCCAAAGTGGAGATGCCTTTCTGGCTTGCTTATGAGCTACAACTGAGACAAGTAGTATCTATCAATGTTCCCCCTTGTTTCGATCAAAAGTAAATACCAAATCATAGTTCTGTTTGCAATTTATAGGCTTCTAGGCCTCTTGTAATAATGAATAATCATTAATTAGTACATTGACAATGAGTGAAGAAGCAATGACAATTTAGCTTTCTTTGTTTAATTCTTCTACAAGTTTAACGGTTAGGCAGGCCATGCATGTTAGTCATTGACTCTAAGACTTCGACTTGATTTGCATCTAATGCCATTTTCAACCCTTATTTTTTCCTACGATCTGATTAATTTGTCATAATGAGCACAGTGATGAACTTCCGTTGTTTTGTACAAGTCATCAAAATTGTTAACATAATATTTTAGCAAATCATCATCTGCACTTGGGTCCCAATGTATAAGAGGAGTGCCGAAGTTAACATTGGGCTGGTTTTATTCTCGGTTACAAAGTTTTGGCTTTATTTGTGCCTGCATATGTTCTTATAGTTGGTGCCTCTTGATTTCAGAACAAGACTCGAGATTCAGGCTGACTGTGCTAGTGTGGATCTGAGGTCTCGATGTCCATTCTTTTATGAATTTGGATGCAAGATAGCACCCGTGTAAGTCTCTCTTATACAATAATTTTCCAAGGTTTCTTGCATTGAAAGTTTGTGAATTTCGCAACGGCTTCGTCAGTTTCTTGCATTATTTGAAGTTTACAGTTTCATCCCCATTGACATTTTCTTGCTTATTCTTTTGGTCCTATCATCGATGATGTTATTCGGTTTCTGTCTACCTGGACATCTTGCATAAGGCCAATGAACTTTTCATGTATCCTTTCTCATAGAATATAAAACATTCTCATTCAAGTCATCATAACAATAAATTCCATTTCAAGAACCAAATTTCAAATAGAGTGATGAAAATAAAATGTGAAAGGATTACTGCTTGCCAAGAGCATGTGTGCTGAGTGGTGGCATCTATAATGAAATTGTTGCCAACGTTTTCTGTCCTGCTTTCTCCCGACCCTCCATCCTACCCTCATGGCACCACATAATGCATCGAGTGAAACAAAATAATCAAGTCTCCTAAACTTTGGGTAGTAAGCAATGCTGGTCATAATATAAGCCCTTTTTTACTTTGTCCAACCAACCAATATTTAAAGTGAGCAGTCGTGATTTTTGATCCGCCCTTGTACGTAACCTAGCATTTTCTCTATTTTAGATTAAGAATTACAGTTATTGAAGTTGTCTGAATGATTCGCATGTTATTGGTTATAAATATCACGTCTTGTTACGTAATTGAATTCAACTCATTATGAACTACTTATAAAGAACATAATTATCATGCTATAATTTATGAGCTTTGAATCTTATGCTTCTCAATGTGATTCTATTCATGATTAAAACAACTGAATTGATTTACGATTTGAGAAGCACACATTCAACTATCAAATTACTCCTTAAGTTTGAGCAAGTTTTCCTCATGGCAGGGTTGGTGATCGGACCATTGGGTTTCTTCTCTTGTCTGCATTTAAGAATAGGTACAAGGAAATCCTCACCAAGGCACATTCTGCATCATTTTCAGCTGCTTCCAAATTCTGGTCAATTCTAACAAAAGAAGAGGTCAATTGTGAGTTTTGTTCTTCGTATGAAATAAAACATGTTTCCTGTCTTTGTTAAGTCGCAACTTAACAATTCGCTTAACCTAATGATGTTCCTGCTTCTCGTAGTGTATAATGCAGCTCAATCCTCAATGGCGTCCTTCAAGAAGTGGCGAATTGGGGGACCTAGATTTCAGATAGCCTCAGTTCTTGGAAGAAAGAGGAAATCAACCGAGTAGTTGCTCCTTTGCCTTGTTAGATCTCTATTAATTCAATCTTGGGAGTATTTATGTAAATGCGGAGATTTTGAGGGGTTTATCTCCATAGAGTCTGATCTCTACTATCGATGGAATGCTCCTTGTGTTTCCACCAAAAAAAAAAAAAATTGGAACTGCATTTGCCGCTATGATCGCATCTATCAAATATTTTATTCAATTAATATTAGATGATTTTTATGTTTCAATGTGTAAAACATTTTATGAAATTTTAAGTGTAATTAGTATTTGTTATCTGAAATGCTTCTAAGATTATTAAAATTAACTGCTTCTCAATATTTTGTTTTATTAGAAAAAAATATCAATGATGGCATTAAATAACAGTAAATTTGTAACCAAATTAGGATGTCAACTAACAGTGTAATTAGTCTTTGTTTTTTTCCAGTAATTTTCTTAGAAGCATTTTAAGTGTAATTTAGAAAAGTTGAATCCAATGTTTTGAAAAAGATGGGATTCAACCTTTCCTACAACTTAGAAAATAAGTGTCAAGCTTCTAAGATTATTAAAATTACTTGCACATGTTTGATATTACAATTTTTAAAAATAGGTGCCAATCTTGTAAGAATTTTTTTTTTCAAAGGAATAACTTTTATCATGCCGTTTTCATATCATTTTACATGTAGTGGGTTTATGTTATTGTTGTCTTTAATGTTAAATATGCATGTCAGAGTTAAATAAATATAAAAACTAAATGTATATGGTGTGAATGAATATTATAAGAAGCAAATTAATAAAAGTTTATAATTAATTAAATTAAATTATTGAATGCCTTTTTATAAACAATATTAGAAGCTTTGTTTGTGGATCGACCATCCTCATTAAGAATTAATATTTTTAAACACTCTTTGATTTGAACATGAGAAATAGTAACATATAACTGGTATGTGAAAATATGATACAATTGATATTACATAGGCTTTTGTCTTGGCTTTTTATTAATAGTCATTAAAAGAGCTAACATAATAGAAAACTACCTCCTCATATTAAATGAAAACTTGAAATTGAATAGACACATAGCAATATACGATATACATACTTTTGTTCTTGTAGTTGGCTTGGACATTTGTTGGGTCTCGATGACATGTTTTTCAATTTATGTAACTATAAAACATGTATCATTATATAACCTTATAGACTTATCAATGTTTTGCATTAAAATAATTAGGTCACTAACTTTTAGCTCATTTCATGATTCGAGAAGCCTGACATTGTAATTGAATTTAGGAAATCTATAAAGTGCAAGTCATCAAGTGAATTCACATCTTATCATTTTTCACAGTACTATCAAAATTCAAGTATACAACTTCCTTTCGAGGATCATGGACAACATGCCCTCTTTTACTTCTTTAACTATAGCCAACATAGGGGTTAAGATAGCTCTAACTCTAAAATATGAAAAATTATAAACATTATAAAATAATTTGAGAAAGTCAAATCAATAATAGACTTTATTAGATTGTCTAAATCATCCAGTAACAAATTAGTTAAAATCTTAATATTCATAAATTCTTCATTAACTTAGCAGCAATCCCATCATTAATTAAGATAATCCAATCAACAAAATCCTAAATAGCACTGTTAGATGCCATGTTATTTAATGCCATGAGTCTTATGTTTCTTACTGTAAGAAGTTGACAATTATCTCAGATGTATGAAAAGTTAATGGTAGCAAAAACAATGCCTTCTCTGGATCAACTTGAAATAATAGGGAGGATCTGCCTAAAATCTCCACCAAACACAATAGCTTTTCCTCTAAATGGAAGATTGGCAACCAGTAAGTTACTAAACTTTAGAATATCTTTTAAGTATTTTTCAAGAGTTTTAAAACAAAACTTATGTGTTATTAGAGCATTGTCCCATATAATCAATGATGTGTGAGCCAATAACAGGCAAGTTACTTTCTCATTTTTAATATTTTTAAAACCGAATCGAATATTGAACCAAAAAAGTTAGCGGTTCATGATTTGTATGGTTGAACCCGATTGGACTAATGGTCAAACCGGTGATATAATAATTAAATTAAAAAAATTATATATGTATATAATAATCTAAATATAAGAAATAAATATAAAATTGCTACCTAAGTTAAAAATTAGACTTAATATTTCAAGTCTATTATGACTTAACAAGCCACGTGATATAACATAACATTAAATAATTAAAAAAATTGGTCATTTTCTAAAAAAATTAATAATTTTTTTTAAAAAAAGGACGTTTTTTTGAACAGTTCAATTTTTGAAAAATCGAATCTGGTTCCCGATTTGATCCCAATTTCCATCCTGACCGTTAATCCAAAGTGATCCAATCAACTCCTCAAATGATTTTTTTGACTCAATCAAGCTGTTAACTTGACATTTCGATCGATCTAACTATCTGGTTCGGTCTAGTTTTTTAATCATTGGCTGCATATAGTGTTTTTTGTCACAGAAAGTGGGATACCAAGTTATGAATGAGCTATCCGCCCTCCTAAAAGAAATAAAAGCTATCCTGCTTGATATTATACTAAGAACAATTTTACTTTTAGATTATAATGAAGCAGACAATGTCCTCTAAACATATATTTTCATGGTACCACCATATCCATAGATTAAAAAAAACTCCTCATTTATTAGATGCAACAGCACTAATAATTTTATCATAAATTGTCCTTTGCTCAGGACTTAGTATTTGAAGCAACTTTATCAATTTAGCAAACAATGCAACCTTAACATAATTTAGTTCATTTCTTATTAGTCTGTTCTTACTTGCGTCCAAGCTAGACATGTTAGGTAAAGGTATAGGCTTATAATTCATAAGATTTTTCCTATTAGATTGAAGTATTTCCTCAACCTCAATCAATGTAAAGTTGCAAAAATCAGCCTCATCTAATTATATTCTTGTGAAAAGAATGTTGTTGTGCCAGTAGTGTTGTTTGATAATTTATATAAATTATATCAATATTATTAAACTGTAGAAACAGATTAAAGAAAGCAAATGTTTGACATACTCTTGCAAGTCAAAAATATCAATAGAATTTGAATCATGTATAAATTATCTTGTGTATATTTTTGAAAATGTACAGTCTAGGACTCTTAAACCTTATGGCAAGCAAAGGACACGTTGATGCACAATACGTGTACTCAGTGATAATCTTAACAAATAATTCATGGTTTTTTTGGCATAGATAATTTTAAAGAAGCTATAAAAATTTTAACACATGTTCTTACTGGAGATGGTTTGGTTACAATTAGAGAAGATGTAAAGCAGCTCCTTAAACAATTTACATGGGGCGTAAACTGAATGCGCTTTGACCAACCAAGGAAAAGAATATGAAAGTTCAATAGATGCACTAAATATTGTCAATTTTGCACCTTAGACGAAGATATAACATGGTTTTATATCACATTAAATCTCAAATGAAATTAAGTGATATAGTTCTTTTAATTTCTTTTAAATTTGTAGACAAATTTTATTTTCCTACTTTTTTATTTGCACACAAGTATTTATACAGTATTTTTAGTTTAGATTTTTTCTGGCATGAAAGTGTTATATTACATTTTTATCTCATTTGTTATATTAACAATTGGTTAAGTTTTTAAGTCAAGGTATAATCACCACATGGTTATTTTTTGTTAATCGGATGGAATCAACATTTAATATTAGCCAAAATGTTATGCAAAATAATTATTATTGTACAAAATCCATATAATTAAAATTGAAAATGACTTAAAATTTGAAGTCCGGCCTTCGGTATTAATCTATATACATTAATTTGAATTCAACTGAATAAATATCTATACTTTATATATGATTGAAATTTTTGGACATGGCGAGGATGGTCTAAACTTAAGTTATTTTTCTAAATGTTTAAATAGATATATTAATTTGAATTCAAATAAATTTATAGATGCTCAATTATGTCAAGCTTAATTTTAGAAAAATATTAGTGTAAATTGAAATGCACGGAAATAATCAAGATATATTGAAAATTTTAAACACATATTATTTTTTTCCAAAATTTCAGATAAATAAATATTAATTTGAATTTAATTAGATAGGCATCTAAAATGTAATGTTTTCATTCAATTAGTTTTATCATTAATATAAAGTCATTTCCTAAAATTATTATGTTTGATTAGGTTCATAACTAAACATTGTTTTCAATTTCATGCCTTTATTTACTTTATTACTTGAAGGATTTTTCTCTGTATGTTTGTTAAAGGCTCTTAAATAAATAAAAAATAAAAAAGAGACCCCATTTATAGAATTATAAAGAATCATTAAATTTATAAAGGATAAAATTATTGCCATCGTATTAATGGAAGAACCCAATAAAAATATATAAAGATATCAAAGACACTAAAAAAAAAAATTGAAGAGAGAATCCTAAGTAATTAGGCTAAGAAAAATATTGATCAAAACACAATACTCATAATTAATGAATATGAAGACGCATTTCATTTCTACGTCTTCACACCTCTTTACCATCAACAAAATAAGTTCATCATTGCTATTATCATTATCAATAGTCATGCCATGTATATTTTTTACCTTTATTGGAGCACCGATTGAAAGGTCATGATCCTTCTTCGCATTCATGGTAGAATCACCACCATGAGCATCTTTTCCACTTTATTTTGAGCATGTTTTAGAGCTAATAATTTTTGAAGGAGTGCTTCCACCTATATTACTAACCTTCTATTTTTATAGTTCAATACCATATTTGATCCTTCAAAATTTAATCATTAATATAAAATTTTTAAAAAATAACATATTGCTCATAAAGAAAAAATAGTGTAGAAAATCAACTATTTAACAGGCGAGTTGTCAATATTAATTAAATTAAAATGATAACTAATTCAATAGCTATTATATTCATATTGATATTGATTATCATTTTTGAAAACTTGTCATATTAAATAAAATTGTCATTACTCTATTTTTTCATTATCTTAAACTAATTCCATACACAATCTTTATATATAAAAGACAATACATGATTAAAGTTTTCGAATAGAAAAGAAAGAACTAATATAGAGTATTATCTTAAACACGCTACATAGATTTTTCAAATAACAAATTCAAAAAATTTAAATACATGTCAACTAAGTAATTATCATTGGCTGCCTCCCTATTTGTAATATCTAAAATATTAACAAAATTGAATCCAAAACAATGGATGGAATCTGTCTTAGAATGCAATTTCACAGTAGTAGAGAACATAAAGCTAAACTTATAAGAAGATCCGTTGTCCGATACATTCTGAAGCACTGAGAAACCCCAAATTTGGTCATCCTATAGCAATGCTCTCCCATAGATAGGATAAGTATTGTATATTGATTGATGAGATTCAAATTAAAAAAGGAAATACAAAAGATATAAACACTTACTCCAACATTTTTAAAGACCAATTCAACACCGTTAGATTCTTCAAATGCATTTTTACTTGGTAATTTTTAAATATGAATCACCTTAACCACAATATATTAGCATGTTGTGTTGATGGTATGAATTGTGTGGATCTTAGATATAAAAATCATGAATAATATGAATAATAGTCAAGAGAAAATAAACCTAACACATTAGAGGAGTGACTTAGACGTTAAGGTGTGAAGTGTGCTATTAGCATAACCTAATAATTTGTAATTGATTAAGGCTAAATTTAGGAGGAAAAATTAAGGGATATTTTTTAAAATTAAAATGATAGATATTAAATATTTATTTTTGTGAGCATAAATATTTAAGGTATTTGAATTTTAACAAACTTCCTTTTCAACATATTAGTATTCTCTAAAATTTAACATCTTAATATTCTCCATAAATAACAAATGGTAATCCTATATACTTTATTATTAAATAAAATAAATTAATATCTATGTTATGACATTTATAATACATGAAATTTAATATTATGAGATCCAAATTATTAAATAGATTAATATATATAATAGATCTAGATAATTAAAAACAAATTCTTTTTCAAAATATTTAAATAGATAGAGATTAATTTAAATTTAAATTTAATATATATATGTGTATGTGTGTACTCGATCATATGAATATAAACTTTTGGCATATATTTAGGGTTGATGAAAACTTTAAATGGATATATATTAATTTGCATAAAATATTATCATATTTGAATTTTAAATAGAAAAAAAATAAATTTTTATATGCATCTAAAAATTAATAATTCATCCCGTATTCAATTCCAAATCTAAATAATATATTTTATATACATTAAAAAAAAGTAATTTTAAACTTAACTTTAAACCTGAATTTGAAGTATAAAATCCCATAAAAAGGCATTTTGAAATATAATATCTCCTAATCTTTAACCCTATTTATATATATATATATATATATATATAATCTATTAAATAAAATTCAAGTAAGGTTTACGCGTCTAATAGCTTTTATATCTTTCAAAATTTATCTTTTAACAAAAATATAGTTTTCCTTCTCACATAATGAATAGCATAACGAATAAAATGGTGTATTTGTCTTTAAAATTTAAAATGCTACATTCATTTTAAGAAATCGTTTTAATTTTTAAAAATTTAAAAAATAAACAGGTTATCAGTTAAGTTATGAATTCCCGAAATTTTTTATATGTTTACTTCGCAGAGATTTAGAAGAATAAACCAAATAACCTTTGAGTTCATACAGTTACAATTTGGACTTTAGAATCTCCGGACGGAAAAAAAGAAAAAGATAAAAGAAGTTTGGAATCTCCTTTATACGCTACGCTTCTGGTCACTCCGCGGCTTAGCTTTTCAGCGCATATGGGAGACTGTTCCAAGTTGTTTTTCCTCTCTTTATTTTATCATATTACAATTTTTTTTCCCTATTTTGGAAATCCATATAAACTTCATTCAAAATTAGAAATCATATTACATAAATCTTCTATCTATTTTTAAAATTTAATCTCAAGTCACTTAATTCTTGCTTCATGGTCAAATCACATATTTTAAAATATCGAATTCCCTGTCAAAATGTCTTGTAATTTAGCACTGGGCAATGAAAAAGAAAAAGGAAGGCATCGGTAAGCGTTGTTTTGGGGGCAGGTTTGGGAATTTATTCAGGGAGGGCGATATTTATGGGGGGAGATATTTTGAAGACACTCAGATTCGGATCCACGCAGGCAAAAAGACACCGTCTCTTTTAGCCGTCGTGGCACTGTCTGTCTTTGCACTTTTAACACTTTTCCACCCCTTGATATTTTCTGTCCCCCTCCACCGCACACCCCCACTCGCATTCAACAATCCACCGCTCTCCCATCGCCACTGTTCTCATACACCATGGCTTGAAACGGGCAAGAGTTGGTTGCTTTGGTATTATGTGCGGGCCACGCCCTTGCTTAGTCGCGTCCGTCACATATAATGGGGTCTGATTCTCCATTGATGAAGGAGAGAAGATGATCGATCGGAAGCCATATTATTCTTTCTCATCGCCAACGCTGATCAACAGCTCCTTGCTCCCCCACCTGTATATATGTATGTTGCCTCTTCCTCATCCTCTCCACGCTAAACCAACCGAAACCAAACCCGACTTCGGCACTCACCCGCTTCCATTACTCTCTTCTTCAAATGGAAGACCCCTCCCACCGCCGCCATCACAAGAAGACCCACTGCCACCGCCCCTCCACCATCGCCACCCCCACCACCGGCGAGCCCGTCGACGAGGTCAAGGAGGCCGAAGAGGGCGACCCTCAGGTATGGGCCACTTTCAACAACAGCTTCCGACAGGTTCAGTCCGTTTTGGACCGCAATCGGCTCCTCATTCAGCAGGTGAACGAGAACCAACAGTCCAGGATCCCCGACAATATGGCCAAGAACGTCTCTCTCATTCAGGAACTCAACGGCAACATTTCTAAGGTCGCCCATATCTACTCTGATCTCAACTCCGAATTTACCACCATGTACCACAAACGCTCCACCAACTCTGCCTCCCGACGCGACAAATGAAACGACGCCACGTCTCCACACTCTTTGCCCTTGTTACCACTTCTCCCTATCTGTATCTCGTGTGTTCCTGGGCCGGAATAAATTATTGTACCTGTGGTTGAAAAATATTTAGTGATTACATCCCGAGTAAGGACGATGAAGGCAAAGCCGTGAGTCGTCATCTTCAACTTGTCATTTGTAGACATACTTAATTAGTCCTATAAACATGTAGAGCCTTTCTTTTGGCCTAGCAGAATAAGTTGTCGGGTCCAAATTGCACGTCAGGGGTCCTGAGTGCACTAATAAACTAACTTGTATGATCTCTCCCAACCTCCCTGAATATCAATCCTTTCATTTTGTGCTGGGCCGACGTTTTTTTGTTCTTAAATACGCACTTTTCTTCATTATATTCCATTCTGAAAGGTCGAAAAGAAGAAAGCAGAGCAAGGCTCTTTACTTTTGTACTCTTTTTGTTATGAGCATGAGCATAAAATTGAATTTAGCCACGAACGGAGTTTATCCTCTCTTTTACAGATCATGGATTCGATGTAGTGTTTGACCATTAATATTCTGAATTCTTGATGTTGCACGTCTCTATTGGTGGCACCTTTTTCCTGTGTGAAGTAGACCCCCCGCCCCCTTTTTTGGGATAATCATTGCCATTTAATCAAGTTCTGCCAGTGGAAATAAAGGTTTCAGTCAAGATCTATGTGACAGTATTTGAAGCAGCACAAAACTTTGCTGAGTGCTTTTAGCGATGTAGAATGTATATACTTGTCTTGAGACTACTGTTTTAGATTTTCTGTCATTTATTTTTAAAATTTAGTAGCATCTTAATTTGTCATTTTGTTGAATTTTTATTCAACTTGAACCAAGTTTATAAAATGCGAGTCTCATAATTTGCATGTGTTTGAGATGATCAGTCATATGCGTAGTGATGGTAAATCTTTTTTTATATATTTTACATGATATATAGATTATATAAGGTTTTCAGTGTTGACGATTAATGAAGATTCTATGTTACTCTTTCTTTCTTTCTATACAAGGTTACAGTCAAGAGATATTGATGTAAAGGCTGAGCCTCACGAGGTGGGGAATGCCTCTCATGCCTCACCACTCTTACTACGACCTCCCTCCAACACGATCACTACTGTTTATTTCATGGTTGCCATTGCGAGAGGTAAGTAGTTATGTGGGTTAGGTATGCTCTTGTGGCTGCATGTTGTTTTGCTAGTTAAGATCAGCTTCATAACAAAACCTAGCTCACCAACAACACCCTCGTTGTAATTGTAACAAAACTAAAGCCCCTCCAAATAATTAAGGTTCTAACATATGCCGAACAGATTCTTGACTTTTCCGTACCACGATCATCAAGGCAGCTATGCTTTGAAATAAATTAATAAACCTGTACGTCCATTTTATCTTCTTCTACTCAATCTTGTCAAAAATACAATATATTTTAGTCTACTTTTTTTAATATGCATTTAATTCAAACTAGAAGAATAACAGGCAACAGGGCTCGTTTTTTTTTTTTAATACAAGGCCACAGAAAACTTATGTAAGAGAGAAAAGCAAAAAAAAAAAAAAATAGGTCAAGTTAAGACTCAAAAAGTTGACATCCTAAGAGTAGATCATTCAAAATCAATGTGTCTATATTATCACTTGAAACTTGGCGAGCAAGCCAGTCCGCACAGTTGTTGAATTTTCTAAACTCATAATTGAAAGTGATAAGTCAGGCTCGTTTAATTTAACAGGATTTTTGGATTGGTTTCAAGTATATAATTGGACTTTGTTTTAATAAAAATAATTTAAAATAACTTTTATTAGAAAGATGTCTAATAAATGAGCGAGTCTTAACTGTAGTGGTTGTCAGCATATTAAAGGTGAGATGCCAAAGGCTAAGGCTTAAAGCACATGATAATGGGAGTTGGCTTCCCTCCGCTGAAGCAGAAATAAATCAAAATCATTTAAATCTTTAAATTTAATATTTAATATTTTTATTTTTAAAATAAAAAATGTATAGAAATTAAAAAAATTAATAAATAAGTTTATTAATTTGATAATCCAAATTTAGTATTAAATTTTTTTAAAAAAAGTTTACTACTCTATTCAAAATATATTTGCACTGTCCAAAATATATATACAAAATCAATTTAAATTTTTAATAAGAAAAATGATAATAAAATCTCTATAAAATATATAAATAATAATTTAATTTTTTAAAATGCTAAAATTTCACTAAAATCTCTACGGACTTTTCTTTTATTAATGAATTTATGTAAATGATTAAAGTATTCTTGTTGAAAATAAAATGATTCACAAATTTTCTTTAAATAATTAAACTTTTATTCTTATATTCGCAACAACGCAACAAAAAATTAAGAATTTAAAAAGAAAAGTTGTGATTATCTAGATAAAACTTGTAAATCATTTTATTTTTAATAAGAAAAATTTAGTCATTTATATGAATTCATTAATGACATAAAAGTCAGACTTAGTAGAATTATGATATCTTAAGGGATTAAATTATTATTTATGTAATTTAAAAGAATTTTATTGTCATTTTTATTTTTTAATATTAAATTTGAACTATTCATATTAAATATGAACTGTCAAATTAATAAGTATATTCATTAAAATTTTTATAATTTTTATTTTAAAATATAAATCAAAATTAAAAATAAATATATTAAATATTAAATTTAGATCATTCAAACTAAATTTAAATAGTTTAAATTTACTCCTGTTTCAATGGAGAGGTTGATGATGCTTTCCTCCCACCCTATGATAATAAAGCTAGAAAAATGGGTTGAATCTGCGGGCTAACTTGTTCAACCTACAAATTTTGATGGGTTGAGTTGAAATAATTAGCTCATTTTTTAAATTGAGTTGGCCAGTTGGGCTAGCCCAACCTACAAAAATGACAAGTTAAAATGGATTAGCCTATGGGCTAAACGGGCTAGCCTGCAGGTTAGCCTATTTTTTTAAAAAAATAATTTATTTTTTCAATTATAATATATCTTCTTATAAATTTATAATAATGATTATATTTTTTAAACTTATAATTTATGATTTTCAATCATATTCTATATATTTGAAAGATAATGTAAATTTTTCTTACAATTTACAAATAAAATTTTTATTATAGTTTGCAAATCAATTATTTATTAATATTTCTATAAGAAATATTTTAAATATATATTATTTGTTAATCTTATAATATCTATTGATTGAAATTATAAATATAAATTCATTGGCAAAAATAATTTAGATTTATATTCAAATTTTATTTTAAAACATAATATGAAAAAAATCATTATCTATATATATGATATGTTGATTATAATTTTTAAATAATTTTAAAAAATAAAATCATATTTTGCGGATTGATCCGTGGACTCATTAGCCCGTTAATATATGAGTTGGGTTTTTTTTAACCCATTTATCTTGACAGATTGGCCCAACTTAATCTGCTAATATGCTAACTTGTGCAGGTTAGCCTATGGGTTGCCTTATAACTTATTTGTACAGCTCTACGTGATAATGGAATCATGGGAATGGACATTAGCAAGTGGGTTTTTTTGTTTTTTTTGGACAGACATCAACGAGTAGTAGTAATCCAAATGTTTTCAAGTTACCAGTACGACAATTCGATACTTCCGTGCTCCATCCTGCTCATCCAGCATATAAACATTTTTAAATTACATATTGATAAAGTTTTTTTTTATAAAAATACATATTATTTTTTATTTAAAAATATTAATCATTTAATTTTTGTAATTTTAATCTAATTGTAATTTTGTCCCTAAATTCTGATTTATTATAACTCAATTCTTAAAATTTTAATTTAGTTATAACTTAGTTCCTAAATTTTGCCTCTTATAATTTAATTCCTATATATAATTTTAACCACTTAAATATTGATCTTTATATTTTAAAAAATAAAATTATAAAGATTAAAAATTTAAAATATTTTTAATTTTTATAATTTTACTTTTATAATATAGGGACTGATATTTAAGTGGTTAAAATTAGAAAAAATTAATCTTTTAATTCTTCAACTTTTAACTCACTTGTAATTCAATCCGTCAACTATAACTTATTAAAATTTAGTCCATCAATTATGACTTACTGTGATTCAATCCCTCAACTTTTATCTCACTTATAATTTAGTCCTTATTTTTAATTTTTTTAAAAAAATTTCCTTATCAAATAAAAAGAATAAAAGAATACTCTCCTCTTGCTCTTTGATGTAGGATGTAAATTAACATAAAAAAATAGAACTAACAAAAGTTGAGGGATTAGATTAAAAGTGAGTCAAAAGTTGAGAAATTGAGTTATAGACGAGTTATAGTTGAAGGACTCGGCCGCAGTGAGTAATAGTTGAAGGATTAAGTTATAAGTAAGTTAAAAGTTGAAAGATTAAAAGATTAATTTTTTTAAAAATTATAAAGACTCAATTGCAAGAAATAAAGTTTAAGGATTAACTTACAATCGAGTGTTAGAATTGTAAAGACTGAATTATAATGAGTCAAAATTTAAAAATTATTTTATAATTGGGTTAAAATTACAGGAATCAAATGATTAATTTTTTTTTATATTGAATTATCAATATACTTCACGATGAATGAAAAATAAATTTATACAAATATCTATATTCATACATATAAGAAGTAAAATGGAGAATATATTTTGGACGGCCGGGATGGCGTGTATATGAAAAAGAAGAAATGCATAAAGACTTGATATAACAGAATTTCAGAAAATTCAAAACCTTCATTATTTGTGGATCACAATTTTGGGGCGCATGCAAAGTGAAACGCATTTGTTGACCAACCGGAAAAAAATGGAGTTTTTTTTTATTTTATTCTATTATCAGTCGTCATCAAGAATAATTATCAACAAGCGATAATGGCCACTTGATGCTTTTCAGGCGAATGGGTCCTTTTAAGTTGGGAGAATTACATTAAAATTTTATATAAAAAACTTAATAATTATAAAGTTCATAAATAATTAAATTAAATTGTATTAATAATACACTTAATTAATAACATAATTTAATTTAGTTGTTAATAAATTTTATAATAATTATTTTTTGTCTCACACTGGTTGTAATTCTTTCTTTTAAGTTTTAACACCTGTTAACAACGATGTTATGCCATAACAGATCGATTATAGAGTTCGAGTGCGCACGTGCGAGTTGGCAGTGTTCTCAATGGTCGCTGGCTCTTGGGTAGGATATGCAGTATCCATCCTCACCTTCATGGAGACAACCATTGCTCACGAGTAATCACATGTCGTCGCTAACAATTAGGATTTAGTAACGCATCCGATTCCCATCACAAGGCACTCCTCATCCTCGATCCCTCCCGCATCTCTGATTCTTGCAATTTGGGGGAAAAAAAAATCTATGTCCAACCAGGCCTACAGAGTCTGCTGTTGTCGCCGGCGCTTCAAGCTGGCCGTCTCCGAAGCGCCGGCCGGGGTCAAGACTCTTTTCGAACAATACTCTGAGAATGGTTTCATGAATGCTGCTCACCTCCAGAGGTTCTTGATAGAGGTGCAGAAACAAGAGAAAGCCACCGAGGGGGAAGCGCAAGACATCATTGATAGCCTCCAGCATTTGAATATCTTTCATCGGGCTGGCCTCCATCTTGATGGTTTCTTCAAGTACCTCTTCAGTGATGCTAACCTGCCGCTGTCACCTTCTCTTGGGGTAGCGTTGTCTTTTCTTGATTTACTTGAACCTCTGTCCTCTGGCCTTCAATTTAGTGTATCTTAAATTTAGTCTCATCAAATTCATTCACTAGTGTTAGAATCCATAATTGAAGTTGTTCTGAAAAGAACTGATGGAATGGGGAAGAACTAGATTTTTCTAAAATTCGGTAACGATATGGCATCGCTGGGGGAAATCATCTGCATCAGGTTTCCTTTTCTGGCAATACCCCCATTCCTGTTTTTGTTTGGAAATAAAAAAAAAAAATTCTCCTGGTGAAGCGAAATAGACCATGTTCTGTGCTCAATACGATGTAATGCACTAATGCTATCCCATTAATCCATGGTGTATTCAGTTGCATTTACAATAATTTGTGATATAATTTGGGTCTACTTAATTTTGTTTACAACAATATTCCCTTGTTTTCAAATTTCCTTTACGGACTCTAAATTTGTATAATAAAGTCACCCCCTTTTCCCTCGTGAACTACGGGGGCAAAGTATCTGTCTAATTAGAAAAGGATTCGGGCCAATTTGTAAATATGAAATTACATCTAAACATCCAGAAGTCATTATTACCTACTTCTGCGGTACTCTATAGTTATAATTTCTTTTTGTTCTTGTTATTTTGTTTTGTGTAATTATTTCTTTTGTTCTAGGTGCACCATGACATGACTTCACCCCTGTCTCATTATTTCATATACACTGGCCATAACTCCTACTTGACTGGGAATCAGCTTAGCAGTGATTGCAGCAATGAACCCATAATACATGCACTGCAGAGAGGTGTAAGAGTAATCGAATTGGACTTGTGGCCTAATGCCACAAAGGATAATGTGGACGTTCTTCATGGAAGGTATAAGCTTTTTCATTAACTAAAGGCTCCCCTAATACCGCCTCAAATTTCTTTTTCTACGAGAAATTTTTTTAGGGAAAGTAAATACCTCTAATGATATGATGACAATTTCTTTTTCTGGTCATTTTGTCATGATGACGCTTAAATCTGTTGAAGGAAAACCTGCTTGACAAAAGATTACTTTTTTTCTTCGAAATTTGGCATAATGGACGAAACATAAGATTAGGCAGGCTTGATTTTTGTTTTAGGAAATAAATTTAGTAGAAGTCATAGTTGCAAAACTGGCTCAGGTATACCAGTTGAACTTAGAATTTTCCTGGACTTTTCAAATTTAGTTTACACATTTATTGTTTATTTTATACACAGGACGCTGACTACTCCTGTGGAGTTCATCAAGTGTTTGAGATCCATCAAACAGTATGCCTTTGAAGCATCTGAATATCCAGTTGTGATAACTCTAGAAGACCACCTCACTGCAGATCTTCAGGCTAAAGTGGCTGGGGTGAGTTTCTGTGAGTTTATCGTTATTCAAAATGATTGCATTCTTGAGGCTGACAGCCCCTTCCAATTTTTATTTAGATGGTCACCCAAACATTTGGAGACATACTATTTTATCCTGACTCAGAGGCCTTGAAGGAATTTCCTTCTCCTGAATCGCTTAAGAAAAGGATTATCATATCAACCAAACCACCCAAGGAGTTCCTTCAGGCAAAAGAAGCAAAGGAGAAAGAGGATGATTCACAGAAGGGAAAGGCCTTAGGAGTAGGAGATGAAGAAGCATGGGGAAAAGAGGTCCCGAGCCTGAAAGGTGGTTCTATAGCTGATTACCAGGTCTGAAACTCTAAGGCGATGCTTTATATGCATTCCCATCACATTTGTTTTGGCAAGTAGAATTGATGATTTAATTTACAGTTTACCACCTTTAACAGGACAATATGGATGAAGATGATGACGAGGATGATATTGATGAAGCAGACAAGTCAAATCAAAAGGCTGCTCCTGAATATAGACGTTTAATTGCCATTCATGCTGGTAAGCCTAAAGGTGGATTAGATGAATGTCTCAAAGTGAATCCAGATAAAGTGAGACGTCTAAGCTTAAGTGAGCAACAGCTTGAAAAGGCTTCTGAAACTCATGGAAAAGACATAGTCAGGTATTAATAATTGATTATAGTGAGTTCTTTTGGCATGAACCGGCATCCTATAAATCAATAATAGTTTTTAGAATATTGCTCTTCTATTTTCAGCAAAATTACTAACTGTCATTGTTAGGTTGGCAACTTTTCCTATTGACCTTGCTGGGATTTTAGGAAATTTGAAGTGTGGTATTAAATTGTCTGAGTATGATATCCAGCATATCTGATGGCACCCTGCTCAAGTGTGTCTTGCCACGTTATAGTTGATAATGTTAGGGGCTCATTGGTCTATATGCTATTTTTTTGATCACACACAAATATCTTTTTATTAGAGATAATCCTATTCAGGGAGTGATTGGGCACTACATGTAAGCACTTCTTCCAATAAGAATTCATCTTGGTTCGTCATGTTGTGAGAGACTAGCCTTTTTCGTTAAACCGAATCCATGTTAGTTGGTCTATATGCTATCATGATTTAGGTGGCATATCTAATAAGTGTGATGGAGACTAAAATAACATGAGATGACTCGATCCCATATTCAACGAGATGTTAAATGGGGTGTTTATGTATGGATTGGTTTTCCACTTCAATGAGTTGCTTTTGTGAGTTTTTTTCCATCCCATTTGAGTATCCATTAACTAGTATCGGAGTTGGTGGTTCACCCAGGGAGGGCTCCAACAAATGGTCGCAGAGTGCAACTGCGGGAGATTGTTGGGTTAACTTTCTTCTTTTTATTGACTCTATAATTTTGGAGGGACCTCTATGTTTATTTGTTATTTGGAAAATTAAAATATAAAACACATCATGTCCTCGAGATTTAATTATCTATGACACGGTATTGCTTCTGCATCTCTTGGCATGTTTTTGTTCTTTTATCCTAGGGAGTGACGAGACTCTCTGTTTAATTTTGTTCTTCAATATTTTTTGTTCGGTTTGTGAGTTGGAAGAATACAAAACTGAGTTTCCTGTGTTCTTTCTGTGTGAAGGAATTGTTAAATACTTAAATGCGACCGTTGTCCCACTTTGACTAAAATTATTTTGTAATATTCTTTTTATTTTAAAAGAATGGACTGGTGTCTGGGTCTGTACAAGTTTTTCGACGCTAGCTTATGATATCTCGGGCCATTAGCCGAGATTCGGGGGGAAAAAAGGGATCAGGTTTTGTATTTCAGTCATCCGGGGAAAAAAAAAGTCAAACAGTTCCCTTGCTCGGTCTTGTCCCGGGTTAGCCCAGGCTAGACCAGACTACGTGAGCCTTATTCAGGCCGGGATCTGTGTTGATAGTCGCCTTAGTCCTACCCGATCTATGTGCAACGTTACATTAATATATCCAAGATGGAAAGGGAAGTATTCATTGCTCAAATCGTGGCTTTTCTGCAGGTTTACTCAGCGTAATATACTAAGGGTATACCCGAAAGGCACTCGAATTACCTCGTCAAATTATAACCCACTAATTGGGCGGATGCATGGAGCTCAAATGGTTGCATTTAACATGCAGGTTTCCATCGCTTGCTTTTATTTTTTTTTTCCCTCTCATCCCTTTCACTCAGGTTTTTTATTCTTATGAGTATATAGTTATATTTTATTTCTGTTCTTTCCTTCTTTTTTTTTTTTTTTGTTTTTCCCTGTTGGGGAGTTTGATAGCCTTAAAAGCTACGAGAACTAGATGCGAGCGTGAGGTTCAACTCTAGGACATTAGAAATTTGGGAAAGTCCAATGTGCTTCTAAACTATGACTCTATGAGGATGATAGCAATTAATAATATGATTTACACTAATAAAAGATATTCGAAAGTTAGCATGTGGTCTTGGCTGCTGCTTTCCCCGAGTCTCTAAATCGTAGAAGATTTCTATTACACATATCTTTGACGCCATATCTATATTAGTTATGACTATGATATTGTTTAAGATCAAGAAAGATATTTGTTCCATTTTTCCTCGTGGGTGATTTCTTGACAGGGGCACGGCAGATCACTTTGGTTGATGCAAGGAATGTTCAAAGCCAATGGCGGGTGTGGTTATGTTAAAAAACCCGATTTTCTATTAAAGACCGGTCTCAATAATGAGGTCTTCGATCCTAAAGCTGAGTTGCCTGTGAAGACTACATTGAAGGTGAGTGCTTTATTACTTGGTGATTCGATGGACTCAGTTATTCAAGCTTGTGTCAATCGGATCTAGTTTTTCTGCACCTCCTAGCAGCGGCATATAGGTATTGCTTTTAATCCTATTTTAAAGCTGAACAAAGATCATTCTTGTTTACTCTTATGTAGGTGACTGTATACATGGGGGAAGGATGGTATAATGATTTCCCCCATACACACTTTGATCAGTTCTCACCTCCAGACTTCTATGCAAGGGTTAGTTAACATGTTCTCCCACATCTTTATGTTTGATGTCTCTAAATTTCATGTTCTAGGTCTGGTTAATAGTCTCCTCTTTCATTATAGATTCGAAATGCAGGGGATGCTCACACAGCAATGTTTATTCATTATTGCTGCGGTGAAATACCATTCACTCGACATTTGTGTTCACCCATTTCGCAATTTATTATTTGTTTTGACCAATGACCTTGATTTAAATCGAGCAACTTTTGTGCAGGTGGGGATTGCTGGAGTGCCTGCTGATAATGTCATGAGGAAAACAAAAACAGTAGAGGACAGTTGGTTGCCTTCTTGGAATGAAGTGTTTGAGTTCCGCCTTACTGTTCCAGAATTGGCTGTGCTTCGCATAGAAGTTCATGAGTATGACATTTCTGAGAAGGATGACTTTGGGGGGCAAACATGCCTGCCTATTTCAGAGCTAAGAAGTGGAATTCGAGCAGTTCCACTGTGTAGCCGCCAGGGAGATAAGTACAACTTTGTAAAGCTTCTTATGCACTTCGAATTTTATTGACATTGTGCAGGCATTTAAAGGTTATATTAGTTAGTTCCGAGTTTGTTTTGTAAGTATTGCCATGTGATGTGAATAATGCTGTTGAAAGATGCTCTGTGATGTGTGATGAGTTGTTTCCCTGGTCATTCTTGATGGGGTTGAGAGTTGGGTTTGTGCTGTAAGGCTTGTTAATATGTATGTATGTATGTATGTATGTATGTATATAACATCCTAAGCAAAATTTTGATGGAGTGCTTCAATTCTTTACCTTACGAGCATGTTGTCAGTTTAGGTTCGCACATCGGCATCCTTTTCCTGTTTCTTTACTCTTCTAAGATGGGTAGGAATGGAAGTGACCTAAAACAAAGGGATAGAACAGAGCAACGGTAATGTATGTTAAAAGTTGAACAGAGCCGATGTGATCGTGAGGTGAACAGAGCTGCAAACGCCATAGCAAATGAAGCATGAGGCCAATTATCAGGTTTGGTGATGCTGGTGGACCCTCCGTCAACGCTTTTTTAGTTGTTGACGCTGTTGTGTTAGGCAATTAGTGGCTTTGCTTTGTTTTAATTTCCTCGTTTCATCAAAAAAAAAAAAAAAAAGGAGCTGACGGCCAGATTTCAAGATGGACTCTGGATTCCCTAATTTATTGTAACATTGAAAGTTTATTGTTATATATGAGAAAAATTAGAAAAAAATTATTAAATGTTTATTATAAAATATACAATGCTTTATAAAAAATTATTTCATTTCTATAAGTACCGAATGAAATATTAAATTTAAATTTCATCATAAAATGTTAAAAAGTACATGTAAGCTTGAAGAAACAAACAACTAATATTGATTACATGCGATGAGTTTCAGTTGATAATAACAAAAATACTTTTGCAAAGATGTCATGATAAGAGCAAGGCCATAGCCCATCCCATAGCTTGTGGCTGGACAAACTTGAAATTTGAAGGGAGCTGGTTAGGAAAAAAGATTTTTATCTATTTGATCTTTATATAGGTAATTTATTATTAACAGATTTTTAGTTTTATATGAAATTTTATATACATTGACAAGAAAATGTAAAAATTTCCCTTTTGTATTTTACATTGACATGACAATAAAAGATCATCATAGTTGTAACTTCTACTTTTAATTTTAAATTCTTCTGTACTACTAGGAAACTTGATATCTTAATAATAATATTAAAGTGCAAACTTAATGTATATGATGTTTGTTGATTGTTCTAATATTAATATCGTTAATAATTAATATAAAGGCTAAAGTATAGTTTTTTGGTCAACTAATTTTATAGAAGATCTAGTTTGATCTTTTAATTTGATAAAGTTCTTTCAATCATTTAACCTTCATACTGTTAATTTTAAATAATTATTATTTTATCAATTATGGTTGTTTTAAAAAATTAAACTTAATACATTAACACATAAGAATATTTTGTTAATGTTTAAAAATTCAATATATATATTTTTTATTGATGAAACAGTGTTAGAGTTAAGTGATTGAAAAAACACTCTATACAATTAAAAAATTAAAATAAAATTTTGTGTAAAATTAAATGATTAAAAATATATTTTAACCTTAGTATAAATAAAATTGAGAAATTAAATTATTGAAAGTATCATGATTATAAAAGAAGATAAACAATTTTATTTTAAAAAGGCTAAAATGCATAAAATATCTTGAATTTTAAAATAATTGTACATGATCCTCTCACTTTTAACCATTTAAAATTAATCCCTTTAACTTTTAATTTTATTTTTTAAAACCCTTTATTGATAAGTATTCTGTTATGTTATTAACAAGTTTGCTATGTTAGCTTAAGAAAAGCAACACAGGAGCTTACATGGGATCTTATGTAATTAAATAATAAAACTAAAAAAATTATATTATATTTTTATTAAGGTTAAAATGTCATTTATCTTTTGAAAAAAACCCTTGTTGCCACATACTCATTCCTGACACAGAGCAAAACTCTTTCAACATCATAATATGTGTTAAAAGTAAAAATTATAGTTTTCTCATTCCTTAAATGGTGTTAAAAATAATAAAAATTTTATTTTTTTATATATTGTGTTATGTATATTGTATTAATATGACATGACAAACTTTATTAATAACATGACAGAGTTAATCAATGATGTGTGAGGAGCTTTAAAAAAAAGAAGAAGAATTAATTTTTTATTTTTTCAACTTTTAACTAACTTATAATTTAGTTCATCAATTATGACCTACGGTAACTTAGTCCCTCAACTTTTGACTTGTTTATGACTTAATTTCTTAACTTTTCACTCATCTATGAATTAGTCTCTCAATTTTTATTTATTTTCTTTTTTATTTTCTCTTTTTTTATAAGGATAATTTTAAAAAATTGAAAGATAAGGATGAGTTATAAGTGAATCAAAAGTTGAAAAATTAAGTTGTAGCAAATCATAATTAAAGAACTGAGTTATAAATAAGTTAAAAGTTGAATGACTGAGAGATTATTATTTTTTAAATAAAACTAAATATTAGGGAGTTAATTTTAAACATTTAAATGTGATATGCAATTTAGCCTTTTTAAAAGGGTTAAAGTTCAATTTTAACTCTGTATTTATTTTTGAGAAGCACTAGATATTTTTTATTTTTAAGTCTAGTAATTTTTTTCCTTTGAACTACTTTTTTTAGGTGCAAAAATGTAATGTGCCATGAAATCTCTTGCTATCTATTGATATGTTATTGTTGTGAAGTTTGATTGTTTCAATTTTGATAGGTTTCATTTTCTTTGTCAATAAAGATAAGAAGCTTTGTTGTGGCTCTTAAGGCTTGGCGCCAGATAGAGGTGAGAATTAGGGCAGGCCCGACTTTTAAGGGCTCAAGCCCTAAAACCCAATTACCCAAAATTTAACCTAATTTTGAGGTTTGATCCTTATTTAAAGGGCTCAGGGCTGGGCCCTTAAGCCCTTTTTTCCAAAAAAAATTAATATTTTAATTTAAAAAAATATTTTAAAAATTTAACATGAAACAAATCAAAGTCTTACATAAAATTTGACAAAGATTTAAAATTTTAAATTTAAGATGAAGAATAAAATATTCAACAATGTAAATTTAAATCCTCCTTCTCATCATCTAAAAATAAAATATTAGATCCCTCATATATAGATTCACTTATTGAAGATGAAGGGAGAGATTCAATGTCAATTATCCTTGCAACTTTTTGTTCATTACCTACAATAAATATTAATCAAATTATATCATTATTAATTAAATATGTGTGTATGTATAAAACAACCAGGCTTATCAGGGTTTAAAAGGTCGCTCGAGCTTTTTTTCATAGGATTTATTAAAGCCAGGCTCTCAAACTCGGTTACTTAAAAATAATTTAATTTTTAAAGCCGAACCTTTATTTAAATAAGGCTTTTAAGCCCAACCCTCTAGAATCAGCCTTTATTCTTAATTACAGCACAAGAGATGGACGATAGTTTCATCGAGTTAGTTGTTGAGACCATACTGCTGCCGGTACCCTCGCCATCGTTATCGTCTCCGGTGCGGTTGTGAAAATTCCTTGCTTTACTATTGCTCATGGAGGCTTAGACTTTGATGTAGAGGTTTGTATGTAGGGATCTTCCAACTCTCTGGTGGATTTTAGTTTTACATTAATGTGTGTGATCTTGTGATTTGTGCCACTAAACCTAGGATATTTAGGGAATGGGCTCCACATCTTTGAATTATCAAACTAAAGACTCTTTGGGATACCGATGAAGATGTCCCCGGTCCCTAAATGAGCCACAAGCTCGCCGCCATTATCCCCACCAAGACGCACAGCCCACGCCATTGAAGGAGGCTCTTCCTCTACTCCTCGCATTCGTACCAATGCTTATTCCACAATAAAACCCTCTCTCTCTCTCTATGTATATATGTTTCCGTTCAAACTTGAATCTTGCTTACTTGTGGTTGTTTGCTGTGTTCTGTAGGTTTAGGGGGAGTCACAAAGTCAGTTCATTCCTACGACTTTACCTCGGAAAAAAGGACCGAGTGATTCCCATTTTCAATATTAAAATTTTGAACTTCGCTTCATTTTTGTTCTTTCTTGTTAGTGGTTGGAATGCTGCTGAAGTGACGATCTTTGCTATTTTGAATGTTCAGAATATATATGAACCGCTGCTGAGCCACCCTCTCCTCGGGTTGCCCATGCTACACTGTTGTTGGAACTATGGTTGTTTTCTAGGTAATTTAGAAATAAATCCCTGTGGGAAATTTGATGATGGTCAGTTTTGGAAAGGAAATCAAATTTATTTTCCAGATATAATGATCTAATTGATTGATACTGTATGGCTAGGGTCTTCTCGGGCATTAAACCGGTGATCTCTTTGTGCTTGACCTGACCAAGCTTGAGCATATATGCATTTAATTTAATTTTATTTTTGGGAAATGGGACCTAAATTTGGGGCATTTGCTTCTTGCAATTTCGAATTCGTTATCTTCTTCCAATTTCAGGGTAGTCAATTTGTGAGAGGAGAAAGATGACTTGGCCAGATGAGAACAGGACGTGGTGGCTTCTGATGTGTAAAATTTGCTACTACGCCATACATATCACACACTAACAAAAAGATATTTTTCATCTCAAAAAAATAGTTTTGAAAAAAAATTAATCCACTTAAAAGTACAGTACCCAATATTTTTTGAGAACAAACAAAAAAGGAAATTGGACATTAAGTTTTAAAAACGAACCCTACTTTCCTATTCCTAAGTCCTAATGCTTAATTAAAGCTGAGCTTGTCGGATTATTTTTATTGAGCTTGAAAAAATTTAAGACTGAATCGCTAATTTAAAGTTTAAAATGATAAATTAGGTTTAAAAGGATTCTTTTACATTTTTTTTAAATTTTAATATTAAAAAATTAAATATTATATTAATTTTAAAACCCTAGCCACATTTTATAAAGGTTAAGAAAAAATATATAAAAAAATTTAATATTTTTTTCACTTATGAGGTTTTATAAGGAGGATGATGAAATTATCTTGATATTGATAATAATAAAAATAATTAAGATTTAACTGATGATATTAGTAAAGCTTGATTGTTATGTTTCTTAATTTTATAGTGTTATTGTTTTTTATTAAACTTAAATATATTTTAAAAAAATTTTAAATTAAATATATATATATAGATATAGATATATATATGAAGTTAAGGTCCTCACGGTCGGCGCTTTAGAGCATGTTTGGATTGTACTCTAACCTTAGTTAGAGTGGGTCAAACTGAGGTTAGGATGCAAAATGTTAAAGAAATTTTGTTTGGATTATCATAAAATTTCAACCTCAGTTAGCATGCAAACGAGCGTTATTCAAGAAGCCCATTAACCTGGCTTTTGGTTCTCAGCGTTAGCGTTGCTGCCCGTTGGAAGCATTAAATGCGTTTTAAATTTTTATGTTTTCTCTCTCTTGTCTTTTATCTACTTGAGCTCTGCCTTTAGCATATCCAGCATGAGAGAATAGGAAAAAAAAATACCATCCAAACAGAGACCAGCTGCGATGGACGATTTGCGATGCGAAGGAAGAACAATGGAAGCTTTGCGTGCACACCCACACACACAACAGCGTCGACTAGTTTTAAAAAAGCTAGGAGGAATCAGCTACCGAATATGATGGAGAAAGAAGAAGAATCCATGAACTTAATAGCAACAAACTGAACTCCTCTGCGCACGCGCTCGTTGACAAAACGAACAAGAAGAACAAAGGAGATAGAGGATGATGGAGGAGGAAGAATGGTTGGAAAATCACTCCGATTGGGAACAGAAGAGAAGAATCGAGAAGGGTTTTTTTTGAAGTTGTCTCCTACTCCCTGTTTTTTTTATATGCAGAACACGAATGAAATGGGAATTAGGGGAGAAAATCTAATTTTTTTCTAAAAAGGGTATTTTGGTAATTTTGTAGTGTTTAGAGCAGAATAAAATTTCTCCCTTATCGCTGCGGAGACTCAACAATATGTAGGCGACAAGTACAGACTCCATCAAGCCAATAACTTCTTGTTGCATCTATTTTAAAATTATAAAGTTATAAAAATATCATCAAGTTATTAATAATTTTAATATCATAATTATTTTCTAAATCATTGCATGTCCATATATAATATATTATGAATTTCACTAACATTTAAGTCAAAATACCAACAAGAACAATTGATCATTTTATTTTAATTTTTTTGCTAAAAAAATTATTTATCACATTTTTTAAAATTCCTAAATTTCCTAGCCATTACATTTATTTTTGGAGTGTGGAAGTATTATCATTCAAATTTGAAATGCACTATAAAAAGAACTTTTGGAGTGTGGAAGAATCGGTTTGCAATTATATGAAAAATGCCTAAATTTAGATATAAAATATAAGTTCAAATTGTTTGTGTAACAATAAAAATACATAACTTTATTAGAAGAAATTCAATTACTATTGAGCAATTCATGCAATTTGAAGATGAAAGTATAGATGTCCATGAGTAAAATACCAATATTAGTGAGGCATCCTTGTCAAATCTACCCAAATCGTCAAGACAGATGCAGCGTGTTCGTGATATAATTAAATATCAATTGACTATTAATTTATTTTAGATTTTCATGATTGAATATTTAAGATATTTTACTTATTAGTTGTGATTTTAAGTTTAATATTTTTTACTTATTAGTTAATCAAAAAATATAAACATGCTTATTTAAGGTTTAATATTTAAGATAAAAAAATTTATACTTATTTTTATCATTAAACATCTCAACTGACTTTTGAATTAAATTATCCAAACAAGTTTCAATTTATCTAACTAACTTTTGAAAAAAAAAATATCCAAACATAAATTACATTACATTAACTGACTTTTCTTCTAACTTCATTTTGCTAATCTCAGTTAAATCTTAACTTCAATTGTAAATTTTTTAATCCAAACACACACTAAATTTTAAGAGCCAGAGTCGGGCGGATTAAAATGATGCTGTGAGTCGAAATTAACAGGGTAGCCCACCACTAGCCCGTTTAAGCTCTAATCATGCACAAACGCAAGGCAACGCCCCCGGGGCCGAGACTATAACCATCCGCGACACCGGGTGGCCGATTCGACGGGCACATCCCCAGCATGAACTCTGCCAATTATCATTGTCACCCACCGCTTCCCTCGGACTCCTCCGACTCCGACTCCGACCACGGGCAGTCTAGCTCGGTGCTCCTTCGCCACGCGGACCTCTCAGACTCCATTTTCAAATCTTATTTCGAGTTCATAGGCCAGTCATCCGCAACCGCTGCTGATCTTTCAAAGATCCAGTCTTTTCTCACATCCTCCTCCTCCGGCGCTCTATCATGCTTGATATGCCTCGAACGCATCAGACCCTCCGACCCTACTTGGTCCTGCACGTCACTCTGCTACGCCGTCTTCCATCTTGTCTGCATACAGAGCTGGGCGCGCCAGGCATCCGACCTCGCTGCCGTACGCGTGGCAACGCGCCTACCTATTACAGCTGACAAGGCTGCCGAGACTGCCACATGGAACTGCCCTAAATGCAGGGCTGAATACTCCAAAACCCAGATCCCTAAATCCTATGTGTGTTTCTGTGGAAAATTGGAGAATCCTCCGAGTGATGATCCCTGGATATTGCCACATTCATGTGGTGAGATTTGTATTAGGCCATTGAAGAACAATTGCGGGCATTATTGTTTGTTGCTGTGCCATCCAGGGCCATGCCCATCGTGCCCAAAGCTTATCAAATCTCGATGCTTTTGCGGTTCACTTGAAGACGTTCGCAGATGTGGATATAAGGGATTCTCCTGTAACAATCCTTGTTCGAAGCTCTTGGACTGTGGTGTTCACAGGTGTTCTGAGATCTGTCACGTTGGCCCCTGCCCACCTTGCCGAGCCCGTGGAGTTTTTAAGTGCCAATGCGGGGAGAAAAAGGAGGAGAGGGAGTGTTGTGATCGCATTTTCCAATGTGATACTCCATGCGAGAAGGTTCTTAGCTGCGGGAGGCATGTTTGTCAGAAAGGATGTCATTCGGGTGGGTGTGGCGAGTGCCCTTTTCAGGGTAAGAGAACGTGCCCGTGCGGGAAGAGTATTTATAAAGACATCCCTTGTGATGCCGCAGTACAATTGTGTGGGGGGACTTGCGATAAAATGCTCAGTTGCGGATTTCACAAGTGCCCTGAGAGATGCCACCGTGGGCAATGCATTGAGACCTGCAGAATTGTTGTAAGGAAATCCTGCCGCTGTGGGAGCCTGAAGAAAGAGGTAAGTGTCATGATTTTGACTGCATCTTGATAGCAGTCTTAAAGTCAAAGTAGGCTAAGTTCACTGAATGTAGAATAGGTACCTTGCTATCAAGAGTTGTCATGTGAAAGGAAGTGTCAGTGGATACGTGACTGTGGGCGGCATCCGTGCAAACGTCGCTGCTGTGATGGTGACTGCCCTCCGTGTTCAGAGGTGTGTGCATCTTCTTGTGTTATTCATTTCGACAAGAAACTTGTTATGACAATGTGAGTATGATTTTTGATTTCTTATTTTGAAAAATGTTAGATATGTGGCAAGAGGCTTCGATGTAAAAACCATAAATGTCCCTCTCCATGCCACAGGTATGTCCCCTTCTCATGTTTCAATGTCCTTCGGCAAGAATTTGCATTTTGTTTGAATTTCTTGAATCTGAAACCGCCTGCTTGTTCTGTTTGAAGATCGAAGTCACAGGCTCCTCAAACCCAGTGATATTATGACCCTTTTTTGATCATTCCTCCTGAACAAGGGTTTGCTTAGATTTTTAGACACACACACTCTCAAAATTTTTGAAGGCTTTCATATATTTCAAATATATAAAACTTTTGAAGGCTTTTACAAAGGTAAGTTTGTAGACTGCTGCTGGCTGTCCTGTATGTAAGGAGAAGACAAAGATGTGTGTTGTTGGAAATACAATAATACCCATAGTGAAATCTTAGCTTCAAAAGAGTTTATACACGCTACACACACAGACACAGAGACTACATGATAAGGTAAACTATTGTTCTTGAATCTTTTTGTAAAAATTGAGAAACATTATCATTTAGAACATAGGACAAAATTGATGCAGTTGAATTTTGAAGTTCAAGGAACCATATGATGATAGCTGAATTTGCTCTTGCAGGGGTCCCTGTGCTCCATGCCCAATAATGGTGACAATCTCGTGTGCATGTGGTGAGACGCATTTTGAGGTCTGGGTTTGGCTATCAGGATTCTGTGTATATCTAATCTAAGTAGGAGCAGGATCCTATCTCACATGACATGCAATTTAATTTCTTAGTTGTGTATGTTATCGTGAATGATGTATCTTAGTTGTAGGCTTGGAGATAAAATCCAATTGAGTTGTGCATTTTATATAGCTGATGTCAATTGTCAATCCTACTCATTGTTATTAGTTTCGATATGTACTATAGCTATGAAAGTCCTAAAAATTTATGTTCATATGATTTCAGGGTCATCATTTTCAATACCTACATTTTCAAAGCACGTGTCATTTCAAAATTTCTTATATTTTTTGGGATCAAGATAATTTTTGATAAGATTCAAGCCAATGCTGGTATTTATTTATCTTTTATTATGGAAAAGTTGTTATTTTTCCTTTTTAATCTTGCTGATTGTTTATGTCAATAAAGTTGCAAATGCATTCATAAAATATATTTTCTCTTGTTGCTTCCTATTGTGTTTGTACATTCTATTTGTAATTTTTATTCGACATCTTTTTCTATAATCTGGATCTTCAATCTTTAGATGACGATTACATTAATTTCTGCTAGTACTTGGTAACAACTGTGCTGAGTGGTGGATTTTGCCCCAGGTTCCTTGTGGTACTGAAATTAATCAAAAGCCTCCTAAATGCCCAAAACGTTGTCCTATTACTCCTTTATGCAGGCATGCACCAAATTCTAAGGTACAATTGATTAATGATTTTGTTTGTTGTAGGTATTTACATTTCTAGGTGGAGATTTCTTGAAACATTGTGTGCTTTTCATCAACACTCCCCAAAGTGTGTGCATGTGGCAGTGATGGAGGAATGAAAACTAGGGGGGAAAATGAAAATGCTAGAATCTGTCTCCTTCTTAATAAACGTTGACATCATCATGCCTTTGGCTGATTAACTGGCCTCTTCTTACTCTGATAGTCTCTGTTTGTCGAACCATTATGAAATTTAAGATTTAAGATGAGCTAATTCTAGTGTTTACCTTTTAGGGTTGGGATTCAAGTTCAACCCTTCGAATACTTGCTACCTGATTATGTTCTTAATGTGTAATTAAATACAACTGTATAAAATACCGCAAGCATATTGGAAAGCATTGGATAAAGGGTAATAACAATTGACTATAATAAAGGATAAAGAAGTGGGTACTATAACTAATGTGAAAGTGACTGTCAATTTTTTTTTAAAAAGATATATTGACGAAGCTTATTTTATCAATCACAAATCGTTATTCTGTGAAGTGTGAATTTGAATGTTGCTGGTGAATGATAAATATTGTAACAATAAAATAGAAGCTTATTCGGTGATGCTTGAATTGATGATTTTACTGATATATCTTAACATCAAACTGGTGCTTCAAATGGATTTTAAGTTTTTTTTTTTTTTGGTGCATTAAGTTTTCTTGTTTTTATTTCTTTGTTTTATACTTTATAGTATGATCTAAATAAGATAAATGATTTCCCTATTACTTGAGTTATTGGCCGGGCTTAATTGGTTTTTCTTGTAAAATGCATGACCTGATGGTTGTTAGTTATTAGGTGGTTTTTTAGGGCTGTATTTATGTGAAATAAACCTTGTGTATATAAGCGCTTGAGGTATGCATCGACAAGAAATTTTTATCATGGATAGGATTTTGTTTATTTTTTATTATTTACCTATGTATGTTGATTTTATCATTATACCTGTATGTTCCTTAAAGTGGAAAGATATTACATGTTTATTAATGGATGTTGCATCTTTCTCCCCCTTATCATTAATGATTTTATAATTCTTGTCTAGCCTCACAAATGTCATTATGGAGCCTGTCCTCCTTGTCCGCTTCCTTGTGAAGAGGAGTACTCTTGTGGCCACAAATGCCAATTAAGGTTTGGGATTTTTCTATCTTCACAAATTTAAGATATCACTCGGGGATTGCTTCACTTATTTCCTTTTTTTGAGAAAGGAATCGAATTTCAAAAGTCAAGCATGGACTTTAAATAGTTGAGTTTTGAACTTCCAAGATTTTAAACTTGAGTAGAAAATACAAGTTGGTACTTGTTTTCTGCTCAAACATATCATAGTAGTTCTGTGAGTTTTGTTATAAAAAAATTTGTATCATATGATTGAATAGCTGGGGGCTTATCTAAATTATAGTCGGCATCTTTTCTTTCCCTAACTCTTTTATTTCCTCTCCACACTAAGGTGTCATGGTCCAAAACCTCCTCCTAATCCAGAGTTTACACTGAAGCCAAAGAAAAAGAAGATAATGCAGCGCACTGAAGGTGTTTCTGGCACTCCCTGCCCTCCTTGTCCTGAACTTGTATGGAGATCTTGTGTAGGGCAACACATTGGAGCAGAGAGAATGGTTTGTTTTACTTCTTCTCTTAAGCTGTATGTTAACATCTTGACTAGGAAGATTCTTCTGAATGATTTTGTTCAAATTCAATTTGCATTCATTTTCTCTTGCGCCTTTAATGAAATTTTCTCCCCCCTCCTATTAGATGGTCTGCTCTGATAGGTTGCAGTTTCACTGTGAAAATTTGTGCGGAAACCCTCTATCATGCGGCAATCATTTTTGTACTAAAACCTGTCATACCTTAGAGAGACTGTCTTCCTTGAACCGGCTACAGAGAAGTGAGCCTTGTGAAGATTGTTGTCTTCCATGCCAAAAGGTGGTGAACATTCTGTTTCATTATATATTAGTCTCCATTGTGCTGTTTTCTTTCTCATTTATTGGTTTTTTTGCTGCGAAACTATCATCACATTGGTTGAGTTAAGCTAATGAAGCTTATCATTTATCTTCATTTCTGAAGTTCAGAAATGATCTCTTTACTTTCTAAATTCAACTATAATTTTCGTTTTTGCATTAAACTTCATTGATCAGGTAAGAGAGCCTAAGTGTCCACATCACTGCTCTCAGCCTTGCCATCCTGGAGAATGCCCTCCATGCAAAGTGCTCATTAAACGGTCTTGTCATTGTGGCTCAATGGTCCATGTTTTTGAGTGCATTTACTACAACAGCTTGTCTGCCAAGGACCAAGAGACTGTTCGATCATGCCAAGGACCTTGTCACAGGTAATTTGGAGCCTGGAGCGAGTATTATTCTTGATCTAATTTATCATTCGGAAACAGTTTTAACTGAAAAAGTAGCAGATAGATGCTTAACCAGATGATTGAGAGCTTATTGGTCAACTTGGTTTTGCAGAAAGTTGCCATATTGTACACATCTGTGCCCTGAGACGTGTCATCCTGGTCAATGCCCATATCCTAATAAATGTTGTAAAAAGGTAATGTGAGATAATATAGTTATCACTTCATGGTTCGGTATTTAAGATACATAACTCACTACAATGAGACAGGTATAAGTTTATGCACTATCCGATTCCAGCTACTGCAAAGTAGATGCACCTATTATTGAATGCATTGATCTTCAGAACTGAACTCTTTCTTTGCCAGGTCACTGTTCGTTGCAAATGCCAAACTCTGAAGAAAGAGTGGCTATGTCAAGATGTTCAAGCAGCCTATCATCGTGATGGATGCCATCCCAGAGATATACCAAAAAATCACTTTGGAATTGGACTTATTCCTTGCAGTTGTGATTGTAAGAGTAAAGTGCAAGTTGTTGAGTCAGAACTACAATTACGTAAATCCCGAGTTATGGAGGTGACTTTCCACATCGAAATCCATCTGCTATCCTAGGGTTTTTGACTCTCTAGTTGTGTTGTACTTGTGGAAATTTAGCTTTCCAAAGAATGTATTCTTGTCGTCATTGCCGGTGAAGTTGGTTACAAATTTATTATGTTGAGTATACTGAAATAAGCTGCGATTGGCAAAATGTACATGCAGAGACGACTGCATATGAAGATTGATAATTCTTTGACTATTCTGCAAAATCAGTACCAAAATGTGTGAGAAGTTCTAATACACTTTTGTATGATTAATGAAGGAAAAAGCACCCGAGACTGGAAAGTCAGTACCCAAGCGACGGAAAAGGCGGGAGCGCATACAGGAGTCCAGCCAATCAACAAAACTGCAGGTATGCCAATTCTCTAAAAGAAACAGTAACTTTCAATTTTTTTCGTTCCCAACTAAGATGAAGGCAATCATTGAACAGAAAATTGCATCTGCTACGAAGCGGTTTCTTCTATTTGTCCTTCTCTTTGTGGCCCTTCTTGCTGCTTTATACTATGGTTACAAGGGTCTTTTATGGCTCAATGATTGGATGAATGAAGTTGATGAGCGAAGACAAAGAAGATATTCTCGAATCTCATGAAATATGATAGTTAATTTTATCCACCCATGAGGAGAGTGCCCCAACATGCATCTAGTGCATGCCTTGGGTTCTTTTTTCATACCCAGTGGAAATAATGACCCCACAGATTCTTTGCGTCCCGTTTGTTTTTTTTTGCTTTTGAAAGAAGAAACTTTATCTATCTATTATACCAAGTTGATGGTGTTTAAACATGATAGTTTTGAAGTGTCACTGCTCATCATCATGAACTTAAAGGTGGAAATGCCTTTCCAGTTTTAGCCTTATATGTAGTTTTATTTCCTTCAGCCAGGACATTTTTTAGTTTTTCTTTTTTTTTTTTTGGGATAAATTTAATGTTCTTCAGTGAGAAGTTTTAAAAGTTTTCATCAACATGAAGGGATGGCATCAAGAATACATAGGGGTTGGTTGTTGGCTCAGGAGACATCAAATAAACTGTCTTTTTGACATCTTAGTTTGACTAGAATGGATGATGATGAGTCTTCTTGTTCCATTCTGAGTATACGAACTCCTAACCTATTTGGTTAGTTTAACTGCGTTAATGTTCCGTCTTTTAAAAAAATACAATTAATTAAATGCAATAAATACTTAATATTCATGTCAAGGGAGAAGGGCAGAATTGAAATGAAATACTAATTGTTTCATCAGCTTTGTAAAAAGACGGACTCAAGAAGTTTCTAAAAGCTTATGAATGGTAATGGTGTGTATTATGCCGGAGTTTCTTTTCATTACTTGTTTTTTTCCTAAATAAATGATGTAAATGCCGAAAGATAGTTGGATCTGGTGCACTACGGCATTCATGATATATCTAATATTAAATAAAATTGCGTTATCATATTTAATAACTTTATTAATCAAATGTTGTGAAGAAAGTGGGACTTCATGCCTTTTGATTTGTCGAACGCACAGTTGTGCTCTGCTCTGAGAGTCAACCCAGCATACTCTGAACCCTGAGGAGTATGATGTTATGAAAACTGAATCGGCTATTAAATTGTATGAGATATTAATTTATGGTTTAATAGTCAAATCATAGTTTAAATAGAAGTCCAATCAATTACAAATAAATTAATATATTTTACATATTATATATTTAAAGTAAAAAGAAATAATTATATATAATAAGAAAAGTGAATATATAAATTTTAAAAAAGATAATTTATAATTTATGACATCATTTTCATCTTAAATATATATAATTATTTCATAATTTATAATTTATAACTTTAAAATAAATGCACACACACACACACATATATATATATATAATTCATACATATTCTTTGTATTTTTTCATTTCATCATGTTTATTGGGTATAAATATGTATAAATTATATTTTAAAAATTTGAATTAAAAATAAAAAAATAAAAAAGTAACATTGCCGGTTGAACCTGTTTTTTGTTGGTTTTGGCCGATTCGCAACTGGTTCATCCGGTTTATAAGCATTTCGCAAAAAAGTGATTTTTAGTTGTAATTAAATCGGATTTATGACCGGTTTTTTGTTCAACCAATCAGACTGGCTAGCTTGGTTTGGTTGTGATAACAGTGGAGGAGCATTTAGCCTAGGTTACCAAAACCCCGATCCAATTTTATCCACAAAGAAGGGAATCGCCTGCTGCACGACTCCACGTGGAAGTGTTTCCAAATTCACTGTGTATCTGATTCGCAGTAAATGTGAGCCTCATAATTGCATATAGCTTAAGGAATACGTTGTAGTATTTGTGAATTATAACTAACGTGACCTTTTTAAGCATGTTTGGATGTTACATACTATGGGATGGTGCAGAGGGGCGGGCCAAGCTAGAAATGATTTTCCCTCACGAGGAAAATAATAAACATGCTGTTTGAAACTTGGGGTGCTACCCAACTATTAATTAATATTATTACCTAATTTCTTTAATAACTACTGTACATATATGACTATGAGTAGTCTTTTTATTCAATCCAAAAATTTTGACTTGGATCCGTTTGAATTATTGCATAGTGCAGTACGAGAGGAAAAGAAAAGCTGAGAGGTAGCCATGTTCCATAGTTACGGTCCCATGGGTGGGGAATAAAAGGACTGATTTTGGACAATTCCACACCAAATTAATTGATCTTAGCTGAACATAATTAGTCAGGAACCACTACTAGGGAAAGATCAATCACTTCAACTAATCTATTTACGCGGTAAAGTTGGAATGAACACTCAATGACTCTGAATGAGAATAGGAATGATTTTATTAAATGTTTGATATGACTGAAAGAAGATAGGACCATGACTGCATTACTATATTTGGTAGAATAGAAGAGGAAAAAATACATCTAAAAAACTGAAAAAAATTATTCACAAATAACAATCAATAATAAATCACCATTTAAAAAAACAAGTATATATTCTCATTTCAACAATCAATTTCATATTGGTTATTGTCTATAGATAACTGTCTTTATAGGTCCTAAATGTGATTTTTTCATAAATATGAACGGAATTAAAGGGGCAAATGAGCCTTATTGTTCTCCTGCATTGAACAGTATCATTTCATGAAAAATTTGATGAAATGATTAAAGTCAAATTTGATGGAAAAGGAACGGGAGAAAGATTTCAATTCCTTCGTACCAAAAACATGGTAATTCTCCATTTTATCACCTTATTATTCCATTCCATTCCATTGAATTCCCTCACACCAAACCCTGCGTCCCACGTATCACTTAAAAAACAATTGACACTGTAAACAAAGCAATGTAATGAATACTTTAACTGCTAATAATTATAAATAAACAGTTGTACAAGAGACTAACAAGATTCATTACATTGCGGCAGATTGCAAGCCTATAAACAACATTAACATAAGAATCAAACTTCTATAGATGTAGATACATAAATGGCGAACGGTTTTGACTACAAGAAGCAGAATCTGAAACCTCTAGATTTCCCAGAAACAAATTGATGCTATATAGAAGGTCTATTTCTTCCACCGACCGATGTTGCTTCCAGCAATAAAACTAAAAATTGTACAAAAAGCAGTAGAGTTTGATTCCAAAAAATGTTAATCCTACAATGTCCAACAGGAAGCGGGAATTCCTTGCTTTTGAAACCACTCAGGCATTTGGTACTTCTCGTAGAGCACAGGTCTTACATCCTTCTGCTCAGAGAGGTGCTTGAGAAGAGGAAGAATGACATCTAGAAGCTGATAATAAGCCATAAAAACAACAGAGACGAATAAATAATATAAAATCAGAGGGCTATTTTTAAATGTTCAACGGTCCAGATCCATGTACCTGTGTGTCATGTGGTTGCCCAGCAGAAAACGGGGCGCATGGAATTCCATTTAGTGGTTGCAATAAAAAGCTGAAGGGATTGTTGTCAACAATAACTATTCGGCACAGATCCTTTGATATTCCAGAAAGATCTTTCACATGTTCCCTATATTGCCTGTCAAGAGAGATTAATGTACCAGTTGATGTGAGAACTTGAATGAATAGAGAAACTTAGTTAATCAGTGAGAATTCTCGCCGACAGTTTTTTCCCCGTCGTGGCACAAATTTCTTCCAATTATTTATGAAGTAGACTGCAGTTAAAATTTGACAAACACCAGCGGTAAAAATGCATCGGCATCAAGAAAGTCTAAGTTCTAAGAACAATAATTTCCAACAAAAAAAAAATCCAGTTTGTGTATGATTTGTTGAGTAGTCATTTATGTTATACAAAAGATATTACTACCTCCAGACCTATTGATAAGAAACAATCAATAGTTAAACAAATAGGCCCTGCGCTAGCATAAAGTTGTAATTGCGTATATTGCCCGTCAAACGCTCACATGTTCCCCATATTGCCAGTTTGTGTATGATTTGTTGAGTGGCCATTTATGTTATTCCAAAGATACAACAACAACAACAACAACAACAAGTCTTTATCCCACTAGGTGGGGTCGGCTACATGGATTGCAAGACGTCATTGTGCTCTATCATTTATTAAGCTTTTAGAAATATTATTAATTAAGAGATCACGTTCAACAACTTCCAAGAGTGTTCTCTTAGGCCTTCCTCTACCTCTCTTAATCGGACTCAAAGTTATATGTTCCACTCTTCTCACTGGTGCCTCCCTTGGTCTTCTTTGTACATGCCCAAACCATCTCAACCGATTTTCTACCATTTTTTCCTCAATAGCTGCCACCCTCACTTTTTCACGTATGTGCTCATTTCGAATTTTATCTTTACGTGTATGTCCGCACATCCATCGTAACATTCTCATCTCTGCTACTCCAACTTTATGCTCTTACTGTCCCGTTAGAGCCCAGCATTAACTACTATATAACATTGCCGGTCTGATAGCAGTACGATAAAACTTTCCTTTAAGTTTATTAGGCACCTTACGGTCACAAATAACTCCTTTAGCTTTTCTCCAATTAAACCACCCAGCTTGAATTCTATGTGAAATATCTCCACTGATTTCGCCATCATTTTGGATAATGGCTCCCAAATATCTAAACTTTTCCACTTGAGGTATAATTTGATCTCCCAATTTCACTTCCAAATTATTTTCGAATAGTCCTTTATCAAATTTACAATATAAATATTCCGTCTTACTTCTACTCAGACGAAAACCTTTCAACTCCAATGTCCTCCTCCATAACTCAAGTTTGCAATTAACCTCTTCTCTTGTCTCTGCTATAAGAACTATATCATCCGCGAAGAGCATACATTTCGGGATTTCCTCTTGAATATGTTCCGTCAAAACATTTAAAATCAAGTTGAACAAATAAGGACTCAGAGATGATCCCTGATGTAGCCCAATCTTTATAGGAAAATCCTTTGTTTGACCACTAGGCGTTCTTATACTAGTTTTTACCCCCTCATACATATCTTGTATGGCTTTAATATAAGCAATCCGTACTCCCTTTTTTTCCAACGCTTTCCAAAGCACTTCTCTTGGTATACGGTCATAAGCTTTTTCCAAATCAATAAAAACCATGTGTAGATCTTTATCTTTACAACGATACTTTTCCATTAATCCCCTTAGTAGATAAATCGCCTCTGTAGTTGATCTACCTGGCATAAAACCAAATTGATTCTCAGAAATACTTGTCTCCAATGTCAACCTGTGCTCAATTACTTTCTCCCACAATTTCATTGTGTGGCTCATGAGTTTAATCCCTCTATAGTTAGTACAATTCTGAATATCTCCTTTATTTTTATAAATAGGAATTAATGTACTTTTCCTCCACTCATCAGGCATTTTCTTGGACCGTAAAATCACATTAAATAACTTAGTTAACCATCTCACCCCTTCTTCACCTAAACATTTCCACGCTTCGATAGATATACAATCAGGTCCGTTCGCTCTACCATTTGCCATTTTCTTAAGAGCTTCCTTTACCTCCTTATCACGTATTTTTCGATAGAATGACAAATTTTGTTCTCCTTCACCAGTTACTAAATCCTCCAAGTTACTAGATGAATCCTCTCCATCATTGAAAAGTTTAGAAAAATAAGTCTCCCATCTATTTTTAATTTCATCATCTGTAACTAAAATTCTTCCCTCTTCATCCTTAATACACCTTACCTGTTCTAGATCTCTTGATTTTCTTTCCCTGCTCTTGGCAATCTTATAAATATTTTGCTCTCCTTCCTTCGTCTCAAGGTTCTTATAAAATTCTTCAAAAGCTTTAGAACGAGCTTCACCCACAGCTCTCTTAGTTTCCTTCTTAGCCATACGGTACCTCTCCCAATTTTCCTCATTGTTACACAAATGTATGGCTTTAAAACAGTTCTTCTTATACTTGATTTTGTCCTGTACACTATTATTCCACCACCAAGACTCCTTATCTCTCGGACCAGGACCTTTCGATTCTCCCAAAACTACTTTTGCAACCTCCCGTATCTTTTTAGCCATATCCTCCCATATGATGTTAGCACTTCCCTGAGAATCCCAAATTCCTTTATCCAAAAGATTTCGCTTGAAAATATCTTGCTTCTCACCTTTTAATTGCCACCACCTAATCCTTGGTGTTACTACTTGTCGACGTTTTTGGATTTTACTCATAATACACACATCAAGGACTAGGACCCTATGTTGTGTCGTTACAGCATCTCCAGGGATCACCTTACAATTTTTACAAAGTTTTCTATCTGTGTTCCTAACCAAAAGAAAATCAATCTGCGACCTTGAGGCTCCACTTTTGTAGGTGATGAGATGCTCATCTCTCTTCTTGAAACAAGTGTTGGCAATCTTAAAATCATACGCCAATGAGAAATCAAGAAGAGTTTGCCCTTCATTGTTTAGCTCTCCAAAACCAAAACCACCATGCACCCTCGCATACTGACCAGCTTCCCTCCCGACATGCCCATTAAAGTCTCCTCCAATAAAAATCTTTTCACTCTGTGGTATGTGTCGAATCAACCCCTCCAGATCCTCCCAAAATAATTCCTTAAGACTGGCTTCTGTCCCGACTTGCGGCGCATAAGCGCTAACAATATTAACAGTCTCACGTCCAATTATCATTTTTAAAGAAATAATTCTGTCTCCAATTCTGCTAACTTCTACAATGTTCTTCTTCCACTCCTTATCTATAATGATGCCTACTCCATTGCGTGCACTTACTTTTCTTGTATACCAAAGTTTGAAACCTTGAATATCCTTAGCTTCTTCTCCACGCCATTTTGTTTCTTGCAAGCAAAGGATATTGATTTTCCTTTGAATCATAACCCCTACAACCTCTACAGATTTACAATTTAATGTCCCAACATTCCAAGTACCAAATCTAATTTTGCTCTTATGGACTAACTTCTTTAGCCGCGTGCGTCCAGAATGACGCGGTAGCCCTTGCTCATTTAACACTACATCCGGGCGCCGATGCAGCGGCTCTAACTCACTTATCACTGTACTCGAGCCATGCAGCGCGTTACTTACGGGCAACGACCTAGCATTAACATTATAACGTCTATTGTCCATGTTCATGATAGATTCAACAAATTTTTACATTGGCTGTTGATGGCCTAACACAACCCTCCTCCTTTACCCGGGCTTGGGACCGGCTATAAACATAGGCGGAGTTATGTTATTCCAAAGATATTCTTATTAAATTGTAATTGCCACCGGAGCTATAAAGATTTTACATTTAATTGCTTAGATACTTGGTCTTGGATTTATTCAGTAATTTTCATGTTTCTAGATCATGGAGTTTATTTGTTAGGACGGAGTCTCAATCCTCATAGGATTATGATCTCAATCCTCATAGGATTATGATTTTACTCTCACTGAACATTCAGGCTTCTTGTTGTTGAACATTCAATTCACAAAATTTTCACCATTGACTCACCCTAGAAATCCAATTTCTAATCTACAACATCCGTTGTGAACAAGTCCAACATCCCTTGCTGTCCAAGTCCAACATCAACCATGTCTTATAAAGTGAAGTGACATGATGTAAACAAGACAAAGTTGGATATAAGCGGGTATTCTATCAGTGATGTTAATGTTAAATCATCTCCGATTCAAGTTTTATGGAAGCCATGAAGACATAGGTCAGTACTAAGGAATCGTAACTATATTAAGCATAAAAAACAGTAATGAGTAACAGTAATCATTCAATATAGTCAAAATGTTACCAAAAACAAAAATACAAGAAAAAAAAAAGGTTAATTTAAATTGAAAAATTGAAAGCATATCTCAAATCAAAAAGTATATTTCTAAATCACGAATTGTAGAATGTGTTTGAATCATAAAATTGAATAACAAGTAAAAAAATTAGTTTGAAAATAAAATATATGGATATTCTTATCTCAAGCATATATTATAGCATAAAATACTCAACTAGTAAATTTAACCCAAGAATAAAGAAAAGTACTAAACTATAAGTCATAGATAAACTCGTAGGTCACAAATTTGCACGTATATAATTTTTCAAAATAATTCCAAATGTATTCTTAGCTGTCTTTGTAAGAGGCATGGAAAATACTCGATGACAGCATAACATTGTCATAGCAATCATTTTTTTCGCACATTTTTGTTTTGTAGAACTGTGCAACTTTGCCACAGTGGTTCGAATCACACATTCATAAGCAATTTGAGACTACTTTTGATCAGCCATCAATTCATATAGTTAAACTTCTAATTCCTTATGATCCATGACCCTATGATAACTAATCAGGTAGACGTCGAATTCTGAATGAAAAGCAAGGTAGAAGCATTTACGTGTTAGTTGTTGAGGGTCTATAAAGTCGTAGACTAAACCAGTTTTCCATGTCTAATCTGTCAACAAGGGGTCTGGCATAACCTGTGAGAATAAATAGACAAATATTATTTCGCAAAATGGTAAAAACTCCCAGGAAAAAAAAGAAGCAGCACATGAGCAGCTCAGAACTGTGATGCAAACCTTCAAGACCAGCAGTGAATAGCACCAAGTCAGCAAATACACTAAGTTGCCTTAAGAATTCCTTCAAACCAGGACGTTCAAAAACTGTAACATAATTGACATTCGGTTTTCCATCTCCTTCCTTGAAAGTTCAACATGGTCAAGTAAATACATAATATTCAGCTCTAAACAAGCCAATGCAAGATATCAAGTAATACACCTTATCTGAAGATATACATTCCAGTTCAAACCAATTCAAACCAGCTTCTATTGCTTGAGAATGAAGTGTGGCTGGTAAACTTGACGTCTCATATGCACAAACCAATGTTTCATCCAAATCAAGCACTACCTACAAATGCACATGAAATCGGAATCAACATTAATAGCAGGAGTCTTGTGTTAACATAGGAAAATAAGATTTGGGGTTCAAGTAGGCAGGAGGGAGAAGTAAAAAGGAAAAAAAATGAAAATAATGACACTTAATAAAATCTTACAACAGTCATCATAACTGAAAAGAAAAAATGACTCATCTTACTTGGCTTTTACCAGTCATGAAATAGTTGTAAGCAGCATGTTTTGCAATTATATTCACAATGTTACTTAAATATTATTCACACAGGTATATTGGAAGTTAGTTCTCTTCAGCAGAGTGGTATAATATTATTTTGTTACTCAAACAAATCAAATAGTATTTGTCACTCATCTTTCATATCGTTCCATAGCCCCTTAAAAGAGTTGCATTTTGCCACTTCGAAAAATTCCACAAATCAACAGGACCATGCCAATTAGCTGCTCAAGTGAAACTAGCTTGACATCCAGAAATATGGACAAAAAAAGGAATCACCACAGAATCAGAAAGCAGAAACAATAAATAGAGCAACAGCAAGCCAACGAAATGGTGGGCTGCTAGAAATATTTGCGCTTTGAGTTTGTGGGCATTAGAAACATGATCTTCATAAATGAATGCGAAGCATATTGAAGTTATAAATGGAGTAAACTAAAAAGAACAAGGACATGCCACCAGGGCACCTTCAATTACATTCTACTGATCTGTTTTTGCTAGCAAATTCACCCATGTAATATGGTTACCGATCTTCATCATCTACTGAAAGTAATTTTACCTCCTCCCTCTGCAGTTGTAACATCACAAAACAAAAGGCTTTTCAAATTCCCCTGTTTCAGCTGCCAACTTGTTGCCAAAGTGCTCGCTTTGGTAGAGTCAAATAACATCGTAACTATCATATACGCGTCAACATCCTCCTAAATAGTTCATTCGAGTCTATGACAACTATCTTAGAGAAATTTCATCAAGCATATCCAATGTCTAGTCAATCGTCTTTCCATCATCCAAATAACTTGAATTCTACTAGAATTTGTGGTGATCATGGATAGTAAATACAAACATAAGCATCCCACGCAACGCCCAATTCAAAACCTTCTGTCTATTCCCAAAACCGAGGAGCGAAAACAATTTCAAAAGAATCGCAAATATTTCCTACCGTGAGTTTTTGGACAGACTGATCGTTGACGCCGGAATACTCCGCAGCGGTGATATCAACAGCGGAGGATGTCGGCAAATCAGATTCCTGCAACTCAACGGTGGGCAGAGGTTTAAAGGAAGGAGCAGAGGAAGAGAAGGAGAGTAAAGGGTAGTGGCCGAGAGCTGTAATAATTTGGAAGAAGATATGGAAGAAGGCGGCTAACCAGCTCAACAGTGCCCTCCAGACTTGATGAGTCCTCGGCGAGTATACCTCCGCCTGAGTCAACTCGCCCATATGGATCGATTCTTCCTCACCACACAACAACTACGATGGCTTATAGTGCTGATATTACTTATGAGCGTCTCTGTATATACGTTTGACTCTCCAGGGCGCGATGGTGGCGATACGACAAGATCTAGAAAGGAGGAGAGATATCGGAATGCGCAGAGGTGGCGCGTGTATTGGATAGACTGAGGGAATGAATTGGTGACCACAGGATCTGGTAACTAGTTCCGGCAAGAGGCGACAATCGAGCCATCGAGGAGAGGAAACAGGACGCGCAAAGGGGAGCATGGGGAGAGGGGTGGTGATGATAAAGCACAGCTATTTAATAGGTTTAAAATTAAATTGAGGTTGCTAGGCTCTTCAAAATAAATGTTTTTTCAAATTTTGTGAAGGCTCCATCTTTTATTAATTGCAACCCTATATATAATTACTTTCTTTCAACTATTATTAGCAACATTAAAAATATCATTATATAAGATTGAGAGATTATGTTTGATCATATTTATAGATAAGCTAATAGATGTGTTGATTTTTTGGCGTATAAGGCACCCAAAAAATATTTTAATATTATATTATTTAACAGATCACCTAATGAATATAAGAGCTTTATGGTCTTTGACTTAATCTAATTTTAATTTTTTTCTACAATTTTAACCATATCCTTGTATTTCAAAAAAAAAATTAAATAAAAGAAACTCTGCTATAGAAGAGAGAATCAATCAAGGTGATGAGATAGTATTTAGATCTTTGTTTTAATTGAAAAAATTCTTGTAAAGACTTCTCCACATCACTTATGTTTAGTGGAATAAAAATGTGTCATATTATTTCCCATTTTATTTATGGAATACATTTTAAAAATTTTATTTAATTCTATTTATAAATTACATTATAATTTTTAAAATAATATTTAAAATATATTTTAAAAATTATCTTTTATAAGAGAAAAAAGATAACATGAATTTTTTTATATTGAAGCATATTTAAAATTTTAAACATTTTTATTCCTTTTTTTTTTTTACATTAATATTAGTGAAACCGGTAAGAGTAACTTGTAAAAAGAACCAGAAAGTATCATATAACTTTAATGCTATGTTTGGCAAGAGAGAAAACTAAAAGGTGAGGGAAGGAGAAAAGTGGAGGAAAATAGCATTTTCTTCTGTTTGTTTGTTTGGCTATGAAGAGAAAAGTGAAAAAAAAATATGTATAAATTATATGTTTTTATCTCTAACTTTTTTTTTTCAAACATGGAGAAATTTTAAAAAGAACATTTCATTTCCAAATTTATCTATCATTTTTAATTAACAAAAGTTTATAATCAAAATCACCACAAATATAAAATTAAAAATTGGTGAGTAAATTTGAAAATGAAATTTTTATGGTGATTTTGATCATAGATGATTTTGATCATGGATAGTATTTGTCTAATACTAATTCTAAATTTTTTATTAAATTTTTTATATTTGGTTGTAGTTTCAAAATTTTAATATTATTATATATTTATTAATTTAACAAATAAAACTATAAATTAGATAAAATAGTTTTTAGTCAGTATTGGACAAAGTAATTTATCGTTATGTTTTTATTCAATCAATAATATATGATAAAAATTATTATATATAATATGTTAAAATATTAGATTTTATTATACAAAAAATATTTTTAAAATAATAAGGTTATTATTATTCATATAAAATTATAATCTTTTTTTTTCCTGTTTTCACAATGGGGAAAGCTACATCCCTATACTTTCTTCTTCTTTTTTTCCTATTTTCCCTTATGAATCAAGCACAACAAAAATATAAATTGATGATATTATTAATGATGATAAAAATAAAATAAAATATTAAAGAGACCCATTTTAAAAATAAAATAATTAAAAATAATGATACTAAAATTCTATTTTATCAACTACACATCATAACATGTTTTTATTAATAAAACATAAATAATGTAGTGTACTCTCGTTCATATAAGAATTTCTCATTCAAAAGAGATGGTCCTCCTCCATTGTCACTAACACCAATTCGCGGATAGATTGATTCAATTCATAATTATTTCTTAATACATTTTTTGAATTGAATAATTATTTACACAAGGCAGTATTTATCAAATTAACTATCCATGATTCAAATTCAATCATTATAGGTTAAAGATAGGGTTAAAATTAAAATGAGTGCCATTTATTGAAATGCTCAACTTCTATCCAATTCATTGAATCTTGGGATTGTTTCCTTCAAAAATTTTCAACAAATTTTGGGCTTCATCGATTATGAATTCCCAATCCCTACAAGGTATAGTTTATCCACGAAATAAATTTTAGAAATCTTGAGGCTGAAAGTTGTTGATGCCCTCATGATTTTAGATGCCCTCATGATTCTAGATATTATTCTTTTCACTGGCTTTAGATATTATTCACAAATTTCATGTTTGTTCAAATCATTCCCATTAAGATCCAAAAAAAAAAAAATCATTTCATTCCCATCCGCGTCTCGATAGTAAGCGCCAAATTTTACTTGGAAGTTGAGAGTGATAGAGTTTGAGAGGTTGCTTTATTGATATATTCACTCTTGTAAGGTTTTTCTTCCGCACTCAAAATTGTACCTATTTTTCTCATCTCGTCATAAACACATGAAATTTAAAATATTTTATTTAATCTTATTTATAAAATACTTTTAACATGTTTCATTGAAATTAAAAAAAATTAAAACTCATTAACTTTATTTAAAAATTTAATAATTTGTTAACTTGTTCCTTTTAAATATACATATATATATATATATATATATATATATTAATATGTTTTTTCTCTTCAATATTTAATGGAGATAAAATAAATTTTTTTAATGAAAATCTAATAAGGTAACTTATAAATAGGACAAAAAAAATTTCCTTTCTACCATAAGAAGTATATCATAATTATTTTTATGACTTGAATAATATAAATTTTTTAATGTTGATTAATTTTTATGCATCATAAGGATCATTTAGATAATAAAATTCTATCTTTATTTTTTTTTATTCCAATCCACGTTTTTGTCTTTCTTTAATGTAGATGAAGATTACATAATTGTCATTGGGTCGACCGTTTCTCAATGAAATCGTGCTATTGGGCAAATTCATGCACTAAATCATTGGTAGCACTTGAATTATATTACTTCCATCATATATTATAAAATATTTTTTTAAAAAAAATTAACATTTCAAAATATAAAACATTTTAATAAAAATAAAATTTTATTAATTATACTTTTTTAATATTATTAATTTATATATTTTCTTTCTTCAATATTCTTTCATTAATGAAATATTAAATAAAAATTATTTTTAAAAATTTATATTTTTATCTTGAAAAAGTAAAATGATAAAATGTATTTAATAAATTTTATTGATATATAAAATTTTATCTAAAAAATATTTTATAATTTACAACAGAAGAAGTACTATATTAATCACAAATAACTAAAACTATTTTCCTTTTTTTTGTATAGACATAACAATAACAAGGTCAGATTGTAAATAAATTATTTTGCACTTAGGCGTTTTATCCCCAACATTTAGAATCACCTTTTCTTTTCTTTTTTTTTTCCTTTTTTTTCTTTTTCCTTTCTCTTCTTGTTGAGCAATGCTCAGTCTCCCCATACTAGAGAGTAAAGACAAAATCAAAGGGCATACTGTCCTGTACAAAAGAACAAAATTTAATCAACAGAAAGAGAATAAAAAATGTACAAGAAAAAGAAGCAAAATAATTCAGTTGCTCTTCAATATAATCGAAACCCAAAATTGTGACTGCAATTTCCAGTATGCAAGATGCTTAACTTCCGTCCAGGAACTAAATGGATGCTCTACTGGGAGTCATAAGCATGTGCAAGCCATGGATGCTTGAGTGCCTGTCTTGCAGTTGGTCGCCTTATGGGATTGGTGCTGAGCAAGAATCTGACAAAGTCAATAAACATCGTGTCAGAAACCTGCAGGTGCTGCTCCAAGGACCATTCCTCTGGAATTATGTACTCCAATTGGTTTGTCTCCTGTGAACAATGCTAGGAAATGTTAGAAACATTTGAGATGGAGATTTTGCTGACGAATACAGCTCGGTACTAATATATCTGGATTTTTTTCGTTGCGGAATCTTTCTACCTTATTCGAATTTTATTCAGTATAGACATGAACAAGTTTGACAGCGGAGCCCAATATGGAATCTTAAATTTTATCAGATCTAGCAGAGAAAACGCATAAACAAGAACCGTGCTCATAAATCAGCAAAAGAATAGAACTAGGCCTAGATGCTGAATAAGTGAGTCAAACTGGGACACACGTCATTTAGAGCTAAAAATGCAAATGCTGAAATTCTGATTCTAAAAGCGGATAGTCATGAAGCAGTTAGAATCGGGGAACGAACCTCATTTACATGGTAAATATCATATTCTTTTGTGAAATATTTGCATGTTTCCTGCCCCCTCACTAACATCTCCAGATCAATAGGACCAAGCATTCCAATCATGCGCGCAAGAATTATTGTAACAGCTTCATTTGGAAAGAGCACCTTGAGAAGACACAAACACTAGATTAACAACCAGCACATTTCTCCAAATTTTGTAGTGTGCTAAGAAAGCCACATCTGTCTGGGCTGCATAAAATATAAAAATATCATACTGAGGCAAATTAGGACATACTTCACCAGAGCATAGCTCAGCCAAAATACAGCCAAGAGACCATATGTCAATCTTTTCATCATATTGGAGGCCTAGCATCACTTCAGGGGCCCTATAGGATCGTGACTGTACATATAGGCATAAATTGTCTGATTGGAAGCAACTGCTACCTAGATCAATAATTTTAATCTCACATCTTTTGTAACTTCTGATAAGAATATTTTCTGGCTTCAGGTCACAGTGAATTATTCCCAAGCTATGCAAGTATTGCAAGGCCTCCAAACATTGACGAGTAATGAGCTGCAAATAGTAATAACACAACTCAATCATTTTGTTCTGAAAATTCCTCACCAAATGAAACTTCCATAAAACTGAAATTGCTAATTTAACCATCTAACAGTAGATTATCAATGTTATAGAGACAAATATTGTTGGTCAGAAATATCAAGAGACCTGAGGTGTTCTAATATTTAAACAAAATAAAATAGAAGCAATTATATAGAATAGCCACAGAAGTTCTAAGTCTAATTGAACAAACCTGCAACCTGTTCAATGTAAAATATGCCTCATCACCAGATTCTTGATTGTATTTTTGAAACTCATATAGGTTTGCTCGCAGAAGCTCAGTAACAATGAATAGATGCTCCTATGACGTTTCCAACTAAGACTAATCAGTGACAGTTAAAAGTGAATCGGAAGCATCAAATATAATATAGCTTACATGAAAGCAATCCCAGTTGCATATTCAACCTTCAAGGAATACCTGATGATAGAAATAATCATAAAGTCGCAATATGTGGTGTTCATCAGCTGGGTCATTCTTATTGACAAGCTTTAGAAGTTTAATTTCATCCAAGCTTTGGTCAAAAAAGTCTTTGTCATTTTTTATAATCTTCAAGCAGACATCTATTCCTGTCAGAAGATCATGTGCCTGAACAACCTTACTGAAGGCAGCCGAACCCAGATATTCTGTTACATAGTACCTGCCGCCTATGACTGAATTCAGCACAATGAGCAGATCCTTGCTTTCTTCAAATCCAGTCCTGTAGATGAAACAATGTAAAACCGAAGGTTAAATGTAAACGCAACACCAGTGAATCTCTGTAAAGAACTAACAAGCAAAAGCAGATAAACATGATTCAGGCCAAAAATAAAACGGAGATAGCCACCACAATATGAATTTGACCGCAAAGAAATTCTGAGTCGATACCAAACTGAGCAAACACAGAGAGCTAAGGAAGTGATAGTTAATTTGAACTTTTATCATTTCCTACATTTACAATTAATTATTCATTTGTATTTTCATGAATACTAAAATGATGGGAATGAGACCATCAAACACAACAATATGAAACAAACCTGTTCTTTCTATGTATAATTCTCAGGTCAAATACTTCATATTCATCCTCGTGAGTGTACTTTAATAGCTCATCATCAGTAACATCCTCTCCATCTGCTGCATTTTCTGGATCTAGGCATTCTTCAGTGAATTCTCCACAATCTTTAGCTTTATATCTGGTGAGTCCATTTGGCAGGTCAGTTTCAGCAACTTTGATAGTTAAGTCATAGGGAGCTTTGTACCCCTTATTGCCATTACTGTTAGGATAGAAGTCAAAAGTTTGGTTCATAGAATGCTCTGGAGCAGAATCAGTAGAGGAACTATCCCCAACAACCTTTAAATGCAAATCATTCAGATGAATTTCCTTTAAGCTTAGGTAGCTGTCATTACCAGGATCCCCACTACAAGACTCTCCTGAACCTGCAGAGTATTTGCTAAATGGAACATCACAATTATTGACAAAGGTAGGATTCTCAACCTCTCTAACTAATCCTCCTTCAAGCTGCTCTTTCTTATCAGCATGACAATAGTCTTTTAAACAAGTCACATTCTCATTTCCTACATCAGAACGATTATAAAGGCATAGTCTCTCCATGCAATCACCATTTCTCTCCACTTGGAATGCTTCACTTTTGTAATTATTTTCCAGAAGATTTTCATGTTGATTCTCCATTTCTGATGTCAGGATGAACTTATCCTCACTTTGACCTCCAAAGAACTCTGGTCCCTCAAAACTGGGGGTCATGAAATCATCATCATCTTTCTCATTATACCAGTATGGTTCATTTTGCATGTCAAAGTCATGGTAGTCACGTGCTGTGTCAAATTGAGATAATCTATCTGACGAAGATTCAGAATCTTTGTGAGTTTGAGATGAGGAGCGAGTTCCATATGGATTGATGAATTCTGTAAAACAAGGTTTCAGGACACTCAGATGCATTGTGACTAAAAAGGGGAAAAGAAAGTAAAATGATCTTTCTGAAGAAAATACTGTAGTGAGCGACAGGCTATAAACATATAGAATTGGCTAATAATTTTGGTCATTTATGAAAGTATGTGGCCACATACTTGTATGTGAGCAACTTATCAAATGTTAGCCGAGATTGATATTTCTTAACATACTTTTTTCACCAACAACATCCTTTGAACAGCCACGCAAAAGAACGCAACTGGGGAAATGATATGAACATGAATCAAGAACAAATAAGAGATGATTATGTCAGCTGTGTGAGAGAGAGAGAGAGAGAGGAAATTTTGGGGATGCCAGTCTTAAGTTAGATTGTTCACTGTGTGATCCAACATACACAAATAGAAGCACCAAACACATTGAATTCTGTTGAAAACCAATTATTCAACTTACGCAGAACATGAAAGAACATTTCAACGATCAAATAGAGCAGATGTTTATGACAAAAATCTCGTCACTTAAGACCAGATCACAGAGAATTAAAATGCTCATTTGTATAATGACCTAACTTTTAACTGGTTTCAAATATATGAAGTGGATGCGCTTAAACGATAATAAACATAAAGCATTAATTTCAGAGTTTTTCTTCTCCTTCTTTATTTAGCTAAGCAGCAGAACGGAGCACAGTCATCAGTAAGCCACTAAGCCCCGCATTACTAGAATACATAATGATCATTGATGAACGTGAGCAAGTAACTGGGAATAAACAGATCACTAAAGGATAAGCCAATAATAAGGAAAAGAAATACCCGCACAACAAACGCCCGAAGTAGATGACCCCAAGCTCACAAACTCATCGTCCGACGACTTAGAGCTTGCTTTCGAGCAATCTCTGCCATACTGCCTATCCGAAAATCGAGAAAACGATTTGACTCTGACCGGCGGCGGAGGCGGCACCATCGGGAAGAAGAATTTCTCGTAGTCGAACGACCCCGTCTCACCATTTTCTATGATGTCCTCTTTAAGGGCGGACTCTGCCTCTGTGAAGCCATTGTTCCTCAAGAATTCTAGGACAGCTCCGACGTCGGAAGCAGCCATGAGTACGAGAATTCAAAGCAGGAGAAATAGCTGAAGTTGGCTGAGCTGAAGGGGCAACATCTTGGGAATTAAGGAAACAGAAAGGGACAGAATTGTAATAAACAGCATGGTTCGGGATGTGCATGCTCGATTGGAATAGAGAAAGAGGCAGAGATAGAAATAGAGAGAGATTCTGTGTCGAAGACTCTCTCTCTCTCTCTCTCTCTCTCTCTCTCTCTCTCTTCCTTGTCTCGTGTTTCTGTAAAACAGAAGCAAAGGGAGGGGTTTGTGTGTCTAACGTCTTGTTAACTTTCAAAAGGGAACGAAGGACGTGGATTGTGATCGTGAGAGGATTTGGTTTGGTGGGGCCCAAACTATTATAAGTAAGAACATAAGACTCGTGGAGGAATAATCATCTGTTCATTTACTGCCCGAATACGGTAGGAAGTCAACATTTGGGTAGGACCCTCTAATTTCACCCTCTCACACACACCCTCTCTCTCTCTCTTTCTCTATATTATTAATGGCATGGATATTTATTCACAAAGAAATAACACTTATGCAGTCAAGGCTATCCTATTATTTTTTTAACTTATTAAAATTTGAATAAATTATTATTAATTTAAATGATTTTTATAAAATATGTGAAGTTTTAAAACTCTTAATTTAAAATTAATAACACTAAATTAATAAATAATATTATTAAAATAATAAGTATCATTTTAAAATTAATAATACATCATTGTGTCATAACAGATAATATAGTTTAGAAACTTGAATTGTTACATACACACATATATACTGTCATATATAATTAAATGGGTTGGATAGCCACGAAGCTTTTTTTGGTGGTAGGGGTTTCCGTGTCAGTCCGATTGTTGTTTAGGTGACAGTGGGAGTGAATTTTTTATTATCTTATATTATAGGTGCAATTTAGTTATTTTACATAAAAATTAATATTTGTTGAAGATTAAGGGAGTACAATGAAATTTCAAAACCTACTGATATTTGATATAGAAATATTTTTCAGCAGTCTTTGAATGATATTTTTCCTTTTTTTTATACTTTTTTTTCTTTTTTCCTTCCCCGTGAAGATACTGAATGAACAGAATTTTTTTTTTTTACTTAATTCATATGCTTTCAATAGTTCCATTGGCGCCATTACTTGGTTAGGGATATTTTTAATGTTAATTTCAAACATTCTTGTGCTGATACTGCCTGAAATTCTTATTACACTTCGGATATTCTCATAACTCAGAAGCAGTTTCATTATTTGCGCCCCTTTCCTTGGTTTTTTTAAGTTTTTTTTATTTTTGTTAAATAAGATTAATTTCTTTTACTGCCTTTTGACTGCTTTCACTATTTCAAATAAAGTAAAATATTGGGGGGGGGGGGTCATGCTCATGGAGGGGTATAAATTGGGCCCCTAAAACAGAGAAAGTGCATTGTTGATCAATCTTGACAGTAGCAGAGAGAACTTAAAAGAAGTGCTGGAGACAGAGTTGTGGGGATATATTATAATATTTTATAATTTAAAAACTGAGTATATTATAATATAAAAGCAAGAGTAGGATCTTGGAGTAAAATGAAGTTTTACAGAGAGAAGTTAGGTGGCTCTGAGGGCAGATTGATGAAAGGTAATAGAGACCCACCAGTGGTAAATAATAATGGTTGTTTGGGTGACCACCCGCACACCTGACGCTTCATGATTCACCAGACAGCCTCACCACTCACCTCGCTGGTTTAACGAATCATTAACTCCCCTTTCCATTATTATTGTCCTCCTTTCCCCTCCTTTCCCCTCCTTTCCTTTCTTTTCTCCTCTCTCTTTTGAGCTTGAATTTCAAATGTCTTGCCCGTTGGTGAATGCCCATGCATGCCAGACTCGTACCTAATCTCACTTTTTCTCGTCCCCCCCCCCTCTCCCCCCCTTCTCTGCATCTGTAATCTCCCCTAAAATCATCAACTGTGATGACACGACCCCCGAGAAAAATAATTATTTTTTTTGACTTATGGAACCTTTAATTTCTAGGGAATATGCCCCACGAAAGCAAATGTCTGGCTCTCTGATTGAGCACTTCGATTTTTTTTTTAATGCCACCCATGACTCGGAACCATTTTTAATGACAATAGCAGTATTGTCTTCAACTTTGAAACGGTGGGGTTTGTGCATAATTTAATAGTTATTCTGAAATCCCACTGACGCCCGTCGATATTGGGGTTGGAATTGGATTCCGACGCTCCTCGTTCTGGAGCATCTTTCAGTTTCAGAGATATGGCGGCATGAAGAATAATTTCCCCGTCCTTGATTATTCAAAGGGAAAGTCGTTCAAGCAACGTCAGCCAATAAAACAAATAATTCTAGAAATTAAGATTTGGTCAATGATTGCGACTTAATGTTAACCAGACACCATTTGCGGGTTTTAACTTTTAATCCCCCTTCTTCTTTTTTCCCCAAAATCCCTCTAATTCAGAATCGTGAAAAAAAATATCAAATATTCCAGGATTTCTGCAGAAATTTATAAATAGACCCAAAAGGCTATTTCATTTGTGCACTCCGACCACTTAAAATATATATAGGCCAGAATGACCAACTAAAATATGATACCTTATGAAATTTTAATTTGAGTTGGCACTTATTAACATTTATATTTTTCTTACGTGATATATACTGTTTAAATTATTTTAATCCCTTTTTTTTTTTCATCGGCTTTCTTCTCTGTAAGAACCCTTCTTCAGCCAGCCGCCAACACCCTTCTTCATCCATGGTTCTCCGCCGCTAGCAAAATGTGTCTGTGTAGTAGTGCTTCTGAGACTCGATCATAAAGATTGCCTTGAAGATGCTTGTGCTGTTCTTTCAGTGGGTTTTTACTGCAAAGTTCTTACTAGCTCCTGGTTTGTTATTTCATATATTCGCATGAACATCGTTGAAAGCGAAGGGCACTTCTTTCCTGATATAGAGAAAACCTCAAACCTTTCGTTCAGATATCTGCATCGCATGATGCTCCTTGTCGGCTTCTGGAAGAACTGAAAAGGAAGAGGAGGGAGAAGAAGCCCTTACGGTCATGAAGTGTAGCCATGGAAACCGATCTTGGGCCCGATCGGAGAAGGCTCGTTCAGTTGGAGACGTAGAGAGCGATGTCAGTCTACAAGACAAAGAATAATGTTTTTTGACCTCGAGACACTGAATAATTTAAACAAAACAAATTTTATAAGAAAACTAGACTCCTTTGCGTTGCAACGGTTTAGAATTCAAGAATTTGAAACAATTATAATTAATTCCATTGATAAAGACACATGTGAGATTGCCCTATTCACCATTTTCCCTTCTTGGATATTGATTTGTTAATATCTTATCTTTGTTTCTCAACCCTATAGCAAGTTATAGGTAGAGTTTGAAATATCTAATCTTTAATGATTGCATTATACATGATTGAGTTGTAAAGGAATGAGGTTTAATAAAAATCAAATACAGAGATTTGTTAGATAAAGAATACATAATACGGATAAATTTATTCAACTCTAATATAAAACATCTTGTTTTCCCCTTATACAATATTTTAAAAAATTTTCTGTAAACTACATTTGTTGTAATTGACAAAGGCCTAAATTTAAATGCCATTTTTCTGATTTGTATGTCATTTTCTCAAGACTCTAACAGCAATACACCATATCTCTATGGAATCATTGATGTCTTGAACAAAGTCATGCTAATTGAGTTCCATCTTTGCCTTAGATGATTCAAGTACACAATCAAATGTGAGAGAATTAAAAGGAAGAATATTATGTTTGGAAGGAAAGAAATATAAAGTATTAAAATTTGGGGCCTTTTATAAATGGATGCACACAATAAGTAGCATATTGTAATTTATTGAGTGTTCAGAAAGAGGAGAAAAATAATTATCATTGCATGATTAAATGTAATTTAATTAATTTGATAATTTACACATGAAATATTCTGTCAACCACATGTAAATACACAACTTCCGAGAAATTAATCTTTCAATGTTTCAGTTTCTCAGGGGCACTAATGAGAAACTTTTGGTTAGAAATCAATTATGTATTTAATAGTGAAATATTAGAAAAAAGATTTTAATCTTGAATGTTTTAGTTTTTCAAGAAGACTTCTTGTTGAAAAATCAATTATGAATTTAATAGTGAAATATTAGAAAAATGGTTTTTCAAGTTTCAATAAGATAATCAATAATTTAAATCTTCAAAATTTAATCCTTCCCAATATTTGAAGTAACAGATTTATTTTTTTATGTCAAATTTGAAACTGATATTAGAAAATGGTTTTGCGGAAGATAATTAAATATTTGAATATTTAGTATTTAATTTTTCCCAACATTCAAAGTGCCTGGGATTTAATTCTTACTATCAAATATTAAATATTTTACATAATTTACACACTTGATAATAAATGTTCATTAATGAAGTAATTGAAGAACATGTGAATGGAATATGAAATAATTAACATTAATGATGAGTTAATGGAAATATGCATTTCTTTTTATTTGAATGCAATAAAAATCAATAAAATACTAACCTGAAGGTAGGGTGCATGTTAATAGTTGTTAATAAAAAGAACCTAAATTTGTAGACGCAGAAGCTAAAGCAAAATGGTGCACTGAACTACCAGCCCTAACAACACTTTCAGCACCTCTAAATCATTCTAGAACTAATGCAGGTTCACTTCTTTACATAACAAACATTGAACATTATCAGAATCATCTCAAAAAGCTTGCGCCTATCTTCCCACCCAGGCTCTTGTATAGAATTATTGTGATTCTATATAAACTAAGGTTCCTTGAACTCTTAAATGCAAGTTGAACCAAGAAAATAAAAAAAAATAAAAAAAAGCATAAAAACTCTAAAAAGGAGAAAAACGGCAATATGCCATGGAGGAGGAGGTTTTACTGAGAAAACGTCAAAACCTACCTGAGATCCCATCATCAAGGTATGAGCATTAGGCTTTATAAATGAAGAAAGGATGATATGATCAAATTGTTTTGGAAGTGAAAATTAAAATTAATATAAAATTAAACTCACAGAATATGTGGAATAGGTAGTGTCATCATCATCTTCTTCTTCAGCTTGCCATCTCCATCAATATTGAACTGTTAGACACAGTAGGTTGTGTTGATCCCTCCAGTTTTTCCCTAGATTCACTTTCCGCACTTCCTCATCTTCATACCAGGATGAGAAAATTAGATACACCAGCACAACAAATAAAAAAGAGAAGATGGGATTAAAAAACGAAATATTAAAATAAATTAATCAATAAGAAAATAGAATTCACCTTAGATTAAAGTAATCAGACCAATGTGCAGATGGGATCAAAGTAAAAATAAATAAAGCTTTATTTTCAACTGAATGTTACCCTCAGGACTTCAGACAAAAAAGGGAGAAAGTATATCTAAATTACAAGCTTGCACAAAAGTAACACAATCAAATAAACCCTTGATGCATCAAACCCACGAGAAGCATCAAATGGACCTAAAAGACTTTGGAATAGGTACTGTCTTCCCATGGACTTAAATCAAATAAAGCTGATATTTGAATCACTATCAATGAAAAGAAAATCAAAATTAAACAAATAATATCATGATATTTAGAAATCATCCCTTCAAGATAGGTCTCACGATCTATGTGATCCTGAATTAAAATATCATGAACAACAATTAGCAATGGCCAATAATAATAGTATGGTTCTTTTAATTCTTATGTTATTTGCCAGTGATTTCAGTAAGTTACATCGAAATTCTCCAAAAACAAGAAAACAAATCACCCACCATTGTCATCTCTGGTCAAGACAGGCTGCCATATTTATCAAATTAGCAAGTCAAGATTCAAGCTCCATTCCCAGTGTTAAAGCACAACAACCCCAGGGATGCATAACCTAGGCTTTTAAAGACAACGAAGTACCTCAAAGTTCAAGATGCATCTCACTAAAGCATCTTAACAGTACTCTTGCATACAAATTTGAATTTCAAAATTCCAATGTCTTTTGATAATATAAGGAAAAGCAAATGGCTGATAACAAATCAGAAAAATCTGCAAGTAAAGAGATTCCAACAAACCTTTCTCTTCCTCCTTCTTATTCTCTGCATTGGCTTTATTCAATTTCCCTCTCCCAGACCTCGGTGCCATTTTCTTCAATATAACAGACTGCAGGAGACCAAAAGGTGACAGTGCTTCAAGTTGCATGAATTTTAGAATGTCGTGTGAAGTTTCTAACCTTTTCATCCTCAGGAAGGTTTTCAAGATAATCAGCCAGAGGTTTTGAATACTCTGCCAATGTAGTAATCTTGTTAATATATGTGATATCAATTCCAGAACCCTTGAGATCAAGTACTACTGGAAACAATCTTGTTTCTTCAAGAAGGGCTCTCAAGAATACCCAATAACTAAGCTCCAAGAAGTTGAAGAACGAATTAAAGAGCAGTTCAGGTAAAAGATATCAAAGTTCTGTTAAGTGACTTGGAAATGAATCTATCAGTTCAAATAACTTACACGCATCGTTTTATGTGGCAGTACTATTGATAATTTGATTGCTTGTAAAAATTAAAAAATATACCATTAAGATTATTCTAATCAGTGTATCAAAACTCTCGAATCTCCATATTTTCAAAAAGGGTTTACTTGACCAGTTAGTGAACCAAAAAAACATAAACATCTGAATCCCAAAATTCAACATACACAACAGATTAGTCAAAGTACAAGTATCTTACTTCCACGATCGAGTAAAAGAATGGTCGGAAGAGCTCCAGGTTTTGTTTTGAAGGAATCCCCTAACTTTGTACACCCTTTATGGTTCTCTTTCAGGCACACGATATTCCCAGCCATGCTGCCCCCATATTGAGGGATTCCAAAGTTTTCAATTGCGCTATCTTGTGTGCCTTTAATCTTCTCCGGCGACGTCATCGTCAAGCTGTTCTTCTCTGAAGCCGAACAGAAACCCTAGGAGAAAACAAAGCGATGACCTCCGAAGTTTCATTTTTTTACACTGTAAGGATGACGAGAAGGAGATACGGAGATTTCTAGAATTTTCAAAGAGCTGTCTAGCGAGAGCCGAGGACTGAGATTGGGAGAATCGATGTCTTCGGAAGAGAGGACTCGTTGCTCGGAAGAGGAAAAGACTCGCTGCCTTGGAAAAGTTAAAAGCTCCCGTAATGATAAGTTAACAATGAGAGAGAAGAATAAAAAATTTAAAATGTATTAAGATTGACTAAATCAATTATATGATAGTAATTCTAACCAATCAACAGCATTCTACAGGATTTATTAATATATATTGATATTGATGATTATAAATGTCAAGTAAATGCCAACTCAGATTAAAATTTCATAAGAATGTCTCAGATTTCTGTTTCCTGCACGAATTTATCAAATTTTGCTGACTAAATCAAACAAATTCAAAATTAGTTATACCAAAACCCCGCCTCGGAACACGTAAACGTATCCGAATCCAAACTTATGTATATGATTTCCATCACGTTAATAATTTAAGAAGTGTTGCCTTGCCACGTTCCTTGAGAGGTTAATATGAACTTAAGAAAACAAAAAAACAAAAACAAAAAAAACAAAAGACACTGTGGTCCTCCTGGAAACCCCACAGGACTTATGTAGGGTAAGGATAGACCCAATCACCCAAGGAACTGGTCAGGTTAGGCGGCCCAGAAGATATGAAGTTGAATGGGTAGGCTTGGAGGCCCATGCAAATTTCCAAGGGACACAATGACTTAATTCTGTCTCCAGCATGCATACCGTTAAACCTTTGCAATTTGTATTTATCATCGGCACAAAATATCCGAATACTTTTTTCTTTGAAACGTTCCTAGTGATGGAACCTCTGTATATTTATAAGTCAATTTTTCAGATGTAAAAGTTCTAAAAAACTTACAACTTTAATAGTGCATCTGTAATTTATAAATGGATTAAGGTTTATAATTTACTATGATGTTTCGATTCACAACATGGCTAGTGTAAATAACACACTCCTCTATAAATCATGGACATAATGGTTGAACGGTTAATTTTTAAAAACTGATATATAAATTGTGTAAAAATATTTGTAAATAATAATATTTAAATTATCAAAACATTAAATTATATTTTAATTACTTACCAATGTTGTTTTCCGATAATGGTAATCGAATAATCACCCAGTAATTCATCAACTAGTCAAAATGGAATTTTAATCTTTTACGTGGAAAAAAATACTCCTTCCATTTTAAATTATAAAATTTTTTAGACAAAATCATACATATCAATAAAACTTGGTAAATACACTATATAGCTTCATTTTTCTATAGTAAAAATATAAATTTTTAAAAATACTCTTCATTTAATACTTCATTTATGAAATAATATTAAAAAGATAGGATATAATGGAAAGGATAATATTGGCAAAATATCATTTATGAAATCTTATTCTTATCAAAGTATCTTATATTTTAAAATGTCAAGTTTCTTCCAAAAATATCTTATAATTGGGATAGAGACAATAACATTTATCTCTTGATATCTATAAATTTTAAAACCTTAATTGATATTGATTTTATTACAAGAATTTATTTGTAATTTTTTGATATTTTTCTATAATTTTTAACTTATTCTCTTAGTTTTACGATCAACTAATGATTCAAGTTAACTCCTACCAATAGAAGGGATAGTATTGTGCCACTTTTAATTATTGAAGGAAAGCATTTCAACAACAAAAAGTTCAAAATTCAAATCGCCGCTAAACATATAATTTAAAGACAAAATTTTCCTTTTACCGTTATTTGTAACATATTAGAGTAAGTACTAATTACTTCCTTAAGCATTATTCTGGTCCCTATTATATCATGTTTTCTATAAGGATTTTTTATTTTTAATATGAGCTATAAAGCACTCGATAGAGTATTAATTATATTTTTTAGTATCATTCCTATTTAAACTCATTAATTGTGATAGAAAATATAGTAAAAAAATTGAAAATATTTCATTCAAATAGTGATAAAATTAAAATTTATTTTATTTTTAAACATAATTAATAACTTTATTATCTCTCATTAATTTTGACAATGTCGATATAATTGCCTTATAATAGAAATTGGAGAATGCATATTTATGAAGAGTAGTTTTTAATAAGATTTATTGCCATGTTGATTTTTAAATAGAATGTTACAAGAGAGTTGACAATTTTTATATTCACATATACTCATTATGGTCTCTATTACAAGTTGCCTTGTTAAAACTCACTGTCTATTAGAGACAATGTAATATATATTTAAAAATTTTTTATTTAAATAGGAGATAAAGTTGAGAGTTCATTCTATTTTAAAATAAAGTCAATGACTCAATTACTTCTCCTCAATTTTTCATTATAATAGGAATTAGAGGAGCTATAAAAGTTAGTTGAACACTTTGCATATAGTGCCCGTTTAAATTTTAGTTAAGTATAATATATTATAAAATAATTGATTAAATGATAAATTTTAATTGTAATTGATTATGTTATAATATAACCTATTTGGATACTTATGCTAGTAATTTTTTTAAAGATCTAAATTTTAATAAGAAAAAAAAAGAAGAGAAGAAAGTTCTGTTTATTTTTATTATATTTTGTGCCTTTTTTGTGGTTTTTTTCTCAAACCTTTTATATAATTTTTTCATATAACTTTGTAACAAAAACACATAGAAGCCGAGAAGCTGAAACTTGGAGCTTTGGAAAAATATCAATTTTGAAAAAAAAGTTGGTGTTTGGGTAAATTATGGATTAATCAATTTTTCTCCCTAAAATTGATTAATCCCTCAATCCAAACAGGCATATAATTGTCCAAACAAAAAAGTTGTATATGAAAGATGGAACAAATTCTCTAAAATTGAGTTTCATGATTTTGCATGATTCTTTATATTTTTCTCATTTTTTTATTTTTATAAAACACCTTCTCCATTTTTTTTGTAAGTTATTTCTAACTAACTCACAAAAACCAAAATGGATCCATCAAATTAATAATTTTTCAAAAAAATAAATTTGTTTGGGGCTAAAATGTGAATTTTGCCTTAAACCCAACTATTTGAGCTAAAAGAAATGATTGTAGTCTAAATTTACATGAATCTTTTTAGAAGGGAGATAGTTACTTGTTAAAGAGAATAATTGATGCACCACTTTGAAAAAGGCAAAAAGTGGATGACACTTTGAAAAAAATTGTAGCTAGTGTCTTTAAAAAAGTGGAGCATGGAGCCAACAAAAAAAATGTCACTCTGTGTCCATGAAAAGGAAGTCACCACACGTGCATCATTACATAAACCCTTTGAATATTTCATTGACTTAGTCCCATAATGTACTTGTCTAATGCAAGAATTTTGATTCCATTTCATCTTTTACTTTACCAATGCAGTTCCTTTTATCTTTCATCAAGTTCAACATAACACCCTTAGCACACTACACATTTAATAGAGAATAGTGAGTTCTTCAGCAATTTATAGAGTGCCAACTTCTATTGAAACAACAATAGCAATACAGTGTTACCTCTTCTTTTATTTTTTTCATATTTTATTTCATGTAGTTTCTCTTTTATCACATGCAAGTGTTACATGTTTCTCTAATTTTATTTTTCATTCCCTTTATTTTCAAGCACTTGAATTTCAAAAAATTATATTAAATGATCATGAAAACTCACTGATTTGATTTAAAAGTCAAGTAAATCACACATTTTGAGAATATGTTCTTTAGTATACCTACACAAAAGACATTGAAAACAGAATTACTTTCCAATTAAAAAAATGATTTGATGAAGTGGAGATGTCTTTTAGAATTGAAATACTACACTTTTTTAAAGAATTTGCTAGATGAAATTTTTGAAATTGTACCTCAAATTGTATGAGAGAGAGAGAGAGAGAGAGATTGGTTTAAACAGAGAATAAAAAAATCTATCCACAATAAGAGGGACTATAAAAACTTTTAATTAAAATATATTTTTGGTCTTCTAATTTTATATAAAATTTTATTTTAATTCCTTAATTTTATAAAATATATTTTTAATTCTTTAATCTAAAACTATTAATTTTAAATTATTATTTTTTATATTTTTTTCTTAATTAAATTTAATAAATTAGCATTTAAGGATATTTTATTAATATTTAATAGGTCAAAATGAGCCGTTTATTGAATTCCACGCCTCTAGAGTTTCTACGCAATCATATTTTTAACGGCAAAGTGTACGCACATGTATTTTTTTTTTAATTAAAATACACGTCGAAGGCAAAAACTACATTTTTGGCACTGGACTTCATGGCGATCCAGATTTCAGAACGTGGATCTTTCTTATTCACACCACCATTCTCCTTCATTGCTCATGTAATTTATTTCAAAAACACAAAGAAAAATAAGATTAAGAACATTCATATAATGAGTTATTGTGAATGAATCAATGACGAAATCACGTGATGAAGAAAAAGGCGGGATGGCATGCTGCACGCAGACGCATCCTGTACACTGCAAGAGCAGTGGGAAATTAATTACATGGGGCCAAGTCCACATTGTGGTGCCAATATACTCAGGCGCGAACAAGATTCAGGAGCGAGTGATTTACTTAAAACTCTCTACAAGACATGGAGTATGTGCCTGTGAAGGGGAAGGGGAAGCAGGGGAAGAGATTGATAATGAGAGAGGACGAGGCAGTGAAGAGAGAGGCATAAGTTGGGGATGGGGGTGGTTGACATGGGGAGGAGGGAGGGCAGTGGCGTGCTCTCATGTCAAGAATAGAGGATCCACTCGAGGAGGGAGGGAACAGAATGAATGTGATCTGAATTTGAGATTTGGCGGAAAGCAGAGAATAGCAAGTTTGCTTGAAAGAGAAAGAGTGAGGTCGCATCCCGTTCACCCTTTATGCGACGACCATATAAACCCTATTCAATTCCACCATGAGAGAAGGGCCCACCAGCTTTATGGTCATTCCATGTTCCACCTTCTTTTTAATTAGTCAACAATTATTTATTTATCACATTCTTATTCGCCCCCTTTCCCTCTCTCTCAAGCAAAATTCAAAAACATTTGCAATTCCAATGCCCCCAATTATTGACCCCCTCGAACCCCACTCTTCTCCTGCAACCGCCTCTTCCTCCTAAAATATGAAAGTATGAGTCCTTCTTTTAAGTTTTAACCATCGCTGGTTCGATTTTGATTTCCTTACACCCCATGTCCACTTTTTCCCATCATGTCTGCTTGTATATCTATCCATCATTTTTGCGAAGCAGAGCTGCTACACGTACTCATCTGCTTGTTAGGGTTAATATGCTAATATGTCATGTCAGGTCGAGAGCAGTGTAACAAGGGGAACAGAGGATAAAATCTGCAAGGGAGAAAAGTCTGGGAAACGAAAGTGAAAGAATCTCTTTAAAACGTTAAACAGGTCGAGGAATTAGTTTTGATTGTCAAAAAAATTCAAAGAATGAATCTGGAAAGAAAGTTAAATAATGCAATAATTGTATTGAAAAATCAGGGTTCACCCTGAAAAGTAAGTGAAAAAGCGAACTCAATGTCTTGAAGTAATATTTTGACCAATTAAAAGTCCTGTACAATTAAAAAAAGAAAATCATGCTGGGGTCGGGGGAGGAATGCCTTCAAGTGCAAATCGACCAATAATAGCTGAGATGAGATATAAATAGAAAGAGAAGAAAGTAAAATGATGGTAAAGGTCGAGTGTAGATGAAAAGCAGGGGAGAAAGAAGGGTTGGAAAAGAAAGGCTGGGGATACTAGAGAATAGAAATCATGCGCACTAGGGCTAAAGCTACAAAGAAACGGTCCATCCTCAAGGGGGAAGATCCCATATATATCAAAGTCAACATTAGATGCATCGCTTTATATCTCTCTCTCAAAAAAAAAAAAAAAAAAGTCAGTCCGCGTTGTGCTTGGTGCGTCCTATTTTCTCCTTTTATTTTCGGGGTAAACCTGGCCCTTTTATGGAATTAATACATTTTCCCACCCCGGAGTATTCACCATGTCTTCTTCCTCTTTTGTGGCCTGCTTTTCAGTCGCACTTTAATTACTGGGTTTCTAAAAGTTTAATTAGAATCACAACATCGCCGAATTTTAAGCTTTACAAGTAGAGTGAACATCGGAGTCACAGATTCTGGAGCCGAGAGATCTTCCAGCCCCAGGCTCTCTCGTTTTCTCCTTTCCTCATTAGATCAACGTCCGTGCTAATTGCTTGATTTCCCAGAATATCTTAACCGGATTAATTCGGTGGCAACAATTTGTCTTTTTGGCCCCTTGATTAGATGCCACGAAAATGACGTAGAGCCAGCAGGAAGGGGCCTTGTAGTGTAGGACTCGAAGATCTTGTTATTAATTCTATTCGCAGGCTTAATCTGCCATGTGTGCGTGAAATATTGAACCACTGCTGCCCGTGTTTTTGGCATTTTGAAACAATAAATTAATCTATAGATGCAAATGACTACACGTATACCTTATTACCCTTTTGTCTTTTCTTCTTTTAGCTGGGCTGGGTTTTCACCAGGGGCGCCTTGAATGTATATAAGTTTCATGGCTTCAAAAGCTTTTATATGAATACTTTCAGATTTTTACATCCACGTTAAATTCCGAACACATACATGTTTTTATGAAACAAAATATAAGACTAAATCCTCGCAGGCTAAATCAACGATTGTTGACAATAGGCAGGCAGAATTCTCTCCATCATGTAAATTTCTTGCGTGTTCGAGTCCTTCTGCCCTTACTTTGTCCCTTGCGGCCACAAAATTGTTGAGTCAATTAATTTTCTTTTTTTTTTCCAACTCAGCAAATCATGAGAAAAAGTTTTTAAAATAAGAAGGATAAATCATAAAACTAACGAGTTACATGTTTTCTAAAAAAATATAAATATATAATTATTAAATTTGTTTTTATAATTAAGATAGGAGAGTGTGTGTAGGTTGTGGGTGGTTTGACTTCAGTTCCTTCATTTCCTGTTCTTCGATTAATCAATCAAATGAGGGATAGGGTTAGGAAGAGAATAAAGCAAGGTCATGTTCCATAATTGAAACGATGGTAAAAAAGCAATAAAAAAAAAGGTGAAAAGGCATGTTCCTTCTTATACTTTTTTGTAAAGAGTGCTGAACATTTTATATTAATACTAAATTGTGAGAAAAAAAATTAATTTAACCCTAAAAGAAATCAATTTTTTTATCCTTAAAATTGCATTTTCATTAAAAAAAATTATGCTTCTCATCAATTGTTTGTGGTTGTATTTTTTTTTACTGAGATATGGAATCATTTTAGAAAATTATTTGAGCATTCTCAATCGATTCAAATAAATCAATAATGTTCATAATTTCTATAAAATAGAGTATTATATTAGGCTTATTTGTAATCAAAATAATTGTATACTTGACCATAATAATTTGTTGGAAGATTTTTGGTTGCATAAGAAGAATAACTCCAAGTAGTTGCAGTTAATATCTTGTAAATTTTTATTTAGCTAGAAAAACTTTCATATTTTTCTTCATGAGTTGTTGTGGATTTTTTAGCCACTAATATTAATTCATAATATTTTTTATATTTCTTTAAATTTATTGAAATAAAATTCCACATGTCTTCTTCTTCATGGGATGGAAAAATTACCTTTTTTGTCTCAGCAGTGTTTTTTCTTTAGAACTATGGTTTAAAAAATAAGCTGTCATGAGACATTTTTTTTTTTGAAATGCATTGGCTTATTTTGAGTTTTGTGGTCTCTAATTGAGAACAACTTGTTGATGTGTCTAGGTTCTACTATGGTTGGTTTTATTAAAAATATAATCCTCTATCTTTAATAATTAGTTTGTTGTTGGCATAGGGTTAAAGTACATTTTTTCGTTATATATTTATTCAAAAAACGTTGGACATCTTGCATTAATAGGTGAAATATTTTTTTTCCTAAATTGTTTTTGAAAGGGACAAAAATCTCTCTTCATTAGTAATTCAAGAAGATATTTTTATTTTTTTAAAAAATAATTTTAAAAAAAATATCTCACTTAATAATATAAAATGTATGGGGCAATAGAGAGAAGTACAAAAGAAAAAAAAAGCACTTCAAAGTTCAACCCAATCCAAGATGTTGGTTTTTTTTTTAATGGGGAGGGGATGTTTGCCTGTGCAGTAAGTGGTAATTTTTGAAATTAAATTTTTGGTTGAACTTGATCTTTTGGAATTAAATAAGAGAAGAAGGAGTCAAATAGTGTTGGTAGAAGTAAAGTGTCAGAAGCATTATGCACTTTGATGTAAGGAAAATGAGTAATACTCGCTCGGATTACACTTATCTATTTTTTTAAATATATAGCTGTTTTTATTTGTTCTTTTTTTTTGGAAGGGAGGAAATATAGTAACAAATATTAATTTAATTAATAAAAAATTGACTCAACTCATAAAATTATGAGTCTATTAATGTAAAGATTTTGTTTGTTTACGATATATATATAAGTATTATTTAATTTAAAAATATGCTATGATTTATCCAATTCACCTAAACTCTCTCTAATAAAAAAGAAAAGAAAATATGAACTATTACTTTTTTTGAATCTTATCCTTTCTCAAATTTGTACAAGTTAAGGACAGATATTTTTTTAAAGATGATATATTCAATAAAATTAAATTAAAAGTTTTTTAGATGATATTAATAACTCAGTTAACTCAATTTAAGTTAAATTAGATAATTAAAAATGATTTATATATAGTGAGAGTGGGTAATGCAGATAGGCGAAGGCGCCCAAAAGGTGGAGAAAGAATGAAAAAGGTGAGAAAAAAGAGGGTGGGAAAGCAAGACATAGGAGGTACTCTCCGGAAGTAAAGGCAAGAATCCTCTGCTTCTAGGTGCATGTGTGTATAATGCCTTTCGGAGTTTTACAGATGTTATGGATAAACGAAAGGATGGTATTTTTCTAGTAGAATTATATGGGTTGCACATGATATCCATAGGAAAAGATGTTTCCAAATTTGTTACAGAGAATTACGATGACAAGGCTATGAGTTTGAAATTAAAGAAAATTAGCCAAATGGTACGGTAGTGTGTAAGACTTGGTTTGGTGGTGAATTTTAGGGACTTGAAGTGTTTTGTGAATGAGAAAGCCTCAGCTGAAGTGGTGAATTATATTATTAGGGAAGTTGTTGGGGCTCAATTACGGCAAGTTTTGGTTGATGGGCGCGACAACGAGTTATGATTGCTATTTGAAAATTATCGATAAATTTCCTTCCATTGAAAGGGATTAGGACTTGCAGCTTCTACCCATCACCTCTGTTCAGCCTTCCATGGTCGAATCATGTCAGAAGCCCAGATCAAGGTAAGTGGTTCGTATTATGGAAGTATATCTTTAATATCCCCTTTGTTTTGTTCTTAAATTCATTTGAACTCTGGCTTGAAACTTGACATCATTTACTCTGTCTTTGGGTCACTAAATAAACAAATTCCCATGGTTAGGCTCAGACTAGCTATTTGTTAACTTGAATTAATTAATCAATTTGTGTTTATAGATGCCCACGAGTGTGTTTTCTTTTGTCCTCATCTTTTTGTATATCATGATCTCTAAAGTGTTGGTAGTTTTATATCTATAGTCATGTATAGTATCATATACTTTCTTATTTCCATCGAAAAGAAAGTGGAAAAAAAGAAGAGGGCAATTTCTTTGTGTTCTAAGCTATGGACAAAAGTAACAGTAGTTTTTTAATTCTGAGTGAGATATGCTGCGACGGCGACGGCCCAGATAGGCAAAAACATTTTTCAATGTAGACTCCTTTAATAGTAAATTAAATAAAGATTTCCTTTTCTCAAGAATACGTGTAAATGTAAAGATTTAGAGACTCTGAACTATGGTCAATTACTGTCATGTGCCTATTTTGTCTTAACTGAATTCTTTTTATATATAATATTTGCAGCTTAATGGATTCGTTTGTCCCATTTGATGGCTTTTTTTTTTCACCTTCTAACTTGGAAGGTCTACTAAGTTGCTCATATTATTGCATTCCCCATTGCCATCAATGTGGTGGTGAAAGGTTTCGACAAGATAGGATTGCCGCTTCAGAGGAAAAATATTCTGCTTCATCTACGTGGTTGTAAACTCCTGAGCCTAGCTCTGTAAGACCGATGAATACCTAGGTATACACTGTAGTAATCTTACATGTCAACTAAATTCAACTTAAAAATTTGAGATTTTTTATTTTTTCATTGACTGCAGTTATTTACCAACCCTAAATTCACCCAAGTATAGGCTATGCCATAGTTGTTAATTAGAGCCCAGCCCATTAGGTCAGTCCTTTTAAGTTTAAAAATATTTAGGGTTGGGCCGCTACTTTGGGGTATAAAATAATAAGCCAAAAAATAAAAGGACAAGCCTTTTTATATATTTTTTAAATTTTAATGTGAAATAAATAAACATTACATATAATTATACACCAAAAGAAAACCCTAGCCTTATTCGGTCATTCTCATTCCTTCTTACTTATCTATCAACCAACCAATTGACCAAGCACACAGCCTGCCACCTTCTTTTCCTCCATCCCTTACCCATCAAGACTTAGTTGATGATATTGGCAAAATCTAATTGTTATCTCGATTAATTTTATGATGTTGCTATTTTTTATTAGAGTTAAATTTGGTTTTAAGTAGATTAACTTAAATTTATTTTTCTATACTTAATACTGTGTGTAATAATTTTTTTAAAAATCTTAAATATGTTTTTTTTATATTTTTAAATTGAAAAATTAAAAAATAGGGCCTCGACCAACCCTTCAACCCTGTGGCCCTAAGTTAGACTTTGCACAATGAAACCTGAAATAAAACAAGACTTAAAAGAGCCAGTCCGCTTAAGCCTTAGTCTTTTAAGGGTTAGCCTTAACTTAATTGACAACTTTGGGCTATGCTTAGTAGCGAGAAGTTGAGCTAATTGAAGAACTTGAGTAACAATCTTCAAGTGGGGGTGACCCAATCGATGATGCCAGAGTATAAGTATGGTTTTTAAAGCTACAATGAAACATTCAACATAACCTAACATCACTGATATGATACATTCCAGTATGCTTAAGTCCATGTAAAGATAATCTTCTAATGGGCACCTTTTTAAAAATAAATTTTAGAAAAAATAACAAGAATAAATTTTAAATTTAAATCGTGCACCGGGGTAAATTTGGATAGTTAATTTATAAAAATTATTAAATTAAACTATTCAAATTAAACCTATATCATCTAAATTGATGGTAAAATAAATTTTTATAATCTATATTTTTTATTTTAATAAATATAAAATTAAAAATTTTAAATTTGGATAATCTATATGGTGGTTGAAGACCCTTATAATGGGAAAACTTGGGTGAAAGGATTTAGGGCTTTTTTGTTTATCATTTAAAAATAAGTAATTTCTAGATAATTTATAGATTTTATAAAAAGAGAATTATTTCTTAGAGGTTTTATAAAAAGAAGACATTATTTTATATGTGGTTACAATAATAAAAAAGTAATTATTATTTAGTTATTTTTAAATTTTATAATATTTTTCTTAATTTTTGTTTCATAAAAAGGATTTATTATTATATTATTTAAAAACTTTATGATATCTTTGTGTATTGTGCCACTTTAAAATAATTTATCTCATCTATCGCCTCTTTAAAATGATTTATAATAATAAAAAATATGCTATTTTTTGGATTTTTATTATTTTCAAAAATTTAAATAAACATTTTAATAACTCACAAAATAATTTTTTTAAAAAAATTAATCATTTTTTATGAAATAAACTAAAACAAACGGATCCTTAGTCATCTAATAAAGAAAATGGGCCTGGAGAGATATGAGATGAGCACGGGCATGCATAATTGTGGTCCAAAATTGCTGGGCCCATACAAAACCAAAAGCTTCGTCAGGCCCTCTATGCTTTCTTAAGAAGAGTAGCATAATATTTTTTAAAATTGATTTTGCAAATTCTTATTTTTTTTTTTGGTCAGAGATTTTGCAAATTCTTCTCAAAATGGAAGCAAAAATTAAATTTGCAAAATAGAGTTTGAAAAAATAAATGAAATTTGAAAAAATTGAGAGTGTTTGGTTAGCCTTTGCAAAATAGATTTTCAGGAACTAATGACCTATTTAAATACTCATGTAGAATCAATTATAGGTCTAAAATTATGGTTTTGAAAAACTTTATCGAAATACTCTCAATTTATTCAAACCTCCATTTTCCTTCTAAAACTTCATTTGATGTAAGTTATTTTTTTTTCCATCTTATAATTAATTCTCAACGTTTGAACACTTTCCATCTTACCCATATTTATAATTGATGCTTAAAAGTTATCCTAACAGTTTCAATTATCAAAACTAATTTTAGAAAATATTATCAAAATATCATCATATTTTGTTAATTAATTTTTGCTAATTGAAATTCAAATACACCTAAAAATTGATTTAGATAAGTTTTTTAAAACCTGATTTAAAGAAGTATCCAAACATAACTGCTTGGTGGATAGCTGACTCATGGCATCACACTATAAGTCTATATAACTCTATTATCATTCATCGCCATTTAGTCCCTTACTATTACTCACGCCACTTCTACGCGCTTCCAAGTGTAGAATATGATAGCTGTGCCTTGGCTTTTCCCATTAACCCACTTATCATCAATGTTTATTAAAACCGGACCGAACATTGAACCGGTCAAGACACTGGTTCACGGTTCAAACATTAGACCGAGGTCGAATCGAGGTCAGATCGTTTGTAATTAAATTAATATATTTTAAATATTATACATTAAAAATTATAGGAAATTATGATAAATTAAAGATAACTAACTACTAATAAAGTGATAATTTCTTCATACTTTAAAGTTTAAAGGCATACTTCAAAGTCATTCATGGCCATACACAACACAACACTATAGTCTAACATTATCATACAATCCAATGGTCCAAATTCAACTAAAAAACTACAACATTCAATTGCCATATAAATCTTTTAAATTAAACTCTCCAAAATCATGTTGTAGATCACAAACATCTCCTTCAACTCTTATAGCATTTGATGAATTCAAAATAGGAGATTGCAGAACATTGACATCTTCAACAACACCTAGACATATATTTGGCAAAAAAATAGTTAGCATTGACATATAAATAATGAATGAATAAACTATAAATCAAACAAAGCTTTAATGTAAAAAAAAAGAGGAGCAACCTTCATTTTCCCTTAATTCAAGACTAGATCCAGAGGGACATGCATTTCCACCAAAAAAATCTTCATTTTGAATTTCCTCAATAGTGAAATCAGGATTTGGAGTTGGAACTTCTTCAGCTATCTAATACTCAAGTTTATCAATTGATTCATAATCAACAGGATCATAGCTCACCTTCTTCAATTTTGACCTTCTACATATATATTAAAAATCACAATTAAATCCCTAATCATTCAATTATTGAAGCCAAAGAGAGTTATTTCAAATTTGAGTAATGATTAATGATCACCTATTTAGCAAACGCAAGTTGTAATTAACAAACACAAGATTATTCAATCTTTCATGTTCTAGCCTATTTCTTTTTTTGGTATGAATTCTTTCAAATAGGCTCCAATTTCTTTCACATCCTGAAGAAGAAGAAGTTTGTCCCAAAATGCGAATTGCAAACTTTTGTAATATTGGAGCACTACCCCCAAAACATTGCCACCAGACATCTACATCAAATTCAAATAAATTAATAGTAGTTAATATTTAAAATTATAATAAAAGAAAAAAAGAGGAAGAAGCTAACCAGGTTGTATTTCATTTGCTACTTTATGAGCTTCTTCTCGACTAAAAGAGCCTTGGCGCTTGCGGTACATTTGCATCTCAGAAATCATGTCAGAATATTTATAGGTAGACTTGTATATTGAAAAATAGTCCAACATTGATTTTGTCACTCTACTCTTCTCTATAAATCCTTGATCATACAAGAATGCAAGATTTAAAAAGTAGGCTGCTGCATGCAAATCACACTTCAAATGCTTATCCCACCGAGCTTGAATTATGCTTGTGTAAGGTTTGTATTGTTCCTTCTTTCTACAAAAGAAATTTTTGATTGAATTCTTTACTTTCTGCATACCCTCATAAACATAACCCAAAGATAGTTTTTCATTAGCATCTACAATTCTTAGTAGCTTGATAAGAGGACCCACAAGACATACAATTTGATGGCAATCATCCCAAAACTTCTTGTCCAACACAATGTCACCAACTAGTTGCCCAGCTTTAGTCCTTGATAGTTTATTATCATGAAAGTGTTTATCTAAGACCAAGGCTTGCAAGTCATGCTTGTGCTCATGCAAACTTTTCAATGCAATAAAGGTAGTAGCAAACCTGGTCGCTCCTGGGCGTACAATTTCTGTCCAGCCATCTCTTCTCCTAAGCCATGAAAGAAAAGCCACATGATTGTACACAAAAATAGTAATTTTTGATGCCTTTGTTGCAAGGTCAGCTACATGGGGCATGCTTGCAATGTCCTTCAAAATAAGATTCAAACAGTGAGCAGCACAGGGTGACCAATATATATGATTATATTTTTCACGAATCAACCTGCCAGCAGCTACATAATTTGCTGCATTATCAGTCACAACATGCACTATATTTGTAGGACCGACCCACTTAATAATTTCACAAAACAATTAAAAAAAATTCTTGGCATCCTTGACCATATGTGAAGCATCAACAGACTTTACAAAAACCAAGCTAACAGGAGAATAAACCAAAAAATTTATTAATGTCCGTTGCCTTTTGTCGGTCCAGCCATAAGCCATGAGTGTGTAGCCACTTTCTTTCCAAGTGGCTCGGTGGCTTTCAATAAGTAGTTGACACTCTTTTCTATAATCAGTTAACAGGTCAACCCTTAACTCCTCAAATGAAGGACCTTTAAAACCTGGGCCAATTGCAACAATTGCATCTAAAGCAAGCAAAAAATATGGACAATTTACAGCATTAAATGAAATGCAATTCATATATAACCACTTTGCAATGGCTAATTTAGCTTTATACTGAGCTTCTTTAGATGACCACACACTCTTTAGCCCTGGTTGGGAGCCAGAAGTTGACCTTGGGGCAAAATAATTATCAACCCTGCTCTTTTTTCTTTTTTTATAACAACACTGCTAGAACCTGCCTTCTTAGCTTGCTTACTTGGCTCTAGATTTGGAGCAATTACTTCACATTCTGAGTTATCAACAAACTCTTCAAGCATGTCTGGATCATTAAGCTTCGTCTTATTTGCCAATGACACTTCTTTTAGAGATTGAACTATTCTATGGCGAACATCATGTGGAACCTTCTTACAAGAAATTATATTTCCTGAAACACCTGCAAGATGCTGCTTCATCCTATTGATCCCACCTCCTCTAAATGATGAGGAGCAATGAAGGCAAGTATACACACAGGTTCTTCCCTCTTTTTTAAAAGCAAAATGCTCCCATGCAGGATCACTTTTCCCCCGAAGAGATGGTGTAGATGATACTTGAATCCCAGAGGCATCATTACTATTCGAACCAATAGCAATTTGTGGGGTGCTATTACTATTTGGAGTTGAGCCAGAGGGAGTATCAACAACAGGAGTAGGATCAGGATTATTAACTTGCACATTAGGCTCAGTGGCAAGAGTGGGAGGTTCCAAATCCATAAAAAACAACTAAGCTTAATCAAAATATAATCAAAATTATTAAATCAGCAATCAGTAATCAGCACCAGACGTTCAGATTCACAACCAATTATTTCTTAAACTATCATTTGATTAAGCTTTAAGAATAAGAGCTCTAACCTGTTAATGAAGATTGAAGATGGCAGAAGAGGCTGGAAATGGACTTGATCAGACTAGAAAATGCTGAAATGAGAGGTCAGTCGAGAGGCCCGAGACTAAAGAAAATGCGACGAACAGAAGAGAGGGAGGAACGCGAACAAGATGACTAGATGAGAGCTCGCGAGGTTTACCGGACTGATTCTGCGGAAGCTAGAAATAGCAACCCAAAAATCCAGCACAAAATCACAGCACCCAAAATGCATAACCCAAGCGATGAACTGGACGAAGGTGAGGTAGTAAAGAACAGGGGAAGAACAGAGATGAATCGATAATAAGGAAGCTCAGAAATGGCGTGAGCTATGGTGGTCTACGGCGAGAACAAAAATGGATGAAGAAATGTAGAAGAAATGGGCAACGGTGAGTGGCGCTGGTGGAAATTTCTTGATGGCAATGAACCAGTCCTCACAAAGATGAATGGAGGCTTGGGTGGAGTGAACGAGAAATTAGAGGAAGTGAGAATGGCTAAAAGATGATGGAAGCTCGAGTTTAGGTGAGGAAGGATGATGACGCCGTAGCAGAAATGGAAGGTGACGGCAGAGGATTGTGGAGGAATGATGAAGACGATGAAGGCTAGGGTATGAGTGAGGAAGACTGTAGAGGAATGCCGGACTGAGTTTGAAACGAAAAAATGGTCAAACTAGGAAGGAGAAAAAACAAAATACTGGACCGCAGAAATGACGCTGTTTTGTGAAACTAGGAAGGAGAAAAAAAAACTGGACTGCCTGAACCGCCGGTTCTCCCGGTTCAGTTCGATTTAAAGTCGGTTCAGGCAATTCCTATCCGGTTTTCCCTCCCCCTGGTTCTGCATTATCTCTGGACCGGATACCAGGTCGGTTCTTGGTCGAACCGGTCGAACCGACCGATCCGGTCCGGTTTTAATAACCATGCTTATCATTACTCTTTGATTCCCTCACGTGCCCATCAAGCAAAGTACGTGTGAAATTTTGAATTGCATTCCCTGAGTCTCATTTAGAAAAGTTTGAAAGGGGCGGGTAATAAATAATGAATAAATGCGTACAATAAAAGGTGGCTTTGACTATTTGACTTTGACCACAGAGAAAGAGCGTCGATGAAAAGTCACGCTTTCCTTCGCTGTTCCTCCTTGATGGACCGAGTGGGCACACCCCATAAAAAGGGCCAACCCCTCATCTTTGTTGCTCAACTTCTCAGTGGAGGCCTACTCGATTTTCCTCTCACACCGATCCACCGGATTCACCCCAACACTACTCCACACTGTTCAATTTTCGAAGGTACGCTGACTTTTCAATTAAGTTTTGGTCTCCAGGATTTGATTTTCTTGATAAAGTTTGGGATTTGGCATTTCGTTGTCTTTTTTCAGATAAGTTTGAGGGATTTATTTCGACAGTTTCTTATGTTCGTTTCTCAGTCGATCTTTGAAGGTTATTATTATTTTTTTACTGTTTTTCCCTGGTCTCTCTTTTGTCTCCTGTTTCTTGCGCTCGAAACTGTTACATAAGGTAGGTCTAAAGACCAAGTCATCGGCAGGGATTGTTACTTATTTTGCGGGTTTGTTGTGAAAGAACTCGTTCAGCAAATGCTAGCAGTACATCCTCAGAGATTCAGAAACCTAGCTTTAGTTAGATATATCGTGGAGAGATTTGTTTCCAACTTTGGTCTCTCAGGGGTTTTTATATATATATATATATATATATTTTCCTTGTAAGAAAACGAGGCATCTAATAAAAGGGTTTATCAAGTTTATCCTGTCTTATGATGCAGAACCTGGGCATGTGTAGTGGTTCGAAAAGTAAGCTTTCTCCCTTGAACGGCACCATGGAAAGCGAGTCTCAAAAGCGGAGCTTCTGCGGTTCTTCGGTTTTGCTTGAACTCTCGGCATCCGATGATCTTGAAGCTTTCAGAAAAGAAGTGGAAGAGAAGGGCTGCGATATCAACGTGCCAAGCTTTTGGTATAGTAGAAGAATTGGGTTAAAGAGGATAGGGTGGGAGAAGAGGACGGCCCTCATGATTGCATCTTTATTTGGAAGTACAAGAGTGCTGAAGTACATAATTGAGACTGGCAGGGTTGAAGTGAACAAAACCTGTGGTTCCAATAGGGCCTCTGCTCTCCATTGTACTGCTGTTGGCGGCTCTCACTCGTCAATCAAGATTGTTCAGCTCTTGCTTGATGCCGGTGCCGATGCTGATTGCATTGATGCTAGTGGAAATAAGCCTGTCAACCTGATTGCCCCTGCCTTCAATGCCTTCTCCAACGCAAGAAGAAAGGCCATATAGTTGTTGCTCAGTGGCGGGGAAGGAGATCAAATCATTAATCAGTTGATGGAGCAACATAAAATTGCAGTGCCTATTATCTCCTCAAAAGAAGGAACTGCAAAAAAAGAATATCCTGTTGATGTATCATTGCCTGACAAAAACAGCAATGTATATAGAATGAACGAGTTTAGGATGTACAGTTTTAAGGTGAAGCCATGTTCGAGGGCTTACTTACATGATTGGACCGAGTGTCCGTTTGTTCATCCTGGGGAGAATGCCAGGAGGAGGGACCCACGTAAGTACCCTTACAGCTGCGTTCCATGCCCTGAGTTTCGCAAGGGCACCTGCCAGAAGGGAGATGCTTGTGAGTATGCGCATGGTGTTTTTGAGTCCTGGCTCCACCCTACTCAATACCGGACAAAGCTTTGTAAGGAGGAGATTGGATGTACCAGGAAAGTTTGTTTCTTTGCCCACAAACCTGAAGAGTTGCGCCAAGTGTATGCTTCTACTGGCTCTGCTGTGCCTTCTCCAAAGTCCTTGGCTAGTGTACTTGCTATGACATCAAGTCCATTGTCTCTTAGCTCCTCATCTTTGCCAATGCCAACTGTTTCAACTCCTCCTATGTCTCCCATTGCAGCTTCCTCACCTCCTAAGAGTGGAAGCTTATGGCCAAACAAAAGAAACGCCACCCCCCTTTATTGCAGCTCCCTGGCAGTCGGCTGAAAGCTACCTTGAGTGTTAGGGATTTGGATCTAGATATAGAACTGCTTGGACCAGAAAGTCCTGCAAACTAACAGTAGCAAAAATTGATAGAAGAGTTGGCTCGAATCTCCTCCCTGCCCCTACGAAACAAAGACTTCAGCAAGATCGGTGATCTGAACCCAACCAACCTTGATGACCTTCTAGGATCTCTCGATCATTTTGTATCACCTCAATTACATGGACTTTCAGCATAACCCTCATCGTCTAGCCAATTGCACTCTCCAAGTGGGCTTCAAATGCGCCAAAACATGAACCACCTTCTCGCAAGCTATCCAACCAACCTGCCTTCCTCTCAAGTGAGGAAAACCTCTGCATTTGGGTTTGACTCGTCAGCTGCTATGGCAGCAGCCGTGATGAATTCCAGGTCAGCTGCCTTTGCCAAGAGAAGCCAAAGTTTTATCGATTGTGGTGAATCAGCGAGTCACCATCTTAGACTATCTTCGCCTTCCCACCCCTCCTGTAGGGCGTCATCCACTCTTTCAAATTGGAGTTCACCTGATGGAAAATTGGACTGGGGCATGAATAATGGACATCAGCTGCACATGCTGAAGAAATCTGCTTCATTTGGGTTTTGGAATGAGGGGGTGTCTGCAATGTCCATGACTCCATTGGAACACGGTGAACCAGATATCTCATGGTTTCATTCGTTGGCTAAAGATGTTCCCTCTAAGGAGTTGTGTTGCTGAGAAGAAGCAGAATGATCTGAGTAAAGATGCTTCCAGTTTTGGGGAAGCACGTGTACATAGAACCGGAGCAGATGGTGGCTTAAACAAGCGTTGCCGTGCTAATTGCTCTTGATTATTTTGATCGAGTTTTATTTATTTTTTATTTTATTTATGTATTTTGAACAATAGCTACTATTCAATGTTGCATGGATGGAGGATGAAGAAAAATGTTGCCAGAAGTAGCAGAGTTTGGTTAGCCCAGAGTTTGATTTAGAGTACCTACTTTTTATGGGTCAAGAGTTGGAGAAACATTCAATATAGATGGTAGCAAGGATATTTTTTTTAAATATATTTTTCATTAAATTCTGTTAATATATGGGTTATAAATCATTCAATTTGTAGCATGCTTATATTTATGTTACTATATGGGTTATAAGTTCTAGTTAAATACTGGTAGATTAAATGATTCATAATTCAGGATCATGCAACATTTTTCATTTTATGAGTGGTGGGTGGCTTTGTTGCTTGCTTGAAAATCATGAGGGCACAGATAACCGTTAGAGTACTAAATTCCATGCATGCCATGTACAAATAGACTAAGAAGGACTGAAAAAAGAAAACGATAACACAATCTGTATGTGCTTCAAGGTCGCATTGAAAATTTCTTGTGGATTCTTGAACATAGGGTAGACAAAATCAACATGCAATTGGTAAAAAAGAAGGGCGCCACTTCTGATGAATAAATGACGAAAGAGCAATCGGTGTGTTGAGTCTACACTTCCGTAAAAATTGCCCTGTCTTGGCCTTGGGTTTGAAATAGAAGCGCTCGTCTTTGACTTTGAATAAGGAAAAGTCGTGCACTCTCTTTTTAGGTTTTAACTTGCTTCCAAATACTAATGATTAAATATTTAAACTCGAAATTGAAATTTAAGATATTATTTACTTGGAAAAATATAATTTTAAGTTTTTATATTTTGTTTGAGTTTTATTATAGATCCTTATACTTTTCTTTTTCTATATTTTAGGTCTTTATACTTTCATTTTTTTTATATTTTAAGTTTTTGAGAATATTTAAAAATAAAAGTGTAAGAATTTAAAATAAAAAAATAAAAACTTATAATAAAATTTGAATACAGAATTTAAAATTATATTGTTTCCATTTACTTTGCATAAAGAAAAAGCCTGTCCGGGTATGAACAAGTCAATAATGTCATTTCAAATTCAAGTTCCGATTGAATTAGTAGAGAGAGAAGTTATTGTGAAAAGTAGCTGCAGGAGTAGAATAAAACGTGCATCAATTGAAAATTCAGGAGGCAACCAAACAATTTAATATTTTGTCAATTTCAGTATAAACAACTTGATTGATGAAACAATCCCATGGGAAAATGAGATGTGAAGGCAAATATTATCTAATCAATCTCTTCGTTCTCTCATTATTGTGGAAAACAATTTTTATAGCCCTGAAGAAAATTGTAAACTAGGATAGTCTTTGTTTTAACAGATTATGACTGGTTTTAACAGTCTACACTTTGAGGAGTTCACAACACAATGATACTAACGACGATGGAGCACACAGCAGGTGTGTTTTCTCTGATTTTGAATAATATGTACTCTTGTTATTCAACGGTCCAACTATTGGAAGTATTTTTTACCATTTGAGCTTTGTTTTCGTTTTCTTACCGACTCCATCAAGAAAACGATGTAGACATTATTATGATTCTTTAAAAAACTTGTATGTTAACATTCCTCACACTCTGGGTCTGGCATTGCAATTTTATTTCCCAACTAATTGTCTGCCCGCACTGTGCAATGCCTCCTCTAAAGTGAATCATTCCCATTACGATACACAAGGGGTTTAATTTTTCTAGTTTTTAAAAGGAAAGGAACATATAATAGCTCACCCTTTATTACAGCATAAGTTATGATCCTTTTGCGCTAGAGAATATGTTCCCGCTCATAATATATTTTTACATGACTGAAAAGCATATAAATAAACAAAACCTTGGGGCCGGAAAAGAAGCGACCTGATGACAATGAAAATGGCGGTTCATTTCCTATAATGTTTTGGAAAGTCTCTAACCTGAAGGTTTGATAATTTGTGAATAATATGTAATCTATTCAAACAAGGTTCAGGGAAAAAAGGTCAAACGTTTGAAAAAAAATGGAGGTGGGTGGAGACATGAGTATGAAACATTTAGTGTTGTTAGTGGGGGCTGATGTCATGGTGGTACCTGCTCCATCCTTTTTCTTTCATTCGAGTCCTTGTTTGTCGTTCAAGTTATTTTTTCTTGTGGAGGTTGTTCACTGTTTTCCCAAGCCCACGTTTCTCCTCTGCCAGTGATGCTGCCATCTATCTACCATCATGTCTTAATTTGCCAAATTCAGATAATTTGTATTATCACTTCTTCTTGGTTTGTAAAACATAATGTTCTAATGCACGGAGTCCGAGAAATAAGTACTACTGCTTATACTCATATAGCTCTCATACGGAAATACGATGTATTTTGTTGAGAGTGTTTATGCTTCATACATGTATATAGGATTGAGTTGCCTTGGCTTGGAAAAAAAGCCGCGCTCTCTTCCTTCTCGAATCTGAGGGCCAAATAGGAAGAGAAGTGGGCGAGTGAATAATTACAAGATTCCAGTGTACTCAACAGTTTCGAAAGCAACAGAGCAAGAAAAAAGATTCCTTACCTTTTACTTTTCTCTAACATAAAGTTGCCAATAATTTCGTGTTTGCTGTTAATTAATTAGGATTTACCAACCGTGGTTTAGGTAGCTTGTACCAATATACAATGTCAAATACCAACTGGTTTGAATGAGCTGAGCATTCAGGCCAAAAAAAGAATGAGCTGAGTAAGACTGAGAGTTCAAAAATCCTCGTGACGCTAGCTGCTTAATTAAAACAAGATAGGCAAGGAGCTGCTTCAGAGATATATAACATACCTGATCGGTCAATCGATGTGGTAATAAAACCCTAGAGTATTTCAGGAATTGTGCTCAAGGTAGCGATTATAAAAGCAATTTGTTTAAAGGGGATTAATTAAAAGTGAGATAAACAAATGCAATAATTAAACGATGATCCAACTAGTCAACGAATGCCAAGGATTGAATTTTACTTATTGGGACTCTTCTACTCTTACCCAAATAAGATTCCTGAACAATCTAAGCGATCAATGCTACTAAATCATCTTAACTAGCTCTCAATAAATTAAGGTGTGCATGATTATAGCAAAATAACTCTTGCTAAATCCTGAAACTTTTAATTAAAACTATTAAGCTACGATGAAGTAGCCATAAATACTTAGATTATCTCCAATTCAATTATTTATGTCTATTCTTTTAAGCCTGAATCCACTTACTCCTTACGATGCATGAAGCAAACTCACAAATAGAAAGTTTGGTGGGCAGCCAAACATTCTGCAATGAAAGTAAAGAGAATAGATAAATATTGCATTAAACCATAAAAACAAGTCTTTCAACAGTAACAGAAATAAGAAACAAAGCAAGTAAAGAGTAAGTTAATCTCAATCAAGCTACTACACCCTACCTTGACATAGGATTTAGAAACACATAATCATAATAAAATCAACAAATCCCAGAAGCAAAAACGACATCAAATGAAAAATAAAGAAAGGGGAATAGAAAAGCAATTCCTAGATCAGAACTATCGTACCCTTGCTCCGTCTCCCACAGACTTGGGGTGTCTCCACTTTTCAATTCTCCATTTCTCCTCCATTTCTCTGAAACAACACCGTTTTGACTGTAAAAAAATTAAAAGAAAAATTGAAAGCAACTAAGCATGCTCACCCAAACCTGACTTCTCTCCTCTCACCACTTCTTGCACACTGTTTAAAATATTTGAATAATTTTAATTTTATATCAGATGGTTCAAATTTAATATTTAAATTTTTTATAATTTAATATTAAACTACATTGTTCAAAATATATTTAAATAGTTAATTTATAAAAATTATAAAAAAATTAATATTAAATTAGACCATCCATATTAAATTTAAACAGTCTAAATTAATAATGAAACATATTATTAATTTTTTTATAATTTTAATAAATATAAAAAAAATAAATATTTTATAGATGATATGTTTAAAATATTTTAAACAGTTTGCAGGAAATGGTTGGAGGAGGGAAGTCGGGTCTGAACGAGGGTGCTTAGTTGCTTTCAATTTTTTTTAATTTTTCTTGCAGTCAAAATGGTGCTGAATTAGAGAAATGGAGAGTTGGGAAGTAAAGACACCCCAAGTCCGTCTCCCGCAGTCTCTTGCTCCAATGAATGATTAGATACCTCCTCAAAAACCTAGCTCTCCTTTTTAAGTGTTTCCCTCGGCTCCTCCTAAAAATCTCTCTCCAATGAATGATTTGTCCCAATTTTGCTTTGGAGTTTTAAAAGAGCTCTGCCACGTGTTTCCATCTTGAACACAAGGATGGTTGTGGCCTTCACAATCTGTACCGCATACGGTTGCGAAAGAAACACTCCCTTTTGCCCACGACCTTCATCTGTGGGCATGCAAAAAGGTTCCTTCGTCTCTCAACCACGAACGGTTGAGACTCGTGTTATTCATAGTTGCGGATGGTTTCACATAGGGAGTTCAACTTGCTCTCGGACTCTTTAGCCACTGACGGTGGAGATTTCTTCTTCACCTTCAAAATGGTGGAAGATTTGGTATAAAAGCTCCTTAGCTCTTCTAGGGGTTTCATCCGTGAATGATGGTGATTTCTTCAAGGTCATCTGCGGATGGTAGAGGACGTTTGGGCTGCTTTGCATTCTCAGCCCCCTTTACTCCAATTGTGCTTGATTTTCCCTCATTTTAGCTTCTCTTTTCTTGATCACCACATATGAGCCACAAGTGACTCATCATACCATTAATGTAAAAAAAAAAAACAAAAAGAAAAAGGAATCATGAAATAATGATAGAAGGGTGGGACGATAAAACAAGGACGCCCCTGTTTTGCTTGCTCCTTCTCAAATTTCAATTATTGCGATAAAAATTTCGGATGTTTAATCGGTAATTGGGTAGTAGGTCGTTTTCATTCGAACACCTTTTTGTCCAAACCAAAAGCAAAAAATATTTCATGTAAATTATTGATCAATTTTTCAAATAAATTGAGTAATGATTCAATCGTTGACATGATAACACTCATCCATTTTTAGTTGTTTTCAGGCCAACATAAAATATTAGTTTATTTTACGTCAATTCGCTGGCTCGTACTTGATTTCTCGTTTCTTTATGAAAATGAATGTTCATTTCTAGCCTTCAATATCTGATGGAATTTACAGAGATAATTTGCACGCGTCTTATATTAATTTTTTTGAACCTGAACACGTCTTTTATTAATTAGCATAGAGTAAAACGACACATAATTAATAAACAGTGTATAATTCATGTTTTACTTATTTTTCCGAGTTGATTTATGCCGCCTTATAGGTATGAGACTCGCAAAGTTAAATTGATAGTTAAAATATTGAATCCCTAATTTGCTTTATATATAGTAAAAATGACACTTCAAAACCTTGTAAAAATATTAACAGTCAAAGACATCGATTTGACAATGACAACCGAGACTCCGTTGGAAACTGTTTTTTACTTTTAGTATTTTTCTTATAGGCGCTATAAGCTAAGTTGCCAGAATTTATATGATAGAAATTATAATAGCAATGATATAGCACCAAAATTCCTTTACGTCCATGTTGCAAAATATTACATGTTACTTATAGTACTCTATAGTGACTAATTTGTACTCTATCAAATCTCATTTATTGGACAAAGAGAGAAGCATTTTTTTAATATTATTAAAAAATATATTATTAAATTTATTAAAATATATTATTAAATTTTAAGTTAAAATTTATTATTAATATGTATATTTAATGGGGATAAAGTTAAAATATGTATTATTAAAATATATTATTAAAATATGTATATTCAATGGAGATGAAGTTAAAAACTTATTAAATTTTAAGATAAAGTTAATAAATTTTAAATTTTTTTAATATTAATAAAATATGTTAAAAGTGATTTATAAATAGAATCATAAAAATACACTGAAAATTTATCATCACAATATTTGATTCATGAGTAGCTAGGGTTCGGTATAAATGCTGTTCGAAATTAATGATCAAGTATTTTATTATCATTAGTTGCTCTTTACATTTTTTTCCCCACAGACAAGTCAAAGTGAATGAACAATATGATTTAATCATCTGGAGATGATGTCTAGTTGGCAGCTGGATCCGTGAGAAGAGTGAACTTTCTGGAGATGATGACGACAGTCATTTTTCAAATGCTATTGGCTAGCAGCGTTTCTTATTCACAGCAAATCTCCCATTCTTTTTGAAGACATCTTTCTCATGTGCTCGAAATTAGTATTCATTTATATCCGATAAATAATGACCCCGTGAAAAGTAGGAATTGTTTTACTTGCTATATTATTATTAAAACGATGATTAGAAATTCCACAAGTTCACCTTATAGATTTTGCCAAAAGCGCAGGATATTTTTTAGTGTCAACAGATAAGGAAGGTTCACCAGAACCATCCACGAAAGCAACTACACCATGTGCGAATCCCAGGCAACCACCAATGCCTTTGATTCCCATTTCTATATTCCCGCATTGGAAGGAATTTTTTATCTTTTTTCTTTTTTAAAAAACCACGATTATATTTATTAAATAATCTCCCCCACTAATTATTTGTTGACCATGTTGACCTGTGAACTATCTGGTGTGCTAAATGAATTGCCTTGCAAAATCTGAACCTGAAAGACAGCAACACTCAGTCTACCAAATAACGCTTCCATCTTCGCATTCTCTCAACTGATTCAGACTGCGACCTACTTTGAAGGCTTTGAGATTACTCCTCCGATCTCTCCCCCTTGGACCTTGAAGTGGTTATCGCCAGTTGGATTAAAATAATAAAACAAAGAGAACCTGAGAACTTGATGAGAAAGACAAGTCTCCTCCCTCCACCAGTTTAGTTTCTTCAAGACAAACCCCCCTCACCAAACCTCCATTAAACAAACACTCCCACGACCTAACTCCTGGATTCGAACCTTCAAATGCTGTTCCTCTCTTTCCTTATATATATATATATATATATGTATGTATCTATGTATTCCCATCTCTCTCTTCCTCAGCGTTGCCCAGCCATTCTCATTCTCAACCCTTGCATCTCCCATGAACCCTTTTCGCCGCAACAAGATTCCTCTTTTCAACGCAGAAACACGCTCTGCAGGAATGAAGGGCCGCAAGTACAATGGCCTCTCCATTTTTGTTGCAGTCTTCCTTGTTTTCCTCGTTGGGATGGTCATGTACAGCGACGACGTCAAGTCCATCTCGGATTTCCCATTCTCACGGTCCAAAGTTCAAGAAATCCCGGAGGGGAAATCGAAACCAGCTAATTCTGTTCAGGTGATCGCCAAGAAAGATGCAGAAGGTACTCTCACAGTCACAGTTTCCAACAACTTCCGAGAACAAGAATCTGAGGAGACCCCGGAAGGCATCGATGTGAAGCCAATTGTGGAGGAGAAGGGAGAGGAGAATACTGGAATGACGGTTTTAATGGAAGAGAAAGCAGGGGAATCAGAAGAAAGAAAACAAGAGGAGGAGGATGTGGTCGAATTGCCCCCAGAAGAGTGTGATTTGTTTACGGGGGAATGGGTGTTTGATAACGCGACTCATCCTTTGTACAAAGAAGACAAATGCGAATTCCTCACAGCACAAGTGACTTGCATGAAGAATGGAAGACCTGACTCTACGTATCAGAACTGGAGATGGCAGCCTAGAGATTGCTCTTTGCCCAAGTAGCTTACCCGTCTCAATTACTTGTCCAGTCTCCTCTTTTTTGTTTTTTCCCCTTAACCTTCTACATGGTGTTTCTCTGATCGATTGCATTTGTGTGAATACATCAAGGTTCAAGCCGAGACTGTTGCTTGAGAAGCTTAGAGGGAAGAGGCTCATGTTTGTTGGAGACTCACTGAACAGAAACCAGTGGGAATCAATGATATGCCTAGTACAGTCTGGGATTCCTGGAGGCAGGAAGAGCTTGCGCAGGAATGGTTCTCTCACTATCTTCAGGATTGAGGTTTGCTTCATCCCATTCCTTGTTTCTTCTGGGCACATAATACGCTGATAGTGATCATAAAGTTTTCCCTTCAATCATGAGCTACTTGTCAAATCAGAGTTAAAGTCGAGTAAGGGAATCATTTTTGTGCATGAATGTGGGCCACGTGATTGGATAATGAAAGGGGCGGTTAAAAAATCAAGCCATCACGTCTTTGTCTGCAAGTCCTGGTCTCGGAAGATTAGCGCTCAGTCTTGTCTTGTGGAAGTTAAGAAAGGACATATAATTATAAAGCATAGAAAAAGGGAAACCCCCGGGGGTGGGGGGGGGGGGGTGGGGGGTGTGGGCCCATGTTGCTTATAGTCATAGGGATCCATTTCATCGAGATTGGTAATTGACTGGGCGGGCGGGCGCGTGCAGGACTACAATACTACAGTGGAGTTCTACTGGGCCCCATTCCTGGTAGAATCAAATTCAGACGATCCAGCGATGCACAGCATACTGAACCGCGTAATCATGCCTGAATCGATCGAAAAGCATGGCGTGACCTGGAGGGATGCGGACTACCTCATCTTCAATACCTACATATGGTGGATGAACTCTGGATTTATGAAAGTTTTGTAAGCACCGGATCGATTACTCTAATATTACTCTTCATTTTGAAGCCAGCCGGCTCATGAAACTGACGAGCTGTATATATCTGTCTTATGTTTCGGGACGATGGAACAAAAATTCAAAAAACAAAAAAAGGCGAGGGTCCTTCAGTGAAGGGTCCAGTGAGTACGATGAAGTGCCTCGGCCAATAGCGTACGAGACAGTTCTGAGGACTTGGTCTAAATGGGTGGATGATAACGTTGATCCAAACCGCACCAAGGTCTTCTTCAGCAGCATGTCGCCTCTTCATATCAAGTAAGTCAAGTGATATCTATATACGATATTGATCCACTGAACAGCACTCTTGATGAAATGGAATGGTACCTGCGTGCGTAGGAGTGAGGATTGGGACAACCCAGATGGGATAAAATGTGCGAAGGAGACGAGGCCAGTCGCGAACAAGTCGAGACCACTGAACGTGGGGACGGATCGTCGGCTGTTTTTGATCGCTCAGAATGTGACGCAAAGCATGAAGGTGGGAGTTAACTTCCTCAACATCACCACCTTGTCGGAATTTCGGAAAGATGCACATACTTCTGTCTACACCATACGCCAAGGCAAGCTGTTGACTCCGGAGCAACAGTCCGACCCGGCCGTCTTTGCCGACTGTATCCATTGGTGCCTTCCCGGATTACCCGACACCTGGAATGAATTCCTTTATACCCGTATTCTCTCTCAATCTTGACTTCCCCCACTCCTCCTTTCTCTCTCCATTTTTTCTGTGTCTTGCTTCTTTTCCTTCCTCAACTTCTTTTTCTTTTCTTTTGTTACAGATGAAGTCTTCTGTTACACGGTGCAATCACCACTCAATTGTTAAAACAAATGAACAAACAAACGAGAAGAAGATTGTATAGGTTTCCCTCTTCTTCTCATTACAATTTTTGATCAAGATACAATATCATCAATCAATCAATCATCTCTAAAAAGCTAATTGTTCATCAACAGTAATCTCAGATCTACAGGACTTGAATAATGCAACTTTCAGGTTCTAAGGACCGGTTGAAATTTTTTTGTTGGGATACATGAGTCATTTTTCAAAGAATTAATTAAAGATTTTCAATCCCACTCATCCATATTTTTAAAATCTAATTTATTAAAATCTCTCATTTCTTTCATATACTACACAGGATGTAAAATCTAATTTTCAATAGTATCATGAATTTTTGATAAATACATTACCTCACGCATTGCATGGAAAATGAAAGGTAAAAGAAATCATAGTTTATACGGAGAATGGCACATAAAAATTATAGAACGAAATTAAATACTCAGATGCATCTCCAATTCTGGAAATTATTGTCAAGGGTTACGATTTACGCAGAAAATTGAAGTTCCAGAGGGACACCAGAATGCACCCAAAAAAAAAAAAAAAAAAACCTTTTCATAGCTTGCCATATACCCATGCTTTACACAGAAAACTGACATAATTTTCTATAAAAACTTTATATAAATAATTATAAATTAAATTAGTAACAATTGATAGGAAATTTTTAAAAAATTGTTTGAAAAGAGTTAATGTGTATTTATATAAATAAATACACCACAAATGCTGGTGGCCATATGTTATGCCACAGTAGTACCAGCACTCCTTTAGTAAGGAGGATGTGCTGGTACTCCTAGAGTGGGTACTTGTGAAGGATGCGTGAATTTCTTTCCCACAAAAAAAGAATATAAATATAGTTGAGTGAATATTGCTAGGTAAAACAGTAATAGTGAAACTTCAATTAATTGTTGACTCTGCTAGTTTGAATTATCTACAGCTTGATGTATCTAGAAAGGTCAAGCTATAAATTTACACATTATTTAAATAATATTTTGAAATTAAAAAAACTGAATATTTATCGAAGTCAGCTTGAGTTTTAAAAGCCCATCAAATTACGTCACATGCTTCCTAATAATTTGTAAATGAGTTTTTACATCAGCTTGCCTAGTTTTTTAAACAAAGGGGCATCATTTGGTAAGACTTTCATTCCTTCAATATTAAATATTGCAAGAGAACTTCGTTTTTATACAGGTTATGAAAAGACAAAAGGCTAGTGATAGAAATGATTTTGTTAAATATGTTTATATTTCTATATTGATTCGCCAAAAACTGAACATGCATTACATTGAAATAAAGGCTCTAGACCTAAGAGCAGGACAAACACCTATCTATCTCATTAATAACATTGATATGAGTGCTTGGAAAGAACAGACGCAACAACGGAACAGAAGAAAACATAAGCTTAGGCTTGACTCTGTTCATAGCAGTCTGGATCACGGATGAAGGTGGTACCCCAAACCACTGGAGGAACCAAGAAAGAAGTATGGCACGTTTCTCTCGGGATTTCCCATCAGGCCACTTCCCCGACTTCACATAGTTATGAAAATCATCCTTCAAATCCTGGGAACAATTTAGGAGTTCCTCCACCTGCTTCTTGAGAGAAGCTACAAAAATTGGTTGGACAATTCCTCCCTTTGGACCAGATAATTTTCCAGTCATTGAAGCCTCAATATAAGTAAGTGCAATCTGCAGCATAAATCAGCACCTGATTATAAAATCGCTATTTCGCTAGAACAAAGGGCAGAAGTGATACTTCAACTTCAATCTGATAGAAAGGATCAATCACAACTCATCCCAGGTGAAATATGACCCCTGGAAGGGGACAAGCCTGATAAAAGGGTGGGCCTCTCTAGCTCTGCCCATTTTTAATCATAGCACCCCAAGAAAACCGGGGGGGGGGGGAATAAACGGCTGTAGAAAGCAGTAACTATCCTTGGTTGAGCAGTAAAGGTCTGCAAGAGAAACTTACCTTAAAACCAGATATCGAGAGCGAGTCCCCAAAAACAATAGTACCATTGGTAACTTGATCAACCATTGATCCAATTGTAGTGTATAATGACAAATATACCTGCACAATAAGCCCATCAACAAATGGGCCATCTGAATTTTAGCATATAAAGAAACATCACATTTATTTGTGAATATGCAAAGCATGTACACGCATCAGTTTGAAATAGACATTACAAACATGTCTGAACCCCCCCCCCCCCCAAAAAAAAAAAAAATCATCCTATCAAATTCAAAACTTTCCATGTGAATCACAACGAAATAAGCAGTAAAAGGAATATAAGATCTTTGGTAATGCAACCAGCATCAAAGACACTAAAGCATCATCAAATTTGAATTTCAAATACAAACTAGCCCCACCCCTCCATGTTCTCCTACCTGTAAAAGAGCCGGTCTATCCTTGCTAACACACTCAAATAATACTTGCAAGCAATATTCCTGGAAATCAACATCAGACCTGCAAGGAAATTTTAGAGTGCTATACAAGATAAAGGACATCTGGTAGAATTGGAATAAAAAATACGGTTGAACAGTCAGGCTCAGAACAACCTTCATCTATTACTATGATTTATGTTTGTTTCATTGCACCATTTTAATAAAAAAGTCAATTTGTTATCCGTCAACAAGTACCACATCTGTATAATATAATATAATATTTATGAAACTCGTAAATTAGAATGATCTAGATAGAGCAGATAAAGAAAGGATCTAGATATAGGGAGCTCACCTACTATACCAGGAAGGGTCACAGCACAGTTGTGCAAAAGCTATCAAACTAGGATCAGATGAGAAGGTACTGACCAACTGGTCCACTGTAACAGAACCAGGTTCACTATGGCCGTCAGTAATTGGATCAAATGCTTTCAAACTTGTCGAACCAAACACCTAGATTAAGGGGGGGAAAAATTAAATTCTCTATAACATTTTGCTAAACTTGCAAACATAATAAAACAACTGTATCTACTTTCAACCTTGTGCAATGCCCGGGAAAGAAGTGACTGGCATCCAATTGGATCATCAACATATGAACAGGCTCCAACTTTTCGTTTGATATACAAAACACCAGAATTGAATGGATTGTCATTGTCACCAAAATTCCACCAAGGCTTATCTGTTACCAAATGGAGCATTGGCTTATTCATTCAAGAAAATATAGTAGAAAACACCTCCGAACAAATATTACAGAACAGTATAAACGTTCACCTTCAGGGGCAAAGTCTATTAGTCGGGGCCAGTAGCGGGGCCCACAAACATGAATTCTTTTCAACTGTAAACATCAAAGCATAATACCCAAAATACTTAGATCCACAGTTGCCATTCTCTAATACAACAGAAAGAAAGATTAATTTCAAAATCAGTGAACTGGATTGTCCTTTGAAACAGAATATTTCAAGGACAAAAGCATATAAACACAAGAGAGACTGCAGTATCCCACATGGTTTCACTCAACGATCTTCCAAACTTACAATAGCACGTTCTGGCAGAAGGCAAGGAGTAACCGCACTAAAACTTGATTCTGCATAATGTTCAGTTTCTCTAATTGTGACCTCAAGAGGAGCATAAACAGGCAAACCAGTGTCAACATCAACTGTCTGAATCCAGCGTGCCTCAGTTGCAAGGATATATAGATGGCGAAATGCCTGCAAAAAAATGTAATTTACAATAAGCCCCCTAAGCCTATTCATATTACTAGGACCTCGTTAATTCAAAATTACAGACCTCACTTTATATAAATGAGGCATGTGAAGGAAGAATTGAGTAAATAAGATGCGCAAGGTATGATAACTTTTAATTTAAGAAGTGTGGTTTGTGTGTGGAACTAATTAACACACCAAAAAAAAAATTGTAAAATCGAAATTAAGTCTTAACATTGAAGTGTGCTAATTTATGTTTTTTCATTAGGGTTTATTTTATTATACATTTCAATATCTCTAATGGGCCATATATTTTGGCCAGATCTGAATATATCTCTATTATTATTGTTTTTATTTAATTCCCATGATTTTAGGAAGAATCTGGGGATTAGCTAACACATGGCTAAACCTAATCTCTCCTGTAAGTACCTTGTCATAATCATATAGAAAAATAAGCTTTTCTGCCTCCAAAGTCCACATGGTATCAGTGCATCAGTCCTAATGCAGCAAAAGCAGATCTCGTTTGGCTGTATGAGGGCTCATTCAGTTGATAGTGGTGACCAAAAACAATCATCGACTGGCGGGTCCTCACAAGAAGAGTCAAACACAGACCATTCTTGGTAGCAGCAGTGCACCTTCTACAGGGGGTCCATCGGACAGCTCTCCTTCCATAACGGTCACGCTCAATGAAAACAACTACTTGCTGTGGTAAAGAAATATCCTCATATTTATCAGAGGAAAAGGCAAGGAAAAATATTTGACCAGAGCAACAAAAGAACCAGAACATACGGAGGCTTCCTGTATAATATGGTTATGACTTGGCTTATTGGGTCAATGACAGCTGAAATCAGCCAGAATAGTATGCTGGCAACCACTACACAAGAGATTTGGGAATTAGCAAATAGTACCTATGGAGTGAAGGAATACAGCTGCTATTTGCCAGATTAAGAGGCGGCTATGTGATCCCAATCAAGCAGACAAAACTGTGACTCAGTACTTCAGTGCCTTGCTGAGGTTGCGGCAACAAATTGACATCTACGAGATGCACCAATAGTTCTGCTCAGATGATGCACTCTACTATAAGAGACTGGTTGAGAAAGAACAAACATAATTTTCTTCTTGACCTAATGATCATTTTGAAGAGCTCATGGGTCAAATCATGGGCATGAAACCTCTACCATCTCTCAATGAAGCGGTCTGATGAAATATGAGAATAACATATTTGAAGAAACCTAGGCTAGTAGATTATTATTATTGTATTTTCTTTAGCTTGTAAGAAACCTACCTAGTTTGTAGCTTCTTTTGGTGCTATTTTAATATTTTGTTAGAAGGGAAATTTGAACATTAGCTTTACATGGACAAGTGATTAAAATTTCCTTAAGAGGTAGGAAAGTTAGTTTAAATAGACTAGCTTGCATTTGTAAGAAAAAACTTTTGATGAATGTAATATTGTGATTGAGTTTCTGAATCCCTTTCTCTCTCCCTGCCCGTCTGTCTCTCTCCCTAACTCCCCCCCTATTCTGTTCTTCATCTTCTTCATTTCTCCCTCTTCACTTCTGGTTTTCTCTACTCTCTCCCTCTATCCAAGCACTGTGTTAGCGAGTGTGAGTGTTTGTTACATCACTGTCAACATGGTTAAGTGTGAAGAAAGCCGGAAGAACCTCTTGCAGACCACTATGTCAAATTTTAATCATATTGATTCATCTGCAATGGTGCCAAGAAATAACCAACTGCAAGATCCAAAGAGCAAGAAGCCATGCAAGTGGTGTAATAATTGCAACAAAGGTGGCCACACTAAAGATGTTTGCTGGAAATTCCAAGGCAAACCACCGGGCAGCAAAACATAGAGGAAAGGGTGGATGTGGTTTCATGGTGGACTCTGAATCAGAAAATATGGCCTTGAGCAGAGAAGAATTTTCAGTTCTCCGTAAGCTACTTGATAGGCATGAATCTTCACAAAGTGAGAAAATCCCTTCTGTTTCTCTTGCTCAAGCAGGTATACCTCTCACAGCTGCTCTTCAGCCCATTGTAAAAACCAATAACATTTGGATGGTTGATACAGGTGCCACTGACTACATTTCTAGTTTTAGAGATCTTTTTACTGATTTACTACTAATACTCCTCATACTGGAGTTAAAGTTGCTAATGACATGTGTAAAGGTGTTTGGTATGGGTACAGTGGTTTTGCCAGATACTATGGTCCTCTGTAATGTTCTTTATGTCCTTGACAATCTGTGCAACCTGTTGTCTGTTAAGAAAAGTCTGCCCAGCTATGCTGTGGGGTATGTTTTATTGATGCAGAGTGTATTTTTCAGGACTTGAGCTCGGGGATGATGATTGGCAATGCTAAGGAGTTGGGAGATCTCTACTATCTAGAGGGAATATCAAATAAATGTATGTGTGGTGAGATTCACTCTACAACTTCCAGCAATGAGTTGTTATGGTATTATATAGGTTAGGCCACCATAGACTTATCTATATGAAGCACTTGTTTCCAAATCTTACTGATAATATAATAAATTTCTCCTTCAACTGTGAATTCTGTCAATTAGCAAAACACACCAAAGCATCTCACATCCCTTCTCCGTATACACCAACTCATCCCTTTGCCTTGATTCACAGGCAATATTTGGGGTCCCTCTAAAGTTTGTTCATTGCCTAAAGCTAGATGGTTCACAACATTTATTGATGATCACACGCAATTGACATGAGTATATTTAATGAAAGATAATATGAGGTTTTTCACATCTTCAAAAAATTTCACATTTTCATTAAGGCTCAATTTCAGACTGATATTAAAATTTTATTAAGTGATAATGGAAGGGAGTATTTTAGTACTCATTTTCAAAAATATCTTCAGAAAAATGGCATTCATCACCAAATGTCTTGTGTTAATACTCCCCAACAAAATGAGGTTGCTGAGCATAAAAAACACCACCTTTTGGAGGTTTCTTGAGCATTGATATTTACTAAGAATGTACCAAAATTTTATTGGGGCAAGGCTGCTCTTATGTTTGCATATCTAATAAATTGCATGCCTTCAAAAACTCTTCAATACCAAACTCCCATTGGTAAATTTGAGACTCATTTTCCTACTTTTCATCTCACAATTTCCATTTCTCAAAAGGTTTTTGGCTGCACTATACAATGATAATAGGGAGAGCTTGATTCATGAAGCATCAAATGTATATTTTTAGGGCACTCCCCAACTCAAAAGGGCCATAAATGCTTTTCTCCCATTACACGAAAGTTTTGTTACAATGAATGGGATGTTTTCTGAAGATCAAGCCTTCTATCCTAAATCACCCATTTAGGGGAAGTGTCCTGAGAGTGACGAATGGATAATTTGCAATGAAATAGATTATGAACCTGACTTTATATGGCTTGAAATAGTCACCAAGAGCTTGATTTGATAGGTTTTCGAAAGTCCTAAAGTCTTAAAGGTTACAAGTAAACCTTGTTAGACCATACAATGTTCGTTAAAGTCAAGGGAAGCAAGAAATGTATCCTTCTTGTCTATGTCAATGACATAATATTCACCACAGATCATCTTGAAAAGATAGCAAGAGTAAAGGCTGCCCTAGGCAAGGAGTTTGAAGTTAAAGATCCCAGGAAGCTAAAATATTTCCTTAGGATGGAAGTTGCTTGGTCAATAAAGAGGAATCTATGTTTCTCAATGAAAATTATATGCTAGATCTTCTAAAGGAGATAGGTATGACTCCTATTGAGATCAAGAAACTAAAGAAGAAACCTAAGAAAAAGAAGGAAAAAGGAAAAGACCCCGAGAAGGAAGAAAACTTGGATGAGGAAGGTGATGAAGACGAGGAAACCGAAGAAAACGAAGCAATTGAAAATGGAAGATATCAGAAACTTGTAGGAAGATTGATACATCTTTCCCATACGAGGCTAAATATGACATTTGTTGTTAGTGTAGCCAATCAATATATGAGTTGTCCAATGAAGAGTCATATGGAGGCAGCCTATAGGATTTTGAGATATCTGTAAGGTATTCCTAGTAGAGGGTTATTCTTAAAAAAAAACATGAGCAAACATCCATTGAAGTTTACATCGATACAAGTTGGGGTAGAACCTATAAAGATCAAAGGTCAACCTCTGGTTATTGTTCATTTGTGTGGGGAAATTTAGTCATATGGAGAAGCCAGAAGCAAAGAGTTTTTCAAAAAGCAATGCTGAATCTGAGTTGAGAGCTTTGGTTTAAGGAACAACCGAGGAATTGTGGCTGAGACAAGTCTTGAATGAAATCCAAGTTGAAGCAAGCTCATCATTAAAACTTTACCGTGATAATAAGGTTACCAAAAGCATGGCCTTAAATCTAGTGCAACATGACAAGTCTAAACATGTAAAGATAGGTCACCACTTCATCAAAGAAAAAGTGGAAGAAGGAATTCTATGTTTGACATATTTGCCTACAAAGTTGCGAGCAGTCAATGTTTCAACTAGAGGGTTACGTGGACCTGCATTTGAGAATTGCATAAGCATGTTGGATATGATTAGCATTTATGATCCAACTTGAAAGCGAGTGTGAGAATATTTAATATTTATTGTAAATATTGCCTCTTATTGTGTAGTCTTTCTTAGTCTTTATTAGGCATTTTTAGTAATTATTAGTATTTATTTCCCTTGTATATATAGTCAATATGTATCTTAGTATTCAATCAATAAGAAATATTATTTTCTCCCAAATTCTACAATAAATCCCATATGGATATTATGCTGTGGCAAAGGAGAAACTATAAATCCCATACGGATATTATGCTATGCCATAGGAGAACCCACCTAAATTTTCAATATTTATGTCAATTGTTTCCCAAATTTCATTTTAATAAAAATGCTTCCTTTCATTGTGATGACTTAGTTAGCTAAACATCATCATTTACCTCTTCCACACTCTAAGTATAGGCCTTCTCTTCCCTTTTTGATTATTCATAGTGATTTGTGGGGTCCCTCACATGTTCCCAATCTCGCGTGCACAAAGTAAATTGTAACATTCATTGATGACCACACAAGATTTTGTTGGGCCTACCTCTTGCGTGAGAAAAGTGACGTTGTGTCCATTTTTATTGAGCTTCACAATAAGATCAATTCCAAGCCTTTGTTCAAATCCTTCACACTAATAACATGGAATATTTTAATAATCAATTAGGAATTTACCTAAAACATAATTGCATTATTCATAAAAGTTCTTGTACCAATAGTGCCCAACAAAATGGGATAGCTAAGAAGAAAAATAGACACCTTTTTGAAGTTGCTCACACCTTAATGTTTATGTCTCATGTACCTAAATATTTTAAAGGGGACACTGTCCTCAATGCCACTTTTCTCATTAATTAGATGCCTAGTCATGTTCTTTCTTTCTCCACCCTACTTGATAAACTCAAGAAATATTTGGATCTCTCTCACCTTGACTCATTCCTCCCTGTCAAAGTGTTTGGTAGCAATGCTTTTGTTCACTCTCTCAATCCTACAAAACTTGATCCTCAGGCTGTCAAATGCATTTTTTTAGGATACTCATCCATTCAAAAGGGATACCAGTGCTATGATCCTACCAATAAACATTTGCATGTCAGTCGGGATGTCGTCTTCACAAAAGGTCAGCCTTTCTTTTCCAAACCTTCACTTCAAGGGGAGCAATACAATGAACTTCAGGTTTTGGACCAATCATTAGCCCTTCTATTTCCCAAACTTCAGCTAGTAGAGACAATGATGATACTTTGGTGCAAAAAGAACCATTTCGAGTATATGAAAGGAAGCAATAGCAAGATGATGGCATCTTAGTACTCCTAACCTTCCAAATTCTAACCTAATAGAGGTCACTAAGCATATCCAAGTTGAAAATCATGACTTGGAGGTGTGCAATGAGACACTTAAAAGCAAGTATGATGCAGGTGATCTTAACTTGCCAATTGTAGTAAGAAAGCAACCGAAATCCTGTACTCAACACTCTATACAGAAGTATGTATGTTTTAATGCTCTCTCTCCAAGATACACTACTCTTGTTGTTAACATTGATAGGGTGAAGGTTCCTAATAATATCCATGATGCACTTAAGATACTTGAGTGGAGGAGTGTAGTCATGGAAGAAATGAGAGAATTAGAGAAAAATGGCCCTTAGGAAGTTGCTAATCTACCGGAAGCAAAGAAGGTAGTTGGATGTAAGTGGGGACTTCATCAAGCTCAAAGCCCGACTAGTTGCAAGGGGATTCGCTCAAACCTATGGCTTGGATTACAAAGAAACATTCGCTTCAGTAGCCAAGTTAAACACCATTAGAGTGTTTCTATCTATTGCAACAAACCTTGATTGGTAGCTCCACCAATTAGATATTAAAAATGCATTCTTGAATGGAGAAATCATGGAAGTGTATATGTCCCTACCCTCGGGCTTTGATGAAGGGAAAGGACAGGTTTGTAGACTTAAGAAATTGCTTTATGGCTTGAAGCAATCTCTAAGGGCCTAGTTTGATAGGTTCTTTAAAGTGCTAAATGCTGAAGGTTACAAGCAATGTCTCTCCGAGCACACAATGTCAGAATGGACGGAGGGAAGAGATGCACTCTCATTGTGTACATTGGAGACCATGAAGAAGAAATCACCAAGGTCAAGGCAAAAGATCTTGCGAGCTAAAGTATTTTCTACGAATGGAAGTTGCCAGATCAAGGCAAGGGATTTATGTGTCACAACACAAATATATACTAGACTTGTTAATTGAAAAAGAAATGTTGGGCTATAGGCTCATAGATACGCCAATACTGGTAAGGAAGAAGAAGAGGAAGAAAGGTCACAAGGTAGGTCATGAATTAGAGGAGGAGGAAGATGTATTTGATGATGAATTAAACAAAGGCAACAATTAGCCAATTGACAAGGAAAGGGACCAAAGATTGGTAGGGAAGCTTATTTAGATTTCCCATACCAGGTCTTATATAGCCTTTGCCATGAGTATAGCTAGTTAACAAATGTTTGATCCAAAGAAGAAACACTTGGAGGCAGCATATAGAATTCTAAGATACTTGAAAGGGACACCTGGTAAAGGGCTGCTATTTTAGACAAGGGAGCAAAGAACTATAGAAGTATACATTGATGCAGACTGGAGAGGGACTCATCCAGATAGAAGGTCCACCTTTGGTTAATGCCCATTTGTATGGGAAAATCTAGTAACTTGGAGGACTCAGAAACAGAGAGTGGCATCTAAAAGCAGCACTAAGTTTGAACTACAAGCCTCAACTCAAGGTATGATGGAAGAATTATGGTTGAGGCACGCAATGGATGAGATACTACTCGAAGTAGAAGCCCCATTAAAGCTGTACTGTGATAACAAGGCAGCCATTAATATGGCCCTAAATCTAGTTCAACATGAGAGATCTAAGCATGTGAAAATAGATAGACATTTTATAAGGGAAAAGTGGGAGAAGGAATTGTTTGTCTAATCTCATTGCCACCCACCCTTCAGGTTACAGACATCTTGACCAAAGGACTACATAAACCAGCATTCAATAGTTCTATAAGCAAATTGAATATGATTAGCATCTATGATCCAACTTGATAAGGAGTATATATATTATTATATATATTTAGAGTATTTTCAAGGAGATAATTTCAGGCAGACGTGGTCAAATATACTGTATTTATTTTCTTTTTATTTTTTCCCTGATTCCCTCAGTTTCTCCTTGGTCGTGCGGGATCATCATTTGCTGTACGGTATAAGTATTTCTTGCCTCTATAAATAATAAGCAACGACTTATCTGCTTGCACACACACATTCCATAAAGAACAAGAAAAGTGGGAAAGGGTATGTGGCAGTGAAGGAAGAGTTGGACTAGGAAAAGGCCAAAGATCATTTAAAAATTAAAATGACATTTTATTAGAAAGCAAAATCAGATAGTGCTAGTCGGACTCTTCCCTAATGAATAAATATGTCAATTTTTCATTGTTTAAGCATTGCAAATCCCCTACTTTTAATGGGTATATGTGCATGTTACTTTAGAGAATCATGCATTAGTTCTACATCAATGAAAATAACAGACAAACAGAAGATGCACAGTAATAATGAAAATCCACTGCAATGGTTAACTTATATAATCACTGAAAATTTTACAAATATGATAAATCAATTAATTGTAAAATTGTCAAATTCTTCATACGTAAAAGTGGTTCTAATGATCTAATTTACCTGAAGGTGGCAACGATTATCGTTTGGGCCAGCAGGTAACCGTGGGTAAAGAGTAACGAGTAAAGCAGCAATGGAACTGTTGCTTGTTGAAAATGTCCGCATTCCACCTCCAAGGAACAAGAAACCAATTGCTAGGCTGACCTACAACAGTAGATTTGTAAGCAGAGTTAGAACGGAAACTAAAGAAACTAGTAATAAACTACATCTCTTTTTGGTGAATAAACTACAGTTTTAAGCAGGGAAATATCAAACACTTTAGAGATGTTGCTTGATTGGAAATTATGTTAACAATGATTAACTTACCAAGTAAAGAATAAGTTTCAAACTAATTTTTCTACTATCACCAAATATCTAAATCTCCAAATAACCCATTGTTTTTGTTGAGATTATACACCAAATAACCTATTGTTTTTGGAAAAAAGCTTACAATCGTATACCACATACAAAATATATATGAGGGGGTAAAAACTAGTATAAGAACGTCTAGTGGTCAAACAAAAGACTTTTCTATAAAGATTGAACTACATCAGGAATCATTTTTGAGTCATCATCTATTTAACTTGATCCTAAATGTTTTGACAGAACATATTCAAGGAAAAATTCTCAAATGTATGTTCTTCGCAAATGATGTAGTTCTTATAACAAAAACAAGAGAAGAGATTAATTGTAAACTTGAGTTATGGAGGAGGACATTGGAGTCGAAAGATTTCTGTCTGAGTAGGAGTAAGACAGAATATTTATATTGTAAATTTGGTAAGAGATTAATCAACAGTAATTTAAAAGTGAAATTGAAAGATCAAATTATACCTCAAGTAGAAAAGTTTAGATATTTGGGAGCCATTATTCAAAATGATGGTGAAATCAATGGGGATATTTTACATAGGATTCAAGTTAGGTGGTTTAATTGGAAAAAAGCTAAAGAAGTTATTTGCGACTGTAAGGTGCCCAATAAACTTAAAGGAAAGTTTTACCGTATTGCTATCAGACCAGCTATGTTATATAATAGTGAATGCTGGGCTCTACGGGACAACAAGAGCATAAAGTTAGAGTAGCAGAGATGAGAATATTACGATGGATGTGCGGACATACACGTAAAGATAAAATTTAAAATGAGCACGTATGCAAAAAAGTGAGAGCAGCACCAATTGAGGAAAAAATAGCAGAAAATCGTTTGAAATAGTTTGGACATATACAAAGAAGACCGCGGGAGGCAACAGTGAGAAGAGTGGAACATATAACTTTGAACCCTGTTAAGAGAGGTAGAAGAAGGCCTAAGAGAACACTCTTGGAAATTGTTGAACGCGATCTCTTAATTAATAATATTCCTAAAAACTTGGTAAATAATAGAGCACAATGGCGTCTTGCAATCCATACAGCTGACCCCACCTAGTGGGATAAAGGATTGTTGTTGTTGTTGTATATACATACACACACTACAAGCACAAGCTGAAGACAATTTTCCATCAAATACATATTGCCAAACATTATCAACTGATTAGACTCCAGTGGAATGAAGATTGTAAAATTTAATATGTGCACAGAAGTAAGGTGAATGAGGGAGCTTGTGTACAAGCAGCACACTGGTGCATGCTGTGGTTAACCCTCTCCCTTTATTTTTTATAATAATATGATTTGAAAATAGATAGTAACTACAATACAATATAAACTCCAAAAGATAATGATAAATGATAACTAAGACTCCTAAATAATAATAAACAGACTCTAGATAGTGATAACCTAAAGATTCGAGATTAGAATAAAGGTCACATAAGCTTCAAATTGTTATAAACAAAAATCAATTTGCCAATGCCCTAATCACATAGTGATATGGAGACTCCTCTATAAAGTGGGAGGTCGAGGGTTCCATCCCCCTCATCATTTCAAGTTGTTGATCACATAAGCTTCAACTTGTCACAACTAAAAACCAATTTGCCACTGCCCTGATGACATAGTGATATGGAGACTCCTCTGTAAAGTGGGAGGTCCTGGGTTCCATCCCCCTCATCATTTCAAGTTGTTAGCTTCCCTTTGTAATTCAAAAGAAAAAAAATGAAAAAAGAAATTTCATAACACAAAAGACAAATCCAGACTGCAACCCCTAGAAACTGCACCCAGTTTAAAATTGAAAACTCATCTAAATTAAAACAACTAGATACTGCACCACAATTCAAATATTTCAATAGAACCAGAACTTCCTCTGTTGACGTCCTAGTTTGACAAACAGCTCCCAGAATTCTTTGACCTACTTCCCATGAGCATCCTTCCAGAAATTCTCCTCCCCCAAGTAGTTAGGATATGTCATCTCATAGTAACGAAAAACAGCTTCTATAAGTCTTCAATCTAACATATAGAGCTTAAGTCTTCAATTTCTTTTATTTCAAAGTTGAATAACGGAAAACTAAATTGTGCAATTAACACACTCCTCTTGAGCAACAAGCACTACGAGAAACCTACAACTAAAACTCAACTAGAAATACTACAAATGAAAATGGCAAAATTTTAACGCAAAAAGTTCTTTTCTTTGCTGAAAACAAGAGGGAAAAACCAAGACTCCAAACAATTTCACAATCCACACAAAATCACCAAAAATGATTTTAGTACCCCTTGTCCCATTCTAGGCATGCGAATATGGTAAAAAAAGTTTCACATCCTCATGCATCTCTTAAAACGTAACATGAAGCCAATAATCAAAGCATAATGACACATCTAGAGTCATCCTCTACAATCTCTGGCCCAATAGGGTTTCACCAAAAAAATGTTTCAGTCATGGAAAAATACTATATTTACTGATTAATGACAGGAGCTATGATGGAAAAACAGTAGGCCAAGGCTCTCTTGGAGAAGTAGATGCAGCTCCACTTTTGAATACAAGATATTGAAAGCTACTCTCTTGTCAAAGATGGCTCTAATACCTTGTGACATTTAAGAAAATAATAGAAATATGGCTCATTTGACAAGGAACAACTGCTATCACATGCCATAGTGATGAAATATTAGAATAATATATATTTTGAAGAAATCTAGGCTAGTAGAATGTTATTTAGTTTAGCTTGTAAGAAACCTACCAAGGTGGTAGCTTCTTTTTGCATTATTTTTAATATTTTGTAAGAGGAAATCTGAACATTGGCTTTGTATGGATGGATTATTATGGTTTCCTAATTAGGCATTAGAGCTTAGTTTAAATAGACTAAGGGACACTTGTAATGGGGGACTTTGCTGAAAGAAAATGAATATTATGGGTTAATTTCTCGTTCCCATTCATCTCCCTTTTTCTGCTATCGATGGAGTTCCCTACACGTGGGTTTCACGCGCCCCACAGGCCATCATGCAAAAGCCTCCAAAACATGATTTTCTGCATTTTTTGTGGTGTTTTACGAGGTTTCCCCTGTTCTAACCAATTTGATAGACCTGAATCATTATCTAAAGCTTAGTTTGGGGTAAAATTTCATCTTTTAGGCTTCTAAAGCTGCGTTGGTAAGGCCACCCTCTCAGAACCTGTTTTTTTCATTGTTTTCTATGTTTCACATAGTTCCTTCAATTCACACCTATCTTATGTGCAAGAAATCATTTGTGACAGTTTAGTTTGTGTTTATCATGTCGCATTACTAATAGTTACCTTGAGGAATCTCGCAAGGCTCATAAGGAATATGGGGATAAAAAATTTCAAGAGCTCAAGGAGTATATGAATAGTAAGGTTGATGAAATCTTAAAAGCTCTCAAGTGTTTGGGTGGGAAAAACTTTTTCAAGACCTAGAGAGGATCATGATAACTTTATGGCACTAGAAAATAGTACTCTCATCAAAAAGTCTTCACCTATGTCAGTTATACAAAAAAAAAAAAAGATACTAACGGCATTGGTGGTCCTAAAATTGGAAGCTTAGCTATGGAAGAAGTCAAGGCAGTGATTGAGGCTAGTACAAATGTTATTAAGAAACAAGAGAAGGAGGTTGATTCAAAAGAAATCTCCATGAAATATGAAGGCATGAGTCTTGAATTGAATCAAGGTTTCAAATTGGTGGTCAAAGATCTTGAGTCGTGGGCCTCAGAGATTTATCAAGTTCAAGATCTTGACAAGAGCAATATTCAAACTTCATTAGATTCCTACTTCAAATCATCCACATGCCACTCCATTTACTGCAAATGTTGTTTTGGTTATGAAAGAACATATTGTTCTCCCATTTGAAAACAACCTATACAACTACCATGTTCATTGAGAAGGTTTTCCAAATCATTATGATCAGATTGCTTTCTCTCTACACAGTCATTTTCCATTATCTTGTACGTTGGAAACTGGAAAGGATCTCTAGATTAGCTGCTACTTCGAAGGATACCCTACATCACACTTTAGTGGAGTTACATCAACTTTTTGCCCTTTGAAGGAGAGTTCCATCAAGCAAGGGAAAAATGATAAAATATAAGAATAATATATTTTGAAGAAAGCTAGGCTAGTAGATTGTTATTATTATTGCATTTTACTTTATTTTGTAAGAACGCTACCTAGGTGGTAGCTTCTTTTTGTGTTATTTTCAATATTTTGTAAGAGGAAATCTGAACATTGGCTTTATATGGATGGGTTATTAAGGTTTCCTTATGAGACACTAGAGCTTAGTTTAAATAGACTAAGTGGCACTTGTAGTGGGGGACTTTGCTTAATGAATGAATATTATGGGTTAATTTCTGAAAGCTCCCTCTGTGCACGTTCTGCTCTCCCCTCTCTCCCTTTCCTCATCTCTCTGTTTCTCATTCTCCTTCATCTCCCTTTTTCTGTCTGTTCTGTGTTACATCACATAGATTACTTTTTTTTTTTTTGGTGACTGGGGGACAAAACTTAAATTAGATCCTGATGTTCCTATGTACAAATCAACTCCTTAGCACCAATTTTTCGTCACTCAAATGACAATCTGGACTCCCTAATTCCTAGCTGAGTAAATCAAGTCCATACATGAGAGAGATTACGTTTAGAAAAATTGTTACATATAACAACTTCTAGAACTTACTGCCATCTGAATGCCATAACTAGACTGCCCATCAGCACAATTTCTGCTCCTCAGAAACCTCAGCAAACGAAGGGTCTGTAAATGTCCAGACCCAGCCATCACCTGGCATGCATAAGTATCAGTGATAAGAGCCTTAACCACAATCTCAATAATCTGCCAGTTTCGGTGGAAGGAGGGAATTGCAAATACCACAGAGAGGGAAAGAACGATGAGATGAAGGCATATCTCCAATGTGCCACGATCAATGTATCGGGACAGCCCTTTTGGCAAAGAATTTCCTCTTGTGGAGGAAATAGGCTTGATCTGCAAGGATTAAAAAAGTAAAACTAAAAAACTGTAAGGGAATAAAATTAACCCTAATCATAACTAATAATATCATGTACAGACCTCATTAAGAAAGTACATCGCAAAATCATAAAGTAACTCCTGCGCATTTTCATTTCTTGTTCCAGCAAACACCAGCCCTGCCATGATTAACAATGTTAACAGCTGTGCAACAAAACCTGTCTGGGCTTTCTCGTAACAACTTGAGCTTTTATGCTGAATAGGTTCTGGACAAGGTATTAAAGTGCCTTTACAACCAAGCAACTAAGATTTCAATCCCCCCTGCTCTACTCTCCAATCAAGTTTCAATTAAAGATTATCGTTAGTCAGGGCGCATGATTTGTTTGCGGAGAACACAAAGAGCCTTTACATGAGGAGCATATTAGAGGCTAAGAACTACAAAATAAAACCATTCATGAGCGTTATATTAACATATGTAATGATGTGCCACGAGATGAATACAATGCACATCTGTTCTTTTTACTACTATCCAGAATAATTGTCCAAAACTGTTCTCTCTAATATTAAAATACAGCTTCAGGCAATAAACTACTTGTGAGGTCATTTAGTGAGACTGAGATTTGAAACACTAGTATGAGCTGTTGCAAATACCGCAAAGAGCATTTTCTTACCAAGAGATATACAAGCTCCAGCCACTACATTAACATAAGCCTGTACAAAAGCCTCAGCATCCATATCATCAATGTCATTTACATCATCTCCAAGGACTTCTACACCATTTCTGACAATCTGGGGAATCAGGGACTCAACCCAATCTTTTGAGGGATGAACACTACAGAAGAACAACCATAAAAAAAATGGATCAAAAGATTGACAATCAAATTCAAATTATTGCAAACAGTCAAAAAACTGCACAAACCTGCTCCACATTATTAAATTTCGGGCAATGACACGAAGCATAATGAAGTCTGGCCTCACATATTGCAACTCAAACCGGGTATTAGGAATTGAAAGCCTTGACACGATAGCCTCTGATCCTGTCTATGAAAAATCACAGGCCAAAATCACAACATCTTCATGCAAATCTACAGAAAGTCTTAGATTGAGACAAGGCAAATTGATAAATGGCTTTTTAAGAGATGGACTATCAAGGCCTTGCTTGAGTTCCACCAATCCTAAGATTAGCATCTCATCCAATCAGCACCACATTGAGTCCTGATCACCTAATCCCACAAAGAAGTATGCTCCAAAACCAAAGCATTAAGCCACCAGGGAGATGGTGTTAAATACCAAAGTACTTGAACCCAATTCTCCATCATCCTTCAACCTACAACATATCTCCCAACTAACCAAGCAATCTCTTTTACTCTCACCACCCCAAGACCCCAGTTCTTTCTCTATCAATTAGATCTTTCATCCATAGAAAATAAAAGGTATCTAGGCATATCTGTTTCCTCATATTCCAACTTCTATGAAGTTGCTTTCTGTCATGCAGCATATAAAAATCATTGTTTTGGACAATATAAATGTAGAAATACTTTTTTTTAGTATTTGTTAGTGGATTTGCTCTTTCTTTTCTTTTTTCTTGCTATAGTGGAGATAATCACACGTAATGATAGGTCACAGCCAAGGAGTCCCATATAATCTCGTCAATCTTCTTAGCCAACCCCACCACAATCTTAAACAAAGAAAGATAATTTAATGGAAACAAGAAAAGCAAGCCTGAATTAAGGTTTTCCTGCCACAAGTAAGCCTCTTTCTAACTCTCTAATATTTTTTAACACTACACAAAAGAGAATCCAAAAAGGACTCAGCATACAGATTGCCAAATGAAGGAATAAGTTTAGGACATTATACCACTGCCAAAACAGCCAACTTGACTAAATTACCCAAGAATTTATCCTGACTATTACTCCCAACCAACACACATTTGAACAGATTGATGCAGAGATCAAATACATCTATCAATTATCAGGAAGGGAAAGAATGGTATCATCTACAAATCGTAGATGAGAGACTTTCAAACTCTCCAACCTATTATTGAGGTTTGCATTAATCCTCTCTTACTTGGAACTCCTAGTCAACATAAAACTCAAGCCATTCATCACAATAATTAAGGCTAGAGATTAAAATAAACTTCTCATCAAGAGCTCTAGATACTTAATATAGAGTGGATTTGCTGGAAATACCTTCAAAAACATCAACGCTAAAGCAATTGTAGCTCCAGGTGCAGTGACATCAATATTGACAGTTGTTCCATCCATCATCTACAAGGGAAAAAGGTGTCAATAATAGTTATTTGGCAAGAATTTCAACCAAAAAAAATAACACACTTTAGTTCAGTTGATTCATTATGCTTAAAGAGAGAGAGAGAGTTTACAAAACCTGCGTTGAACTGCGATTTTCATCCATTGCCAGTGTTGAGAAATGAGATCCTTCCTGATGCAAAAGGTTAATAATGTCATGTGGAAAGAAATAAAGTAAATTTAATGCACTAATGGTAGATTAAAATATTGTTTTCACTTAGACTATGCAAAATGGAGAAAGAAATTTTGGGTTTTCATCAAGGAAAGATAAGGAGTGGAGAATTCAAGAAATTAGCAGCATACACAGTAAACTTTGCCACCAAGGAAAAGAAATAGTTGATTCACAAATGTGTCCATGGAACCAAGTGCATCTTCTCCCCGCCCTTCAGACAACATAACTCAGTTTAAAAAAAGAAATGAAAAAAAATTAAACGCAACCCAAGAGCTGTTAATTGTTTAAGCATTTATACCTAAGGCAACAAGACCAAGGGCAAATCCTGCAGAAACAGAATGGCCTTCCCGCTCAAGAACATTGTCACCTCCACTTCTGCGGCCAATTTCACCCTAAAAATATGACATGTAGTTCAATACCAAATATAGGGAATTAAAGAAACAGCCCTCAAATGATAAATTAGGGTAGAAAATGCATCTCTGCAGAACTAAGTTCAATCATGAAAGCCATTTGATTTTCTTCTGTTGAGGCAGGTTTAACAAATAGGATCTCCATGAGCCACCCAAAGACAGTCATGCCAAGCAAACTACATCTTTTAATAATTGACTAAAAACTCCTGTGGATGATGCAGATAAATTGAACCTCCGACACCAAAAGCTAATTGAATTTAATAGAAAGAGGAAAAGGAATGAGTGAAACCCAAATGACATTAATCAAAAGAGTTGAGTAAATACAACCAAGGTACTAAAGATCGGACTAGTCATTGAACTGCTCAAGCCAATAGGTTACGGGTTAGTGGTTCAACATGGATTGAACCAGGGGACAACCCGAAGGGCAAACCGATAATGATTAAAAAAATACAATTTAAATAAAAAGACATCAATCATAAAAATATTCAAACAAATCCAAGATTAATCTATAATACAAGATACAAATACAACAATAATTATAGAATTACAACCATCCAAAAGTCTAACAATAATAAAATGCAACTTTCTAAATATTCATTTTTACAATTACAATTTACAACCCTTCAATCATTAAAAAGTCCAAAACCAATCATCACTACCACTAAAATCATCAACAATGAGAGTCATAATTCATAAATGCTAAGCAACAATTAGACAAATGAACAACAGCAAATAAAGGAAGATTAAAACAATTAAGGCACAATTAACTTAAAAGAATACTGAATCTTTTAAGTTCAAATTTACAATTAAGGCCCTCTATTCGAAATTCAAACTACAGACAGTGAAATTTAGTTCAATTGCCTTGCCCTCCATTGCCCCGCTTTTTAAATTTTCAAGTTGAATTTTTTACTTTTTATTTAGTTTTTACAATTTAAAAAAAAAGTAAAAACAAAAAAATTTCAAAAGTGACCCGGCTACCAGGTTGACCTCGAGTCAGACTAGGTCAGTGGCTAGCTAATTTAGGTGGAAACCCAGCCCGGAAAAGATACCGGGTCACCAATTCATGGGCTAAACTGGCCAGTCCGGTCCGGTCCGGGTTTTCATACAATGAATATAACAATCAGTTTTGAAATACATGCTATGTAATGAGCATACTCAAGAGAAACACGAATTCAATAGATAAAGATTGACTCAATAATCCAAAGAAGAAATAGACTTGTGGATAGTGCAAACAGCACCAGCTACAACAATATCCATTTACACTTTTCCAACTTGATGACATAAAAATTTCATAACTTTGGGGGGAACGGAAACCTTCAATTTTTTTCAAGAACAGAAGGCGATAAGCATATGTACCATTAAAATCTGCATAGTCTGTGGGTGTGCTGAACCTTCGTACAGAAAACCCACTGATATTAAGGCTGCCGACTGGAAACAAAAGGTGGCAAGTTGAAAAATAATCATCAGGGTGCTATATTAATAATAATTAATATTAATAAAGAATATACTATTGTATACAAGCTGAATTTTTATTGAAGAATAAATCACGTCTCCTTTTCTCAAGTCTCAACTCTCAATTGTATAATCACAGCAGGACAAAGGAAAATACCTGAAGGAGAGTTGGAACCTCTAACTCTGGGTAGGAAGATGGATGCCGGGCAGGAATATGAACATGAAGGCTCTGAAAAGTGTGCTTAATCAATTCAGAACATTATAAAATGTATGAAAGGGGGAAAGTGTGAAAGGTGATGAAGTTATGCACTCCACAATAGAAACAAAACAATGTGAGCTTGAATAGTTGTGCACTTATGTGCATGTAGAAAACAATCATCTGTATGCATATGCACTGTGAGGAGGGAGAAGGGTAGGGAATCCAAACGAGCAATTTGAAAGTCCAATTTTGAACCCCACCACAATTGAAATTTAATATTCCACTACAATGTCACCTTATTTAAATTTAATCTTAACTTATTTTAGCAGAGACTTAAAAAATATTCACTTGATAAGATTGTATTAGGTAGAATAAGCATTAAATTGAGATGACAAATAACATGGTGAATGTTCCAAAGGAAACAGAATTTCCTTATTAATTTATCATCAATTAGACACATCAATGATTCAGAATAGTTGATAATGTTAAACCGATCAGCATTTTTCTACTGTAAGACCCCATTTTCAGATGCCACTGTTTTAGTTTCATTAGACTCAATTGACAACTGTAAGTGTTTTCCATTAATATGACAAGTCATAAGTGCTTAACATGCACAAGAGAAAAACAACGCAACCCATGAGAACATATTGACCTCAACAATGGAAGTTTTTATGATCATCCAAGCATTTTCATGATTTCCCCAGTTCATTGTCATTTCATGCCAAGAAGTGTAATTTCCAGACACATTCTTTATCTAAACCACCTAACAATTCTCAATACTCACAAAGAATCAATCAGATCAACACATAGCAACATTAGGGGAGCCCTAGAAGCACCTAGAATATTTACAACTCTTCTGAGCATTAAAAAAGTCATGCATTTCAGTCACAAATTACTATGAGCTTAAAGTCTTAACGTAGTTGATTAGTTAGTTTCATTCATTTAAGCACTTCAGTTTAATGTGTACTCGATCAGAATATAGTCCCATACTAAAAAATATTGAGATGATACTGCAAGAATTTAGCAAATCTGTAGCATTGATTTTGGGAAATGTTTCTACACAGGACGGCCATAACAAACATGAAGAAACAATATCAATGCACTTACAAAATTAGTAGATGCCTGGATGGAAGAATGTCACTGAGAAGTGAGGATCATGTATATTTCAAGCTTAGTTTAAACAATTCTTCAACACAACAATTATAAAGTAATCTACAACCGTTATAAACATCTTTTCCATCACACTCAATGCTACAAGGTTATCATTTGTCTGTGGACCAGGATCTTCCATAAATGCTTTTTTCTTTGGAATTGGGTGGGAGAGTAGCATAATTTATCACCTTTGATATTGCTGGTTGCATGGTACCTCTATAAGAAGCTGCCAGACCAAGCATTAACCCTACGGTTGTGCTTTCATGCTCCTAGGAATTTGAAGTGACAAAAAATTTATGTCAAACAGTAAAACAGAGATTATAATAAAACAATAAGAAGGAAAAGATGGAAGATTTGGCACCAAGTTCAATAATTGTTAGATTTCACTTAACATGCACTATTTTCCAAACATCAAAATAAGTTCCCTTTAAAAGTGTCAGTTACAGCATTTATCCGGAAAAAAAGGTGGGCCAATTTGAATCCTGTAGTTAGATGCTAGAAAGATTAGCTCATTAGATACACATAGAAAGGCCATCAGAACAAGATACTGAAAACCAAGATATGGTGGGTGCATATGGCACAAACATAATCCATTAAATATCAAAACTAAGATAATTGTTGTATTATCCCTGCTCAATTCCCAAGATTCATGATATTCTTTAGATTCATATCTTTCAAATTTCAAATTCTGCTGGAGAGAATTGAGAGAAAGATAACAGAGGCTTTATTCTGTCCAGCTTAGGGGAAAAGAGGAGCGCATATTCTTCTTAGTTGAAAGGTCTAGAGGTTTAGGTCTTGGAAATTTGCTGTCCAAGAATTTAGCAAATGACTAGACCATCAACCTCTGAAGATTATCCACTACTACAGCACCAAATAATTCAGAGCAACTACAATTTAGAACAAAAGACATTTTTCAGCCACAGAATCAGTTTCTTCATTCCATTTCATTCTAAATACCAAATGGGACGCAAGTAGATTCTCTTTTAAGCCTATTGAGAAATCTGAAAATCCATCTAGTCAAATCCTGCATCTGGATTCTGCTACTCAATAGAATAATAACAAGTTTTCACAGTTCTTCTTCACCGTACGTATGCAATGTGGAATTCTAGTCATATCCGATAGTCAACTCAAATTGTTTCCAGAGATGTTCAAGATGAGTCTTTCTCCAATGTGCACAACAGTAAATTAAGCAATCCCATCAATATAAAGAAGTAAATAAATTAATATTTAAGATAACCAAGAAAACAGTTGAAAAACAGAACCTGAGAAAAATACTGATATATATCTGTAATATTCAAGACACGCAGGTATCCATGCAATCCTAGAGCAAGGAGAAGTCCAGCATGAATAGAGTTTGGCTCCTCAGGTTTATTGTATATTATCCATGTTCTTGACATTTTCCCCTGAAAAGAAAGAGATCACATGCATCATTAAGCGGCCATCTGGTTTTTATTATTCTCAGTATTAATTGTCTCTTTCTATAACTTTTATTGTCAAGAGACAACAGTAAACAAAAAACATATTTCGTCTATAATTTTTTTCCATTAAATTCTTTGCTTCATCCAGCTTATAAATCAAACAGCCAACAAATTAGAATCCATAATATGTCATCACATGGGCAGAATATAAATCCATCTAATACAAGCAACATAGTTGTCAAAGTTGATTTCCTTCTACTGACAAAAGAAGTAAATTCCAAAGAAGCAAGAATGGTTGCAAAGAGTATTGTGAAGATGTTGTATTTATTGTAAATATTCTTATCTGATTATTAGGAGTTAATAGGATTTATTAGAATTATTAGTATTTATTTGCCATTTACTTGCTGGTCTCCTAGCTTTGTGTGTATATATAGTCTCCTTATCCTACTATTATCATCAATGAAAAATCATATTTCTTCTCTCAAAAACCCCACATGGTATTAGAGCACATTAGATCAGAACCCTTGCTCGTTTTTTGTTCTGTCGCATGGCATAGTTTCAGACTAGTAGTTGATGGACAAAACCCTAATGGTGGATGAGAGGTGCTGTTGGATCTCACCGCCAGCCAAGGAAGGACCAGAGACCTCCAATCGATGCAACCCCAAAGTTTGGCGTCCATTAACAGGTGTGGCAGTCACATGCGCCACTCGTCCAGTCTGTGTCAGAGGGAGAGTCCGAGGGCGTGGCGGCGCATGGGGAGCTGTTTCCGGCAATGACGACTTGTTCTGGCAATGATGGACCATTTCTGACCTGGTCTCAGCATTTTACTGTTGTGGGTCTTCCAAGCCTTCACCTTGTTCGTTGAATGTGTGTACTATCAGAACAAATTGGACCTAAAGAACACAAATACCCAGAAATTCCTAAGGGAAATAGGGCTTCTAATCCTAAAAGTGGTATGTCTTGGTCTTCTTGATCTGATTTGTACCCATTTTCTCATAAGCTTTCGACAATGGATGATGAAGCTTGCAAAATTGTCATCAAAAGTTGTTGAATCTGGTGCAATATGTGTCATTCAGATTTCACAGTCAGTCTCTGGCTTCTTGGCACAAAGAGATAATTTTCTTCAAGCCTTAAAAACATCAAGGGCTGAAACATTGTGGATTGTTGACTCTGGAGCATCAGATCACATGACCAATAACCACCAATTATTTTCTACATATACTCCATGTACTGGAAATTTAGAAGTCAAAATTGCATATGAGTTTCTTACTCCTATTGCAGGGAAAGGGAGTATTCGTATCTCTGAATCTATCACTCTAGAATCTATTCTTCATGTACCAAAATTAGCATACAATTTGTTGTCTGTTAGCCAACTAATAAAGCAATCTAAATGTTGTGCTAATTTTCTTCCAACTCATTGTGTCTTTCAGGATCTATCATTGGGTATGACAATTGGACGTGCTAAAGAGTGCAAGGGACTCTACTTGCATGAGAATGCTAGAATGAGTCACCATCAAGCCACTAATGTATGTAACTCTATATCGACCTCTAAAGACACAAATATTCTGTTACGGCACACGAGGATGGGGCATCCTAATTTTCATTATTTATCTCGTTTGTTCCCAAACCTTTGCCTACCAACCATGATGTCAAATGTGAAGTGTGTGAACTGGCAAAGCACCAACAAACATCATTTCTTAGAACACCGTATACACCCACCAAACCATTTGCTATCATGCATAGTGATTTATAGGGTCCATCCTGTATCCCAAACTACACCAAATCAAAATGATTCATGACCTTCATCGATGATCATACTCGTGTTTGCTGGGTGTATCTCCTAAAAGACACGTCTGAGACTACATCTGTATGTATCAATTTCTTTACCATGATAAAAACCCAATTCAACACAAATACCCAAGTTCTACATACCAACAATGGTCCTAAATATTTTAACCAAGTCTTGAGTACCTTCCTTCACAAGCATGGCATTGTCCATCAAAGCACTTGTGCCCATACACCCCAACAAAACGGGATTGTAGAAAGAAAAAATAGACATATTCTTGAAGTGGCTAGGGCCCTCATGTTCACCCATAATGTCCCAAAGTTTTATTAGGGGGATGTGATCTGAATTGCAATCTATCTAATCAATCGAATGCCCAGTCGTATTTTGTCTTTTGATACTCCTCTCCAAAAATTGCAAAGTGTTTTCTCCACATCTCATATTGAAACCAACATTCCTCTTCGTGTCTTTGGGTGCACAGCCTTTGTTCACATCTATCAATCTAGTAAACTTGGACCTTGTGCTATAAAATGCATATTCCTTGGTTATTCCCCTACTCAAAAGGGATACAAATGTTTTGATCCTATTTCCAAACACATGTTTGTAAGCCTTGATGCTACTTTTTATAAAGATATGCCCTTTTACCCCAATTCTACAATTCAGAAGGAGAGTATAGGTGAATCTCAGACTTGGGAACAAGAGATTAATAAAGAACAAGTTCTTCCTTATTCTTGGTCCATACCAGCAGAGTCATTACCACCTCAATCACCAAAACCATCACTCTCATCTGAACTACCACCATCACTATCTCTTGTGCCGGTCACAGAAGATAATTCAACATCAGGGGGAGATATAGAGAGGCAAAAAGACAAAGGCTTGTTGGTTTATTCTCAAAAGCATAAAGCCAAGGAAGAAGAGCAACTTGTATCTGAAACACCAAAGGAGTCAGAACCAATGGTAGCTCCTAAATCACCTCAGCAAAGTCCTAAACAGGCAAGTGATTAATCTAATCTTGATTTACCCATTGCTCTCAGAAAACAACCTCACTATTGTACTTTGCACCCAATACAAAAGCACATATCCTACAAGGCTCTTTCTCCAAGTTATTGTGCTTTTGTCACTAGTTTAGATAAAGTTGTTCCCAGCAATATCGAAGAGGCATTGGAAATACCAGAATGGAGAAATGCAGTCATGGAGGAAATGAAAGCCCTAAAGAAGAATGGAACATAGGAGATTGTTCAGAGGCCAAGTGGTAAGAAGCTTGTAAGCTACAAGTGGAGTTTCAACCCAAAGTACAAGGCCGATGGTACTCTTAACAAGTTAAAAGCACGCTTGGTAGCAAGAGGGTTTACTCAAACATACGGTATTGACTACAAAGAGACTTTTGCACCAGTGGCAAAATTAAATACCATTAGAGTTCTCTTATCCGTGGCAGCTAATCTAGAATGGCCACTTCATCAACTTGACATCAAGAATGTTTTCCTAAATGGAGAACTAAAAGAAGTTTACATCACTCTACTACCAGGATTTGATAAAGGCAGAGGTGATCAAGTATGCAGATTGAAGAAATCTCTATATGGCCTAAAACAGTCTCTTAAGGCATGGTTTGACAGATTCTCAAAAGTCTTCAAGCGAGAAGGCTATAAGCAAGGATTGTCAGACCATACAATGTTTGTTAAAGTTGAGGGAGGTAAAAAGTGTATCCTTATTGTATATATTGAAGACATTATTCTTACAGGAGATTATTTTGAGGAAATCACAAGAGTAAAGGTTGTTCTAGGCAAAGAATTACAAGTAAAAGACATTGGTGCCTTGAAAGGAAGTATATACTTGATCTTTTGAAGGAAACAGGTATGTTAGGTTGTAGGCCAGCTGAAACCCCTAACATGGTTCTAAAGAAAACGAAGCCTAAAGAAGAATAAGGAAGAGTCAAAAGAAAAAGATGATTCTTATGACGAGGTTGAAGAAGAAGACAATGAGAATGAAGAGGCCACTAATAAAGAAAGATATCAGAGGCTTGTTGGGAAGTTGATTTACCTTCCCCATACAAGACCGGATATTGCCTTTGCAGTAAGTATAGCTAGCCAATACATGTTTGAACCGAAGAAGAAGCATATAGAAGCAGTCTATAGGATTATGAGATATTTAAAGGATACTGCTAGTAGAGGGTTATTCTTCCAAAAACAAGAATAGAGAACCATAAAGGTCTACACAGATGCAAATTGGGGAGGAACTCATCCTGATAGGAGATCAACTCTTGGTTATTGTTCCTTTGTTTGGAGGAACTTGGTTACTTGGAAGAGTCAAAAGCAAAAGGTTGTTTCTAATAGCAGTGCTGAGTCCGAGTTAAGAGCTTTGGCTCAAGGAATAATAGAAAAGTTATGGCTGAAATGAATCCTAGAAGAGATACATGTCAAAGTGGACTCACCATTAAAACTTTATTGTGACAATAAGGCAGCTATAAACATGGCCTTAATCCTATTCAACATGAAAAATCAAAGCATGTGAAGGTGGATAGACATTTCATCAAAGAAAAAGTGGAAGATGGAATCATATGTTTTATTTATTTACCTACAAACCTTCAAGCTGCAGATGCTCTAACTAAGGGATTACATAAGCCCGCATTTGAAAGTTGCATGAGCAAGTTAGACATGATTAACATCTATGATCCAACTTGAGGGGAAGTGTGGAGATATTGTATTTATTGTAAATATTCTTATCTGATTATTAGGAGTTAATAGGATTTATTAGAATTATTAGTATTTATTAGCCATTTATTTGCTTGTCTCCCAGCTTTGTGTATATATAATCTCTTGTATCCTACTATTATCATCAATGGAAAATCATATTTCTTCTCTCAAAAATCCCACAAGTATACGTACAGGGTTAAAGCACATGTCCCCCCAAAACTAGTATAGGATAAGCTATGGGTACCATAAAAAGAATTGTGGAGCAATATGGCACATAAATCTATAAAAACCGGTTCAATATTGCATTGGCTATGAAAGATCATGTGCTATATTGCTCCACTATTTTCTTTAGAGTACTCATTACTCCTAAAGAAATACTTTTGAGGCAAAAATACAGCTTAACCCTCTATATATTCATTTTACATAGCAACTAAAATCCTATGAAAGGGCCAAATCACTATTAATCCAAAGAGCTTTTCCTTCTTTGCAAATGATATCAAAAATTAAAATTAAAAATTAACAACAATAACAATAAAGTCTAAGTTGAAATATGTGGATTTCAAATGAGACAAATACTTTTCTCATATTTATACTGAGGTTTAATCATGTACATATATACAACATGAGAGAAGAGCATAAAATAATGACTAATACTAACCTAATAAAGACTAATAAAGGCTAACAAAGCCTAATAATGTACAACAATTACTCAATATTCCCACACTCTCCCTCAAGTTGGATCATAGATGTTAACCATGTCCAACTTGCTTGTACAACTTTCAAAAGCAAGTTTAAGTAGCTTTTTTGTTAATATATTTGCAGCTTGAAGATTGGTAGGTAGATAAGTCGAGCATATGATTCCTTCTACTTTTCCTCTGATAAAATGCCTATCTACCTCCACATGTTTAAATCTTTCATGTTGAATAATGTTTAAGGCCGTGCTTGTAGTAGCATTATTGTCACAATAGAGCTTTAAATTCCACAAAAGGCAAATCAACTTCGACTTGTATCTCATTCAAGACTCAGTTCAGCCACAACTCTTCCATAATTCCCTGAGCTAATGCCCCTAACTTAGATTCAACACTACTCTTAGACACAACTTATGTTCTGCCCTGATTATTAGGGATTCTACCCTAATTATTAGGGATTATTGTTGTTTATTAGCAGTTATTAGTATTTATTATTTTGTCTCTTAACTTTAGGTATATATACCGATTGTAACACATATTTTTGAATTAATGAGAATATTATTTTCCCTATCAAAATGCAACATGGTATCAAAGCCATTTAAGATCTGGAAAATTTTCTCTAGGGTTTTGGCAATGTCTCACATAGCAACCCTTCTATTGTGTCTCTAGCCGTTGATGCTAAAGAGTTTTCTGACTCTCACCGCCGGCCTAAGGAGACTCACCAGCATTCAATTGGCAAAACCCAAGCAAACAGAGGCCAATGGCCACCTGAAGTTTCTGTGCCAACGAAAGCTAGGTGGCGCATGAACCATCTGGATGGACAGCAACTTCTCCCTTTGACGACAGGGGGCTAGTTCCGACCAGATCCTGATGTTACTCAAGCCTAAGGAGCATCATTCTCAAACTTCCTTGCTATGAGTGTCTCAATTCAGTGCATGTTTTATCCCTATAGGGTATTTGTGGTAAACAAGTCATGATAGCACATCATATGGTTTGAGGCTCCAACGATACATATGATGGCATTGCGAGACATTTTTAAGGCCTGAAGAAATGTTCCTCTCTTGGCCACTGACACTATGCACATATTTTGCCACTAATGTTAGAAAATCACATCTGGTCACCTACACAATAATGCTTAGGAGGGTCCAAATAACCACTGCTAAGGCTTCCCATGAGACAAAATCAATATATGAAAGGAGAACCAGTAGCCACAATCCAAAAGCATGCCAAAACTATTTGAACAACCCCCAAAATACACGGTAGAGAGCAACAACTTTCAAGAAAGGAGTAACCATAAAGTGGAAATGTTGGAGCCTCCCCGAAAACCTTGAGTCATCACTGGAGAGACAAGCCGCAATCAGATCTGAGTGCGCACTCACATTCACACACCACTCGATGTCTGCTGAAGCAAAATCATCACAAAGAGTATATGGGCAATACGCACCACCAACCTCCGTCGTGCTCCTGGGTTGGGCCGATCAACCTTACAAGGTCTCCCTTGGCCAGAGTTAAGGGTTAAAACAGCCTCCACCATTACGTTGACACAGCGCCAGAAGGGCAACAAAGGAGTTGCCATCGAAACAACTCCTAAAAACCCATTTTTTTTTGTTTCTTTTAAGCCTAGCTTCCTCTGATACCACGTGGATTTCAAAAGAGAAAAATATTTCTCTTATATTCATACTAAGGGTCAACCATGTACATATATACAATATGAGAGAAGACCACAGATTAATGACTAATAATCACCTAATAAAGGCTAATAAAGTCTAATAATGTATAATCATTACTCAATATTCCCACAAAATATCACTTAGGAAAGTCAGAAGCCCTCAAAATCCCAAAAAAGAAAATAAGAAAAAACATAATACATGGATGATAGAAAAAGATGAACAAAAAATTTTCATTTGCTAGGCAACAAAATAAATTGTAAACTAAAAAGTCCCTATTAATAATGGTTTAGTGTTTCGAGCGTAGGCCTCTCTTTTTGTACAAACTTCTTATATAGAACCATGCATTAAATTCAAGAACCATTTGACAACTCAAAAATAAAGATGGCACGGGTGACTAGTAGTAACAACTATGACACCTTGGACTCCTATAATGCTTTGATGAAGATTGAAACAAATGCATTACATAGTATGTTATATAATCATAATATAAACCTAAATTTAGTCAATTATAAATGACTGAAAGGTATCTAAGTAGGATGGAAAACCCTATTCTAGAAGCTAGCTGTTGGAGTATGAGAAGCAATTCACGTAAATACCTCATTGAGCATCTCATACTACTCAATGTGGGACTTGATATCTCATACTTCCAAGTCTCCATCAATTGACTTCCCATGAAAAGCCAACATAATGGGACTACACTCCATGACATTTAACTCAACCTCCTACTAGTCAAAACCCTCTATGGATAACCCTCTCCAAACCCGCCAACAACCAAGCTCTAGTACTAATTGATAGGTTTCTACGGAAGAAGGGGAACCGTACCCCAAGAGCCAGCTGTTAAGGTGAGAGAATCAACTCATTTAAATATCCCATTGAGCATCTCATACTACCAAGTCTCCATCAATGAAATCTTACATAAAGTAAGGACTCTACTAAGCTTGTTGTAACATTAGAAACTGTAGTAAATGAGCAATATGCTTCTCTCTATATTCATCAAAGGAGGCCGAGTACATATATACAGGAATAGGAGCAATAATCTCACCAAAAAATAAGGGACCAGTATCGGTCAGTAGCTAAATAAGGTAATATCTAATTAAAGACAGATCCTACCTAATCTCCTAGGATAACGAATATTAATAGAAAATATTTACACAGAATATCTAATAATTACACAGTCTGACCACACTCCCCCTCAAGTTGGAACATAGATGTCAGTCATGTCCAACTTGCATATACAACCATCAAATGCTGGTCTATGTAGGCCTTTGGTCAATACATCTGCAGCCTGTAGCTTTGTAGGGAGGTATATAAGATATACTACACCTTCTTCCACCTTTTCCCTTATGAAATGCTTGTCTATCTTCACGTGCTTGGATCTTTCATGCTGGACAGGATTCAAAGCCATACTTATTGCAACCTTGTTGTCACAATAAAGTTTTAATGGTGGATCAACCTTGACATGTATCTCCTCCATTATGCGTCTTATCCACAATCCTTCTAAGATGCCTTGGGAGACAGATCTTAGTTCAGACTCAGCACTGCTTTTAGAAACTACCCTTTGCTTCTGGCTATTCCAGGCAACAAGATTTCCCCACACAAATGGGCAATAACCTAAAGTTGGTCTTCTATCCTTATAGGTTCCTCCCCAGTCTGCATCCGAGTAAACTTCTATTAATCTTTGCTCTTGCCTTATGAAAAATAAACCTTTTCCAGGTGTAACCTTTAGATACCTTAGAATTCTGTATACAGCATCCATGTGGCTCTTTCTTGGATCACACATGTACTGGCTAGCAACAGTTACAACAAAAGCTATATCAAGTCTAATATGGGAAAGATAGATCAATTTTCCCACCAACCTTTGATATCTCTCCTTGTCTGTAGGCTCATCTTTCTCTTCATTCTCTTCTAACTCTTCCTCAAGTTCCTCATCTGATTCTTCACTTTCTTTTTCCTCTTTGGACTTCTCTTTTACCTTCTTCACTATAATTGACATATCTACAAGTTTACACCCTAGCATACCAGCTTCCTTTAGTAGATCAAGGATATATTTCCTTTGAGACACATAGAGCCCCCCTCTTTTGACCTTGCAACTTCCATTCCCAAAAAATATTTTAAGTTGCCAAGATCCTTTATTTCAAACTCTTTACTTAAAACATTTTTCACTCTCCCAATCTCCTCTTCATAATCTCCTGTAATGATTATATCATCCACATATATTATAAGAATACACCTCTTACCGTTTTTCGTTCTCACAAACATGGTGTGATCTGAGAGACCCTGCTTGTACACTTCAGCTTTCAATACTTCTAAAATCTATCAAACCACGCATGTGGGGATTGTTTTAAGCCATAAAGTGATTTCTTCAGTTTACATACTTGATTTGTGTGCCCTGTGCCGAAACCTAGAGGTAAGCTCATATAGACTTCTTCTTCGAGATCTCCGTTCAGAAAACCATTTTTTATGTCTAGTTGATGTAATGGCCATTCAAGATTTACAGCCACAAAGAGTAGAATTCTGATGGTATTTAACTTAGCTACAGGAGCAAATGTCTCCTTATAGCCTAAGCCATATGTTTATGTAAAGCCTCGTGCCACCAATCTAGCTTTTAGCCTATCTAAGGCACCTGTGGAATCATATTTTGGAGTAAAAACCCATTTGCACCCTACTACTCTTTTTCCCTTGGGCAACTCCACTATATCCCACGTTTCATTCTTTTCCAAAGCTTTCATCTCCTCCACAACAGCAGCTCTCCATTCTGGTATGCTCAAAGCTTCATATACATCACGGGGAATCTTCATTGTATCAAGATTAGTCACAAACACATGAAATTAAGGAGAGAGAGAGCATGGCAACTTACAAAACTTCTAATAGGGTGCTGAGTACATGATCTCGATTGCCTTTTAAGAGCAATAGGTAGATCTAGATCATCTACCTCCTTCTCTTTAGCAATACCTTTCACTTCTAGTTTGTTATTTTCCATAATCTCACCTTCAGGGACCTCTTTCAGTTCTGAATCTGGTAGTGCTATTGGCATGACAGCCTCTACATCTCGCCTCTTCTTCCTTGAGTAAGTCATGAGTTCTTTTTCCAGTGCTGTACCTGCATTACTGTTATTCTTTAAAGGACTTTTCACTTCAGTTTCTGGCCTAGAAGTCCAAATTTCAGGTGCAGGTATGTTTGAAGCAAGAGGTTCAGAACCATTTTGAGGCTGTTCTGGAATAGATTCAGGCGAGTCAAGTAGTTCTGAAGGTTCAAAAATATTTTCCCGGTTTTCCTAGCTCCCCAAATACTGAAATTCACTCCCCCTCTCCCCCTGAATTGAAGAATTTGGGAAAAAAAGGACAGATTCAAAGAATGTGACATCTCGGCTGATACATAATTTCTTGGATGAGGGATCAAAACATTTATACCCTTTTTGAGTGGAGGAATAACCAAGGAAAATACATTTGACAGCTTTAGAATCCAATTTGTGGGAATGTTGAGAATGGACACGCTGTACAGCCAAAGATTTTAAGGGAAAAATGAGAATCAAGATGAGGGATAGAGTGAGATTCTTTTAACTTATCAAGTGGGGTAACATGAGACAAGACACAGCTGGGAATACGATTCATCAAGTAAGTTGCAGTGAGTATCACATCACCCCAGAAATATTTAAGGACATCATAGGTAAACATGATAGCACGAGCAACTTCCAATATGTGTCTGTTCTTCCGTTCAGCAATACCATTTTGTTGTGGGGTGTTAGGACATGTACTCTTATGAATGATGCCATGGTTTTTTAAGAAAAAATTCGTTGGCTTATTACAATATTCAGTTCTATCATCTGTATTAAGTACCTGAATTGTGGTGTCAAACTGAGTTTTGATCATGGTATAAAATTCAGAGAAAATAGTGGGAACACTAGATTTATCATGTAATAAGTAAACCCAACATAATATAGTGTGGTCGTCAATGAAGGTAACAAACCATTTGGTATGAGCACGATTAGGAACATGAGCAGGGCCCCACACATCACTATGAATAATGGAAAAAGGACGAGAAGATTTAGATTCAGAAGATTTGTAACTAGATCTTTGATGTTTAGCAAGTTCACAGTCAGCACATTGAAAGGAAGACAACTTATGGAATTCAAGAAATAAATGACATAAATATTGAAAATTTGGATGAGCCATTCTCCTATGCCATAACATAAGATCATTAAAGTCCTTATTCTCAAAGTAGAGGCAATATATTGCACCGGATTCTAGACCAAAGATTACTCATGGTTGATTCATCGAGATAGTAGAGACCACTATGCTCTTTAGCACTGCCAATCATCTTCCCCGATAAGAGGTCCTAAAAAATACAATAGGTAGCACAAAAATGAGCCCAACACTGAGCTTATTTTGTCAATTTACTAATAGACAATAAGTTGCATGCTCGGTAAGGCACATGAAGTACGTCTTCTAATTTCATAACATCAGAAATAATAACATTGCCTTTACCCACTATAGATGAGGCAAACCCATCAGCAGTACTGACAGTTTCATGCCCAACACAAGGTGTATAGGAACTAAATAACTTAGAATTTGATGTCAAATGATCTATGGCTTCGGTGTCAACAATTCACTTGAAATTACTAGAAGTAGTAAGTAGAGCACAATCACCTTTATGTGCTATTGATGCAGTGTGACCTTGCTTCTGATTCTGTTCAGCCTTTTGAATCACATCAAGCATTTCAATCAACTTACCCAACTGTTCTTTGTTTATCAAAGGTAATGAATTTGAGTCAGTCTTCTCTTGTAGAGTGTCATGAGAAGTCTGATATCCCCGTGTCTTTCCCCTTCTAGGCTTCCAATCTGCTGGCCTCCCATGCAATTCCCAACAGGTCTCACGAGTGCCCTTGTTTCTTGCAATGTTCACACCAAGTCTTCCCTTTTTGGCTTCTATGATCTGCACCTTTGCTAACAAGTGCAGCAGAGTCTAGAGATGGTGAAGAATTAGGAACCGTACCAAGGAGCATCACCTTACGTCGTGAAGCCTCTTAGCGTACTTCAGAGAAAACTTCTCTCGTTGAAGGTAGTGGTGATTTGCTGAGAACATGTCCACGTACGTGTAACCCAGCCAGGAATTGAAAAACACGTTCATTTTCAATTTACTCCTTATAACAAGCCACATCAGTAGCATTTGACCACTCCACCACAGTCATTAAGTCGAGTTCTTGCCACAATGCAGTAAGCTCCAACCAGAATACAATAACATCTCGTTCACCTTGTTGAATAGTCCATGTCTTAGTTTTGAGTTCATACAGCCATGCTAAGTCTTTTCCATCTGAATAAGAGTCTTGCACAGCCACCCATATCTCATACGCGGAAGGTAAGAACATGAAGCTCTGTTGAACTTCCGGTGTCATCACATTAATGAGCCACGACAAGACCAAAGAATCATTGGTACACCACCGTTGCCTTTCATCGGGTTTGGTTTCATCTGGGATTCTGGACGAGCCATCCAGAAGACCCATCTTACCTCTACCTCCAACAACAAGTTTCACAGCCTATGCCCATGTACGATAGCTTCATAGTCATGATTTGCATCGAAGATCCATCGTGGTTAGTAGTCAACCCAGAGAAACCACCAAACTTGTTCGAATCATACAGCGAGGACCCATCACTTTGCGTCATCGGTGAAGATGGGCGATTAGGGTACAACTCGTCTGCGATGCTTTCTGACTTGTGCTCGGCGTTGAAAACGTGTGGAGAAGCAGCCGGCTCTAATACCGTGTAGTAAATGAGCAATCTGCTTCTCTCTATATTCATCAAAGGAGGCCGAGTACATATATACAAGAATAGGAGCAATAATCTCTCCGAAAAATAAGGGACTAGTATCAGTCAGTAGCTAAATAAGGTAATATCTAATTAAAGACAGATCCTACCTAATCTCTTAGGATAACGAATATTAATAGAAAATATTTACACATAATATCTAATAATTACACGATCTGACCACAGAAACTAATAGACTTTATTTCTCTTGTGAAGCTTTCCACAGAAGTTGGAGAGTTTTCATTGCTTCACATAAAACAATCATTCTTTCCAGATGAAAATGAAGAGAAATGAACACATGCATCTATTGAGAAAAAAATTGCAAAAAGCTCAACAAACAAGCAATGAGACATATCGATATCAGAAGAAGGCTTTTTGCCAAAGAGAAGTTAAACCTGAAGAGGGGCCAGTCTTAGTCCAGCGGCAACAGCATTATGAAACTCAGGCCAAGCCTTGAGTTCTTGTATGTTCCTAATGTTGGGATCTAGATTAACCTATCGAAAGCAAGAGTGGTGCAAGTTAAAAGAGATGCAAGAAACTACTGAATAATTTGACAAATCAAAGCAAGTAATATAAAGGCATTTAAGAATATGAAAAGAACGTACAGTCGCATTTTGTTGGGCAGGCAACCGACCTGCTAAAACAAGCTTCGGAACAGTAAATGCCTAAAAATTTGGAAAAGATCCAATAAGAAAGTATATTTTCACAAATGACTTTACATTATGAACTTTGAAGGCATAAGGAGCATAAATTTCAAAGCACCTCAGTCAAGAGTGTATGTATGGTTGCAAGAGTAAATGCCCCACGTCCTATAGGAAGTGCAGTAGTCCTTTGGGCAAGGTGCCAAAGTTGAGCCTTCATAGCAAGCAAAAGAAAAGCATAAGAGGTAAGGATTGCTAAAAACAATATTATGTTTAATCAGCAAGAGAAATAAGGAAATATCCACTTAGAAAATATGCAGAGAATCAGGAATGAACTTCTTTGTCATTTAAGCTGGTTTATATTTTGTGTCCAGAGAGAAGCAAGGTCCATTACTACTAAAAAAATAGCCAGAAAATTTAGAGAAACATCAAACAAGTTTACCACATTGCTCTCTAATAGGGCTGATGATTCCCAAAAGATTTGCCTATCATTTCCTAAGGCTTACAATAGACAATCTAGGCAGGGAGGTGATTTAGAGAAGACTAAGACCAGTGGTCAAAGGTTTATTTGAAGATTTATAACTGTAAGATTCAAATGATAAAAGGAAAGTCAGGTTAGGTGTAGCCTAGGATATGAGTAGTGTCAATAGGGGTAATGACTACTTTTTGACTCTTTAAATATGTACTAACATGATGAGGGAGGGGGAGGACTTTGGAGAATTGTGGTCAAGTGAGGAGAGTTCTGGCCTCTCGAATGCCAGATTAGGGGTGGAGAAGATCATCTTTTCTTCATCATTTTATCTTTCTACCTTAATGTGTATTTGTGAGAGGCTTGTGCTTGTGTTGCTGTAAAGAGGGTGTATTTTATGATGTTTCTTGTACTCTGTAATTGTCATCTGAGTGTATTTTCTGGTTTTCCTTGTTTTTAAGCTCAATAGAGTAGAAGGTTCCATCACTCTCCAGTCAGGAGAAAATATAATAAACGTGGCAAGGAATACACACTATAATGGATCATGCTAAAATATAGTAAAGGTTCCACTCAGAAAGTACACAAAACTAACAGGGATAATGCTGTTAGAATGATACTACAAAGGATATCATAGATTCACAAATGACAGACTTTAATACCTTATGCTAAATTACCTTCTATTCTGTATGAACACAATAAAATAAAGAGTGAAGTGAAAAATGTCACCACATTTCTATTGCTGCTGTAGATTTAGTTGACTTGATGATGTCAAAATTCTAAATCATCCAAAAACAAGTTGTCATATCTTCATTTACTCTAATTTGCAAAATAAAATACAAAATAAAAACTAATATTTTTAATGATAGTAATAAATGGGAGAACAACATAAACTTCACCTTTTTGTGAAAGTTACATTGATCCTATTAAATCAAACTATTTTTACCATGACAATTAAATCAAGCTCCCTGATCTTAAGAATAATTGCAATAAAAACGAGCTAACTTAACCAAATTATAATGATAAGAGCAAAATCAAACTATATTAAAAGAGATAGAATTTACACAAGAAAAAAAAATGGCCAGATATCCTGCAGAAGGATCACTGTCGATGCCCCAGAAAAAAATAATTAAAGTGAATAGATATCAGAATAAGGGAAATAAAATGTATTAACGTCTTGGACAACTATACCATCTGGGCTGCCAAGCCTCAAAAAGAGAGGAACAAACTCATTGAAGTGTACAATGTAAATCAAAGCAAGAGGAAAACACAATCAGACTAATTATTACTAACAACTTATCATTTGCTTGAAAAAGCAAATTCAAAACAAAGCTGTAGGGAGTAAATAAAAAATTCACCAATCAAATATCTTGAAAACTACAGCATACCTGCTGGAGGTCCTGATCAGAAGAACTATGGTTAATAGATGTTTGAATAGCCACAGGTCTTGAAGAGCACAAAAGGCGTCTAACCTAGTAAAAGTAGTGGAAGTTATGATTTTTCAAATAAATGCAAAGAAATAAAGAAGCAGAGAAAAAGAAGAACATGAAGAAGAGTAATAAAGAAAATACTAGTTTGTGTAGAACTTGTGCGCCATCACAACAAGCATCAAATGACTATGCATAGCAAATTAGCAACTAAAATGTAGCATGATACTGGCAAAGCAAGCATAAACTAGGTAGAAAGAGGAAAACACTAGTCACCATCAAATGATAACTGATACCAAAGTCAAACAGATTAACATTGCATTTTTCATTATAGACCATAAAACAACCAAAATCGGTAATAGGATCAAAATAAATTAAACACTAACACGGCAAACCAGATTATTTAATATCCAAAAAAGAGGCACTTAACACCAACAGGGTACCACCTACAATGCTGAACTTTTCTCTTCTTTCTACTACCATCTTTTGTTGTTAACGTTACTGAACTCAGCAGTGAATAATACTTACAATAAACAGCAACTTCTTTGCATTCAAATTAAAGTCCAAATTTTAAAAAATAAATTGATGCAGAAAGTTTGCAATGATAACTCAAAATGCAGTTAAAGAAGCATCCATACAATTCCAATGAAGACTTGAACATAAATGTCCATTCTTTTTGGCCATAGACAAGCCACCATTGAGAGTCAAACTAGACCATCCCTATAAGATATGATAAATTGGTCCCGTTCAAAATTCCCTGTTTCCATGTAAAGTGCCATAACTGACCTCATTCAATCTCAGATCACGCCCATAACGCAACTGAGTGCTTGAGTTAAAAATATGCTCCATACCATCAATCATAGACCCCTCAACAGAATCGGTGTCCTCAAACTTTGCACCTTCCAATCCAATTGCATCAGAAATAGTAGAAGATATTGTGACCGGATGCAGGTTTAGCATGTAAGGGGTGGACATAGAGATTACGTTCACATTGGTTGGTCTTTCAAATTCCCTGTACTTGCTTTCACGTGCCAAAGATGACATTGCCAAATCTTGTCGGCCAAGAAGGACATAAGCAGAAGCTGGCCAGTCATTGGGAGGAGAATCTCGACACTTATCTAATGCCTAGGAGGCATAACATAAAAACTCAGGAAAACAAGATAAAAAAAAAACAGATCAAAACAAAAACAAATGATGTCATACAATCTACATCTATATTCTATTTTTATATTGTAATAAAATATATAAGGAGTCACTATGCACAAGCTGTGAACAGTGGTGCTCATTTTTTTGGACTCCATGCATTCTCTATTTGTTTCATAACATGATTGGAGTCAAACTTACATGACGCAGTGGAAGAGATACACCAAAGGGGAGTGAGTCTAGCTGTTGAAGTCCAAACCTCTCCCCAACCATTGCCAAAACGGTTAATTCCTCCTTTGAACAATGTGATCCTGAGGCAATGTTACAGTGAATGCCTGAAGAAAGCTTCTTTCCGAACAATTTAGCACCGGATAATATACTATAAAAAGAGACTATTTTCCTAGCCCAGCTCACCACAGAGCTTCCATCTTTACGAACTAAAGAAGGAAGATCAATAATATTAGCAGAAGTATATCCATGTTGCAAGCAGTTCTCCAGCCACCTGAATAAATTGGGAGGAGTTTTCATCTTCCAGGAAATGGTGGTTCTAGACATCAGGAACAGGGAAGAAAGGCCAGGAAAATCTCGAATGTAATGATCCAGGTAGTTTTCCTCACGCAGAAATTCAGCAATGTTGCATAAGAGAACTGCTAAAAGCGCCAAATCTCTAAACAACAAATACCATATAAAAACTCAGGCTAAGAAAATATGTATGGTATAGAATCACAACAAAGTAAAATGAAACTAAAAGTGGCAATTATGATTTTCAAGTGAACACGATTGCATTATGAATATACTGGAAATGAGATATCCTAAAAAACATTTAAATCCATAAAGCATATGGCAGAAATGATAACTGAAAGAAAATCAAATAAACCAACTTGGCTGTCAATACTACAGAGGATAATGCATCGGATACAGAGCATGATACAGACTGAATCAACCTATCCTAGTCATTGGCCAAACAATCTATCAAGAAAAACTGTGTCAACACATCAGAATACACAAGTATGATGATAGAGCTTGAAACCAAGTTTACATATTAAACCAAAATAAACTAGAAAACTATGATGTGACTTAAAATTATCTAGATAGCAAACAGGGTTCTCCATACCCATATCCAACCAACCAGCTCTTCCTAAACAAAGACCAAAATAACCCCGTCAAAGATGCTAGCTGGGCAAACATTGACCTCTAACTCCTCTAAACGAGTTGGAAAAGAAATCATAAAAAGGCATACCCTTTTCGAAGATTATCCAGTTTCAGACTCTCGTAGACTGCATGAAGAGATTCTAGACCTTCCATTAACAGTTCAGAATAAAAGGGATTTTCAGAAGTCTCTGTACAATCAATAGATGAACTAAGGGAATTTGCTTCCTGCCAACCAAGTGATCTAGCACAAGATATTCCAGAAACAGAGTTTACTTTGCAGAAGTTCCTGTGGAATTGACTTCTAATAAGGAAGTCCCAAGCTGAGTGTGCCACTGAAGTTGAATGCTTTTGTGACATCAAGCTAGATTTTCCGCATATTTTCATGATTACACTACAAAAAGAGTCCCACTCTGAATCAACGCCAGAGTCTGACAAATGGTCAGGGTCACCATCTCTCCAGAGGTGACCAAGGAAATATCTGTAGAAGCTAAAACTAAGCCCCTCAGCAAGTGCAGTGATGCAATCATCAGTTAATAAAGATGATGGGCTCCACTGTAATGCACATCTGTAAATCTACACATGAAATGCAGAGACATCAAAAATTCTGTTTCATAAAGTCTTTAGGACATATTTATCAAATCATGATACATATCATGAATCAAAAAATATATTTATAATCGTGATTCATAAATTGTATTGAATCATGATAAGATTCAAGAGCAAATAAAAAATGCTTGAAATATAAAATATGACATCTGTATTCCACAAAATATGCATAAAATACTCAAGATAAAAAAAACTATGCCCCAGGAATTCAGAGCCCACTTGCCAAGAAACTAGCACAGTACGACTTCAGTGTCAAAAGAGGAAGATAAATCCATGAGTAGCAACAAACCTTCATATTATTCACTATTACATTGATACGCCCACCAACAGCATCAGCCAAGCCGGTAATTTTTATATCATGGGACAGAAATGTTGTTTCCGGAAATTCCAAATCTTGAGATAATTGACCTTCACTCAAGCAAGAAGGTAGCATATATCTACACAAGCATTGCTTCCCAGACTACACATGAGCAAGATACACCAAGAAAGAGGATCTTTAAGATATAGCCATTGTTGACGTCATGTGACAAATAGGAGATCTTAAGAAGGAAAAGCATTCAAAAGGAGCCATTGAACCAGAGATCAATCTGAATTTAGAACAGTCATTCACAAAAAGAAGGCCTCCTTTATATGAGAAACCATAACCAAGCAAAACAGGCAAATTATCAAAGAGTTCAGCCTCACTCATTTCAACTGTACACCAAACAATTACTCCCAAAATGGACTTACAAGAGCAAATATGTCAAATTCCAATAAACTAGTAAAAGTCATCAGCTTTAGCAAATTAATACTCTTCAGGGAGATAAGTTATTGCAAAAAAAATAAATAAATAAATAGAACCACTAACTAGCAGTAATATTAAATAAACAATTTCTACAAAAGAAGTCACATGATAGATCACAAACCCTGCCAACAAGTTGGTTCAAAAAAAAGAATACAACATTAATGAATTAACTAATAAATAAAGAAAATAATCAAAGGTTAAAACTTTAATATTAGGAACAGTGAATTCATTTCCATTATTTTAAAAAACTAAGCAGAAAATTGAAAGAAAACATGCAAACCTGGATATTGTACAGACATTGAGAAACGACAGGAAAAGTAATATAACTAAAAATTAAAAATGGCCGTCAATACGTGCCACTTATGTATACTGCTTACATAGAGATGCAGAATGTTATCTGGGGCTAAAACTATGATGTCTGAATATGGCAGTGGTCCAACTTTCACTCTGGAAAACATATGTGGAGAAAATCATGTCACACACAATAAGCAAATTCAATTTACAAAAAAACTAAAAAAGGAAATAATTTCTCATTTTACCTTGGCTGAGTTACAGTCACTGGAGAAGCAGCAATTGCAGGTATGCTCCAGCTCATATCAGGTTTAACATCAAAGACAAATTCATTATTTATTTCCACATATTGAAGCCATACCGATAACAACTTTCTCTGTTCTTGGTAAAGAAAGCAGACAACAGGAGCTGCATCATCATCAGTAGCCATGAAAACCTAGTATATATTTGAAGAGAAAGTTAAAAATAAGGAATAAAATAAATTGAGCATAGATGATATACCAAAGCTATAACCAACAAAGAATTCAATGTAGAAACATGCATTCCTGTCCGAAGGTCTGCCTCAGAATTAAAAGAGCTACATTTATTAAAACCCCATGATCTTCGTTCTTAGTCAAAATTAGCAATAATGGAAACCATTTTACATTAGATGAGAAAATAGAACACCATTTAAAATGAGAACAAAGTGAAGTACCCATTAATTTTCAGTTAATTTGCATTGCCAAATTAAATATGCATGCAAGACCAACAATAAACAGGACAAGGGGCACCCTTCTATGATCCCGAACAATAAGTATATAGAGCAATAATCAAAATGTGTGAAATTCACCTTACAAGCAGCTACATGAGCGCCTTTTCCCTGCCATATTCTACGAAAGGACAAATGTTTCGGCAATACACCTGCAGGATCTACATTTAACAAACCAGTGCCTGCCTTATCATGGTTAGAACCAATGACTTCTGCAACCCACAGAGAGTGCTGCATCTTTCCTGAATTTAGGGTAGTATAACATAGAATCACCAACATAAGAAGCATATCACAAGGAAATCCGTAACTGATTGCAAGAGTTTTATGCAAGAAACCTTTATTATAAGATGCCATGAGAGGGACCAGATCACTTGTCCAAATTGTCTTTTCCTCATATTCCTTCATTATGATCAATTTGCCTCTTTCTTCAATAAAGATTGGCTAGAATCAAGGTAATTAAAATACAAAAATTAATGTGTAAGCAAACAACAACAAAGTGATAACAGAACAAGAATATATTGCAGTAAATAAGTAACAAGATATCACAGAAAACAAATCACAGCAACAATCCTGATAAAGTTGGAACATTTTTTGCGCCAAAGCTGAAGATGTTATAACATACTTTTTGTTCATCCAATGGATCCATCCATATTAGATGTGAGGATATCGTAGCCGCCTCTCCCTTTTGGATATTATTAGGTGCACTAAAGGGACTAAAACATTGCTGTGGACTGTGTCCAAGTTCTCTTCTTGGGCGCCACAAAGCATGTGCACTTGGCAATGGGCTTGAAGATGAAGATGAAAAGGGAACACATGATGGTATATTTGTTTCAACCTCCTGCTGGAGTAATAAACCGAATGGAAGCGGCCATATAGATGAGATTGTATGTGGAAGTGGAAGAGATACAACTTCTCCTGGTACCGGGAAAAAAAAAAAGGTATTGGTTTACATTGAAAATGAAATACACACTAAGATGAGACCACGGATACACACTTGCACAAACAAAGGAGGATCTGCTAAGTATAAGAGAAGAAACATGAGATGATCATGCCATGAGGAAATGATAGAGGGATGGAAAAGTTACTACTTCACCTATAAAACCGAATTGGACCCTAGTTTCCATATACCCACTAAAACAAAAATGTAATCATATGAATTCAAGCAAGGCAGTAATCCATAACAGTAGAGCCACAAACCAGCTTCTTTCCCACGTTGCAAGGACAAGTTTTCTAACCTAGTAAAGTGAAGAGTCAATATACTTCCAATAAATCAAGTCTTTCAGGTCCTATTCTGGATATAGCACACCGGCATATTGGCTGCAGTAATAAAAAAATTATAAACTTTGTTCAATCTACCAACCATTCTATTTTTCTATCCCATGTTTTTACAGGAAAAGCTTTTCTCTCATCCTCCTTTGATGACAAGACGACAACAAGAGCTTATCCTGGCAACTGTAGAAGAAGATAATTTTCTTAGTTAATGATTGAGAACAGCTCTTAGCGACTCACCCAACGTATTATAGATTGTCAAACAATCAATTTGTAGTATGCACAGAAGAGGTTCAGCTGCAGGGCCCATATGACACCAACATACCTATAATTAAAGATTATTATGGTCAAAACAAAGTTATTTCAGTAACCAGAACAAAAGGTATCACCATACCTACTACAAGAAAGAAAAGAAATCAGTTCTAATACTTTAAACTTCTAGTCATCTACCTTCACACAGCCTAGTTGGACGTACAATATTGCAGCCATAGTCTGGTTGCAAAAAATTTCACCGCAGTGATAGAACTCCAAGCCAAGTCAAATAAGACAATTTTTTTTACTTTCGTAAGAAGGAGAGGAAGATATCCTCCCCAAATAAAGCAGAAGAAGAAGAAAACAAACAAAAGCTCAAGAAACCAACAATAAGACGGCTGTTTTCATACAGAGTTATGCCCTCCAACACCATTGCATATCTGCCAAGGGAATTCATTCTTTCAAAAAAGATCTAGTAACTGGTAGCCATTGCCAATGGTCCTATAGCCTAATGGCACCATATTCTCCTTGCTTGTGGGAGGTCACAGGCTCAATCTTACTTGGTTCAGGCTTTTAAACTTACCTCTTCATAATTCAAAAAAGAAGTGACAACGATTGCAAGAGGCCATAAAACTATTCTACCTCGTAAAATTTTCACAACAAAGGTATTCTGCAGAATATATGAGCGTTCAAGGACACCCCCAGGAGTCAGCAACAGCAAATACACCCAATGTGACCATCTACAGAGGGGAAGCAATGAAACATATAGAGAAGTGACATGAATGAGAACATTTACTGAAGGAAGTCAATAACTTTCCTTCAACAGCAACGTTCAATACACAATTCAGTGCAACTGAAAATATAAGGGAACATTTTCTAAATCATGGAGGAACAAAATACATACCATGATGACTGGGGATCGCAAAGTAAATCTCTTAAAAACCCTTGAACCCGTCGACCATATAATCCTGTCACAGATGAGTACGTTCGTTGGATGTAGCACTGAATATGGATTAAGTTTTTAAAACTGGAGAGTGGTTGGATATGCGACACGAAATCAAACAGCGACTGTACAACTCTTAGCGTACTGTCGCAGTCCCGAAGTCTTGCGGAGAAACAGAAAATCTGGATACAAGTTTAGAGCTGAGAAATATACAGGCCTGACATACTACAGTTTTCTTAGATATGAAGGTTGAAATATTTTTCCTTGATTTCCTTTTCTTCGTTTCCACTCTTTTCCTTTAAACATTAAACAAAGGTTCTTGGACAAAATTACCGATTCCCTCGGATGAAAAGCTCGTGATCACCCTGATTACACAACGCGGAAGTAGCCTCGTCGCAGGTATCTTCCTCGCCACGGTCTCGAGCAACTTTGGGATCGAAAAGAAAATAGTCGTACTTGTCAGTAATTACGTCAGCTGGTTTTCCGTCGAGAGCTTCCGCGATCAAGCCAAATGGCTTGAATTCACCAAGGACCGTCAAGCAGCGGCTGTCCGCCGGCATTTTTCCAGTGGAGCTCGCCTGAATGGGATGTACGAGAGCGGGATGGAGTGAGGGAATCAAACGGCTCTTCCCTCCCGCTCTTATTGTTCCTCCGGGTTTGAGTTTGGAGCGAAAACCCCCGCTCGGTTTTTGTTTCTTTTTTAGGACGCCAGCAAAACCCACCACAGCCCGATTTTAGAGGTTAGGTGGCGTGGTGTCCCGTACGTTTTTTTTTTTTTTTTGAGAATGACACCCAAGGTGCTCAAATCAAGAACAAAATTTTGGCCAAAAAACAGAGGCTTTGAATTAATTTTACAAGCCCATAGCCCCATGTGCAGATATATTTTCTAAGAAAAGATTTATCTATCCATCGTTTGAAATGTGTAAGTTTTTCAAGTGTATGTAAAATAGAATATTCATTTATAATATGATAAAATTTGTACATTAATAATATAATATCCATTCATTTTGCATAATTTATGTAATTTAATTGAATAATAATGTATAAATTTCAAAAGCATATGGACAATAGAATGTTCATATATAACATAACAAGATCCTTACATTAATAACTAGAGCTGGTAATATGAGACAACCCATAAGTTGACTAGCAGTGGATTACAGGTTTGGCAGAGTAGGTTAGCATGGCTCTCATTATTCATGGGTTGAATTCTGCAAACTCGTGACGAGGTTAGTAGGTTAGTAGGCCAACCCACAAGTAAAAAAAATTTTTTATAATTTTTAAATTTTAAAAATTATAAAATTATCTCACTTTATTATTTTTTTCACAGTGAAATAATTGTATATTCCCCCTAAAAATTAATTATCCAAATAGTAATAAAAGTCTTTCTAACTAAGGCATAGTTATATCATCACTTAAATATAAACTAATTTAATTTTATAATCATTTCGTTCTCTAATCTTTTACATGATTGATCAATATTATATATATATAAATTAATGAAAATGCTCTATCTATCTCATTTTTTCTTCATCTTATTTTGGCATTTTGCTACAAAATTGATGCCCCAATTTAAAATACCAATTCTATTTTTAAGAAGAAAGTGATAATTTAAACTCTGATTAATGTATTACTACCCATTCTTTCTAATATCTTTGTATTCATTTTTTTCCTTTTATATTCAAATTAAGATGATAAAATAATATATGGTTAGCACTGCATAAATATGTTTAATTTTTTAAATAAAAAAGGTAACTAAACTTTTTCTATTTGCTAGTTTGGGTAGAACTATTTTGCAAACAAGATAATTTAAATAAGCTATCATATAAATGATGCAAAATATAATAATATATTTTATTTAATCTTGTCTTGATCACATTCAAATTATATTATATCACTACTTAAATATATGAACAACGTGTTTTTATTGTTTTCTACCAAAATTTAAACTTGAATTAAACAAATATAAAAGTATTAAATACTTAAATCGTAATTCCATGCCCGCTTGCTTTGAATGCTTTATTTTAAACTCAATCTCATTTATTTATTTTTTTATCTATTTTAAAAAAATATAAGTGGGCTAACCCATTAACTCACATGTTAACCTGCTACGGGTTCAAGTTACACAAGAAAGGCCAAAACCACCTCACATATAATTGAACTCATTTTGTTTAACTCAACCCTCAACTTTTTTATGGGCTAGCAGGAGGCCCAACTTATATTATTGACTCTATTAATAACAAAATATCAATTTATATTTCACAGTTTGTGTAGTTTAGTTGAACAATAATGTACAAGTTCCTTAACTGTATAAACAACAAAACATTTATACATAACATGATAATATTTATACATTAACAATACAATATCATTTCATTATACAACCTTTGCGATTTAGTTGAGCAATACTCCTCCAGTCTTTTTTATATGTCATTTATACCAATTTCGTTAATACTAGTTAAAGAAGTACAAGGAATTAAAGCATGTAAAATTTCAAATATGTTCATTTATAACAAATTCAAAAAATTGTATCATGTTACTTTTTTCCTCTCACGAAGGATAATTTTAAAAATGCCTCTCAAATATTACATAAAAAACCACATCGTGACTTATAAATAGCATTAAATAGATCTTTTAGAACCTATCTTATAAATGAGACTGGAAGGAGTAACATTGCAAGTGTATAAATGAAAAAATATCTATATATAACATGATGAAATCCATATATTACCAACATAATGTCCCATGCACAATGTTATCTTTTCAAATAAGGGACAAACAAATCTTTTCACTAGAAAACGTGCTTGCATATAAAACCTTTAGGCATGCAAAATAAATTTGGAAAATATTGGGCCTTAGGTGTTGATTTCTTTAATCTCAGGATATTTGGTGTCATTCTCCCCTCTTTTTTATCCTGTTGGAGTCATTTTTGACTAACTGTAAAATATTAAATATGAGGACCTCCCTCAATAGGGATTCAAACATTGGCTTGTTGCATTTTAAGAAACTAGATATTTTGCTAGGCCCAACCCGTGGTTGTCTTGTGCTTTTTAATTTAAACTATATGGTTGGGCATGTAACATCATTTTTTATTTTATTTCTAGGAGTTGAGTAGCAATATGAAGGAATTGTTATATGGTAATTAGAAATTATCATGTAATTATTTAAGATAAATTATAAGGTCTTCATTCCAATACAAATTTTTTGAAAAAAGAGAGTTAATAAAATTAAGGGGTTAAATTAAACTATACAAATCATTTTTACACTTGAGTGCTTCTAATTATATAAATATTATTAAAATTGTATTTGAAAAAGTATATAAATTAAATTTTCAATCCTTGGGATTTTATGAAAGTCTTGGAAAATAATAGAAAATTATGAAAAATAACTTGAGAATTCATAATATCATGGGTTTTCGGATGCAAATGAAATAAAAAGAAATTAGGAACATGACTTAATTAAAAAATGAATAAAAATGAGAAGGGGGGGATAAAAAAAAGTAAGGGGAATAAATGGCGAAAGTTGGGCGAGTTTATTAGGGGGTAAATGATAGGAAGGAGAATGGTGGGTTTTGCTGTGGGAATTGATAAATGGAAAAAAAAATAGAATAACTAGAAAAGGGAGCATAATAATAAAAATAGAATCGATAAGTTTTCGGTCACTTTGATTTTTGATCGCTGGGGTGCTTATATTAGAAAAAATAATAATAAACAATGGTAAATTTTCATTAATAATATTTTCGTTTAATAAATTACTAAATTGTGAAAAATCAATATAAAATTTTAGAATGTTATAGGGCGCGTTTGCCATGTGAGGGAAACGATACTAATTATTATTCACTTTCATGAAAAACTAAATATTTTTTACAGCTATACATATTGAGTGTTTTTTAATATTATTTGAGACAAAAGCATCGTATTTATATTTAATATATCTAAATAGTATAAATCAAGGCTAAAAGCTGACGTCAATTAATTTGATAGGATCTAAGTTTCACAAAATTAAATTAAACAATAGATGACATGAAAACGATGTGAGCTCGATATAGTCCATAGTAGCTTTTGACAGTTTTTTTATCACGAGCTTTTGATAGACTTTTTGCTCGCAAGCATTTTACATGCTTACTATTTGTAAATTGATTGATGAGTTATATATGTAAATTATAAATTGTAGATTATACTCCATTTGGATCACAATATAAACTATTTTTTATAAGGGTGTTTATAGGTTCAATTTGGATTAGTTTTGACCAAAAACCAAATTAAACTGAACCATTCGATTTACTCATAATCAGGATCTGATCGGTTTTTATGGAGCTTGATTTGATTTAGTTTAATTTTCAATTTAGTTCGATTTGGTTAAGGTCTGTATCAAATTTTAGTGCATTTATTTAATTTTTTTCATTTTTTCCATCTTCATAATGGTGCTATGTATTAAAATTAAATCTAATTCTTTTTTACTCATTTTTCATAAATAGAAGTATAAAAGCATAATAAAATGTCAATGTGATAACAATAATTAATCATAAAAATTGATATAAGTTTCTAAGATTAAAATTATTTAATATTATGCATTTTCATTTAAGTTCTTTAAAAATGTTTATCTATGTATCAACATTTTAATAAATAATAAAAAATTATTATACAAAATTCAAAACAAAATACTTCTTGTGAATAAATTGAATACTGATGTTAAGCTGTAAATAATTAAATGATGGTCATAACATCATTATTATAATTATTTAATATTATACATTTCCATTCAAGTCCTTTAAAAATGTTTATCTATTACTGTAAAAAATTTAAAATAAAACGCTTCTTATAGATAAATGATTAGATATTTTATAAATAAATAAGTAGTATTTTTAATCAGGTTTGGCTCAATTTAGTTCGATTTCTAGTACTCAAAATTGAATTTGAACTAAATCAATTGGTTCTCGTATCATAAAAACTAAAGCAAACTTGATTATTAATTGGTTTCTTTCGACTTGGGTCAGTCCTTTCGATTTGAATCGGTTTTGAATACCCTTAGTTTTTGATAAGTCACGGTTAGTTCAAAACATAAAACATTTAATATGTTTTATATGTTTTCTTCGATCATGTGTTTGTTTTATTATATTTCGCTCAAGTCATGGATGATGATATTTGAATATTTCAAATATTATATTCATTTTACTCATGAATAAGATAGGGAAGACAGAGAAATTTTTTTAAAAAATCAAGATTTTAATCAATTTTTTTTATAAACATGAGTTTGGTTAAGAGTGACTTATATTTTGATCAGGACGAAATATAAATTCATGCACCAAACACCTTTAATGTATCCGGTCACCTAGAATGCAACTTTTATCGAGCGAGGAAAGCTAATGCATTCATGTCATTAAGATGCGCTCATCAAGAAAATTCGCTATTGAGCCTATCTCAATTATGCTATCCATGAAAAAGCTTGCAAATTCGTAAATGTGATCAAGCAAGGTGAGCATCTACCTTTTAAGTTTCAAGCTTCTTGAAAAAAGGCATTGCCATGTCGTGTCTCTTTTTTATTGATGAATTTGTTATTTTAAGTGAAATGAATATGAAATGAATAAGGGTTTAACTTGATGATTCACATGCTATCCTTAGAGAAAAGGTTAATATTCCTAAGTCTAATATCCTTTCTCAAATAACACACATCACGTGCAAAGGGAAGAGATTAGCAATTTTTTCAGGGTTCCAAACTTTGACAAGTCCTAATAAATAGCTTAACACACCAATGCACTGTGAGAGGGTGTCAAAAGCCATGTACTAGTATCCTATTGACAAAATGGATAGATGCTTATCTTATTGGAAAACCAATACACTTTTTGCACATGCTTTTGTATCTTCCGTGGTTTTTGGCTGTGGCTGACACATGCCATGCAAGTAAAGCCATTTGCTAGTTTCAACGTGCAATGAGATTAGCGAGCGTGCTAGTAATTTTAAACAATTTTAAATCGACTTGAAAAATATACCTGGCGTAATGGGAAAAATTTTGCATATAGAAAGATGGAAGGGGTTCGTGTATAAGATAGGCAATAACCTAGAATAATGCTTTTATAACGAAACTCATTAGGAACAAAGACATTGTATAAGTTAGGCTCATGTGTGAGAATCATAGGCACGTGGAGGACATGCTACTATTAGTGGAGAAGCGTCAAGGTGGTTCTCATGCTAGGATCAATATCCAACGTGCTTAGGGATATGTCCTAAATGGTATAGCTTGGAACACAGTGGATAGGTATTATGTTTGGATTTGGAATGCCATACAGATCCCACATATATACCAGCTAACTCAAAAGCCTCGTTAAATCACATTCTTTTGAATCGTGTCAAAAAATGAAATGATGTTCGTAATTTGGAGAGGTTAGGGGAGTAGAATGGGGTCATGATCAGTTCATGGTTACTTGATCACATTAAGTATGAACTATCAAAAGTGAGATGGAAGCACATGTGGGATTAAGATGACCTACCCATTTAGAGAGCCTTTACCCTCGAGATGACTCATTTATTATGAAATCAACTCAAATTATTTAAATGTATAACCAATAATTCAAGTGGGTCGGGTTTATTCGGATTGGGCTTAAAGTATCTTACCTTTTAAAATATTTAGATAAGCCTAGCCTTAATTTTTTAACAAGTTCAGGCTGGCTCCTTGAGCCTAAATCACACGCTCTGCATACCTATAGAGTGGGTAATTTTGGTGGTTGGGCTCATTTAGGTTAGCTTATTTGGATCAAGCTTAAAGTATTATATATTCTAAAAAAGCTCATATAGTCAAGTTGAACCCTAACTTTCAGGGGTGGTTTAGACTTAATCCGAATTATTAGCTTTATTTAAATGGCCTCATAGCTCATGGAGGGGTGTCTCTAGAAACGTAGGCCCTATTTAGTGCGAGGCATGTAAGTTTAAATGATGGGTAATGGGATATTGAGTGGAAATAACTTTTTAAAGGTATGTTTGGTACGTGTGATAAGGTTAAAAAAATTAGGCTTTGATTAGACCAAAAGATAAAATTATCCTCGTCTTTTTCTCATCTTATGATTGTCCAACAATTTTAAAAAAAAAACAATTACTCCTTATTCCTTCTTCCTACTATCTTTATCACATCCTTCCTCCTCATCTGGTTCCAAGTAAGTTTTTTTTACTAGAAGTTCCAAGCAAATTTCATCAACATAATATCTCTCCCCCTTTCCTCACTTACCTGAAATAAAGGAATGATGGTGGTCACTTGAAGCCTAGAAATACACTTTAGAGGTTGAATAATAATAGATCGAAGCACGGTCGAATCCTTGCTTGAAGTTGATCATATCAAATCTAGAGATTGACTATGATGAAGCACCATCGTTGCGTCCTCATTGTTGCTTCTCCACCTAAAAGAATGAATCCTTAATTTGGATTTCATAGGCTCCTTGATTTCTTGATCTATTGTGACTTTGTTGATGCTTTGTTTAGAGATGGTAACTATGACAATTTAGATTAGGACCATATCTTCATTGTTGTAAGCCTTCTTAAGAGAGGTGTGAGAGAGCAATGAAGGGTAATTTGATTTGAAAATATTTAACCCTAAGGTTAATTTTTCAATACTATAAAGTGGAGGTATTGAGAAATCCAATCTGAGTGGGACGAGCATTAGGATTAAATTTATCAATGTTTCATATCAAATATACAAAGTTGAGATTACTCAATCCCAATCTTGAGTCCAAGCCTCTAGTCCCACGTATTGAGGTATGCTTCTTTAACTATGTGCAAATGCGAGGTTACTCCCAACAAGGCTAGAGCTAGGAAGGGTTTACATGATCCATGGTTGTATGATGTTTGCGACAAAAGTGTTGAAAACTTTCGGCATGCCATGACAAAACCACTACTTTTTTAAAAAATATCTAAATGCTCTTATCACATGTTAAATCAATTATAAATAAAAAATTATGGTTTTTAAAAATATTCAAATATCCATATAGATGTTAAAATCAAGCATGAACCCAAATTTATCATAAGTAATTATTATTTATTTTTCAATTTAGCATTGAAATCATGCCTTCCTAAAAATTTATCAAAAAGCATATGAACTTTATTTTATAAATCATAATTATGAGTTTATAATTCATTTTAAAATTTAAATATTTTTAAGAAAGCAATACTTTACGATTAATTTTAGTATACTAGCATTAACTTAAAGGCAATCTGGAAAAAAATAACCATCACAAAATATCACTATTTTGATTTTCCCCCCACTAAATTGAGAAAAAACATCCTTTCATAGACTGGTTCACCACATGATCAGGCTTCATTTAATAAAATTGCATTAATTCAATTAAATAAAATTTTATATATTATTATTTTTAATAAATTTAGTTCTATAATATAATACTTATTTAATTTTTGAAGAAAAAATAATAATAATTTTTTTAAAATATACAAATAATATTTTGATCATTCAAAATACTATAATTTCCCTAAAGTCCTTAAAAACTTTTTATCATTAATAAATTTATATAAATTATCAAACTACCTTTGTTAAAAATTAATAATTTATAAGTTTTATTTAGATATTCACAATTTTCATTCTTATATTTATAATAATACAATAATAAATGAGGAATTAATATGTAAAGTTATGATTTGTTGTTGTATTGTTGCATTGTTGTGAATATAAGAAGGGAAATTATAAATATTTAAACAAAACTTGTGAATAATTTATTTTTAATAAAAGCGATTTAATAATTTATATAAATTTATTTATAATAAAAAGTTTTAAGAATTTTAGAGGAATTATGATGTTATGAGAGATTAAATTATTATTTATATATTTTAAATAAATTTTATTATATTTTCACTTTTTAATTTTTTTATTAATAACATAATTAATTTGTACTTAAACTTGCATGCTTTATTATTGTCGGAGAGATCTCTGCTTCTCGTCATTTCATGGGAATTCCGTTCCTTTTCTCCCCCACTTCTGGTGCCGGAAACTCATTCGTCTCTCCTTGATTCGTTCCTGCCATAGATCTCTTTTCCTTCTTCCGAGGGCCCAAGTCTTCTCCATCGCTGCTGCCAGATCTCGCAGTGATTTGGATCCTCTAGAAGCTCTCCCTTTTAATGCTTTTTTAGTTCGCTATTTGATTCTTGATCTACGAATTCAGTCACCACCACAGATCCGAGTCTCTAATACTCGGGTCATCTGTCACAGGCACCATGGCAGCTGCGAACGCTCCGATCGCCATGAGAGAGGCCCTAACTGTGAGTTATACTTCACATTTCTATCTTGCATATTCTGTAAACTTTGTGCCCCCCCCCCCAAATTTTTCTTGTTTGCTGAGCTGAATTGGCGATTTTATTACATTCCTCGGGACTAAGATTATCTGTTTTTCTTCAAATAATCTTAGAGGTTCTACTGCTGTAGTGTGCTCAACTGTAGTCTCCAGTTAAGCACTGTTGAATAGTATTTCCCGACAGTGTGATGAAGTTTGCTTTACTTACTTAGCGTCAAGTTTGAACAGATCTGAATGATCCTAATTTGAGTCTGAACTGGAGAATAATGTTCTTGTTCTTCCGTTCTCGCCAAATGCGTATTTCACCTAGCATACTGAGCTTTGTTATTTGGTTTTCTGACTTGTTATTGTAGTTGCCAAGCATTGGCATCAATCCACAGTTCATCACTTTTACGCATGTGACGATGGAATCCGATAAGTACATATGTGTTCGGGAAACAGCTCCGCAGAACAGCGTGGTTATAATTGATATGAACATGCCAATGCAACCCTTGAGGAGGCCTATTACTGCGGATTCAGCTCTCATGAATCCAAATTCGAGAATTCTTGCTCTGAAGGGTAGGATATATCCTTGTAATCTTCTACTGAAATCACAAGTTGTTTTTTAGTTGCTAATACTGCAGATACTGGATCTCCCAGCATTGCGCTATTATCACGAAAGCTACCTATCATTGTTGATATCATGAACTATTGGTTGCTAAGATTTCTCGCGTGATTGCCTATCTCGTGTAAGGCTGATGCAACCTCCACATAAAATAGTTTGTCCATTTTGAGTAGCTGGTTCTAGAGAACGAGCAAGTCCATACTATAGTATAACCATTTGGACTTGTAGTTAGTTTCACAATCGGTATTATGTCTAGTCAACAAGATCATGACAACATAATTTTTTTTCATTTTTTGGTCCCTTGTTGTGTCTGCTGCCTTAATTTGTTAGATTGACTATAAAATAGTTGATAAAATGCATGTAACTTGATCACTAGGATTACAGAACTATGAAGCAAGGATCTTTGATTGATTTGAAAATTGGAAGTCAATTTAAGTTCTACACAGTAGATCCAATGAAAATAATGTGTAAATGCATATAATATCAGAAATAAGCAAACGAAATTTTTTTGATGGAACATAAAAATACATATGGGGAAAAATCCTTATTGCTTTTCGTTCCCGTATTATGATAACAGGTCTCTTAATTAAGTAAAGTTTAGTCTTGTAGAAAGAAGTCAGCTTTCATGTTCATTAATGACTTTATTATTATTCATAGCTTTATACACGTGCGTAGGAGCATGCTTGTGTGCACGTGTGTTTTTTGGGGGGGTTTCATGTGCTTTCATATTTATTGTTTTTTATCCATTAAAATTTGTTTCTAATAGATTTTCTCCGACAGCTTGGGAAACTTTACCTATGAATTGGTCTATCAGGCTTTCCTGCTTAGATATATATATATATATATATATTTTAAAATAATTTCATACCTTCCACTTTTGCTATTGTGTCTTTACCGAGTCCTAATTTCACATGAAGTCTATCAGTTGTTGTGAATCTAAATATGTTCGTGTTAGCATTGTCTGGCAATTTGACAGTGCTTTTATCTTTTACGTCAAACTTTTTCCTTGTGCCAGTAGGATATCAATGTGTATTAAGATGATTTAATGCTCACTTTTGGAGTGTTCCCATCCATTGTGAGAAAATTTAAGGTTTCAGTTGATTATGCTGTGTGCTTTTATTTGTTCTGTCCTTAAATTTTTACTCTTGAAATATCTTAACTAATGTGCCATATCTTTCCCTTGAAGCCCAACTCCAAGGGACAACTCAAGATCACTTACAAATATTTAATATTGAGATGAAAACAAAGATGAAATCCTATCAGATGCCTGAGCAGGTAGTTACTATAAAATTATAAATATACATTGACATTACATTTGCTTAGAATGACTTGATTAATTCTTGTGGAATTCCTTATTGCATGTATAGGTAGTATTTTGGAAATGGATTACCCCAAAGATGTTGGGTCTTGTGACACAAACCTCAGTATACCACTGGTCAATAGAAGGTAAGCTAATGATAATCTACTCAACTTAGTATTTTGTACATGTGTGTTATTACCCAATCTTGCCCTGTGTGGGTTGGAGATAATCTGCACATTGTTAACATGATGCATGCAATACAGGTGACTCTGAACCTGTAAAGATGTTTGAGAGAACAGCAAATTTGGCAAACAATCAGATAATTAATTATAGATGTGACCCTACTGAAAAGTGGTTGGTCTTGATTGGCATTGCTCCTGGTTCCCCTGAGGTATATTTGTGGTGTCTATCATATTAAGCTGACATGGTGAAATGCATTCAACATACTTTGGATTTTTCATTTAGCTCGCCTTCATTTGTCTTAGATCTGTATCTGCTAGATGTAGCTGCATATAACTGTATGATTAACTATGATGTATTTCACTATGATTTTCACCATTCTGGTCTTGCTTGCTTGATTTTCCATTCCAGAGGCCACAATTGGTTAAAGGGAACATGCAACTTTTCTCTGTGGATCAGCAGCGAAGTCAAGCTCTTGAAGCACATGCTGCATCGTTTGCTCAATTTAAAGTGTGATTCTTTTTTTATTTTGTGTTCTTGTTGCATTAATTTTTTATTTGGTATTACCTAAATAAGTTTGGAAAAAATTAAACTGGGTTTTGGATAGGTTCCTGGGAATGAGAATCCTTCTGTACTGATTTCTTTTGCCACAAAGACACTCAATGCCGGTCAAATTATATCCAAATTACATGTTATTGAGCTGGGTGCACAGCCAGGTATGTTATTATTTCATTCACATTATTCATTGGGCAGGATGGCTGGTGAACATATTTGTCTTGTGATTATATATTGATTTCCTATCACGAGATTCATAATTTAACATCAATTTTTTTTTTAAAGGATGGGTCATTGTCTTCTGACTTTTTCCATTAAGATGCCCATAGAACAGCACCTTTGTTCTACCATTCAAGAATTATTGAGTTATCTATATATTGGGATTAATTGCAATATGTATTGTTTAACTAAAAAGACATAGTAGTTTAGTGACTGCTTTGAATGTGTTAACATGCATTGGATTGATAGGAAGTTGTAACTCATGCGATTATAAAATACTTCTGTTTGGTTTGATGATTGCTGTGACCTGGTGAGAGTTGGAGCTACAATTAGCACTCAATTTTTGTTTCTCCCTGTTCTTATTTTCGTGGGTGTTATTTGATAGCTAAGTGCACCTAGTCAGGAAGCAATATATTTAGACCAGTCAAGGACTTTAAATATGGCATTATGATTAAGGATCTTGTTTAACTGAATTATCTGTATAGCATTTTATCATCTTTGGTTCAATAGATTATTCTTGTGGATGTTAACTTTCCAAATCTGCTGGCAGGGAAGCCATCATTTACAAAGAAACAAGCAGATCTTTTCTTCCCCCCAGATTTTGCTGACGACTTTCCAGTTGCCATGCAGGTATAGAAATTGCTGAATGTTGTTGGTCATTTCATCAATAGATGCATTTGATCTCTAATATATACATATATTCTGGCAGATATCCCACAAGTACAGTTTGATTTTCGTGATCACCAAGCTTGGCCTACTTTTTGTCTATGACTTAGAGACAGCCACTGCAGTATACAGGAACAGAATTAGCCCAGATCCTATTTTTTTGACGGCAGAAGCTTCATCAGTGGGAGGTTTTTATGCTGTCAACAGAAGAGGCCAGGTGTTATTGGCTACTGTTAATGAACAAACCATCGTGAATTTTGTTAGCGGTCAAGTATGTTTTGGACCTTCTCAATACTTACGTGGCATATGAAAAAATGAATATTGTTATAACATATTTTTTTTCTGTTGATTACCACAGCTAAACAATTTGGAGCTGGCAGTTAATCTTGCCAAAAGGGGAAATCTTCCAGGGGCTGAGAAGCTGGTATTTCTGTTTTTACATAGAATGTGATGGTATTTCTTCATCAGGATGTTGTTTGGGAAATCCAAAAAGCTCAGATTTAGCATCTTTTAATATCTTGGAGTTTTATATAGTTGCTAAATGCAAAGTTTTTTGTGAAGTTTGATTGGCATCGCAACTTGTGTATTAGAAGGTTGAAGCCAATCTTTCTTTCTCTTTATTCTTTCGGTGGATTTCCTCAGCGCAGGTTATTTCACTGGTCTTCAACAGTAGGGTCAAAGTTTCTGTCCTCTCTGCTATTTGTTGTACTGTTTTTGGTTGTTAATACTCGGATAAATGTCATATATTTGTGAAAAATAGATGCTTGGAATGAGGATGGATGTGCGGACATACACGTAAAGATAAAATTCGAAATGAGCACATACGTGAAAAAGTGAGGGTGGCACCTATTGAGGAAAAAATGGTAGAAAATCGGTTGAGATGGTTTGGGCATGTACAAAGAAGACCAAGGGAGGCACCAGTGAGAAGAGTGGAACATATAACTTTGAGTCCGATTAAGAGAGGTAGAGGAAGGCCTAAGAGAACACTCTTGGAAGTTGTTGAACGTGATCTCTTAATTAATAATATTTCTAAAAGCTTAATAAATGATAGAGCACAATGGCGTCTTGCAATCTATGTAGCCGACCCCACCTAGTGGGATAAAGGCTTGTTGTTGTTGTTGTTGTTGTAGATGCTTGGAATGAGGGCGGTTATTAGTGATCTCACGTGTTATGTGCTTTGAATCTATTGCTTCTTTTCGCATTTGCTTCCTTTCTTTGTATCCAATCTCCATATCATATTGCTTCTTTCTGTATTTCTCAAGAGCTTTAAAATTGATTCTTTAATTGTAATAGAGCACAATGGTGTCTTGCAATCCATGTAGCCGACCCCACCTAGTGGGATAAAGGCTTGTTGTGGTTGTTGTAATTGTAATTTGCATTGAACTCTATAACGCTTGTTCTGCTCTGTTCCTATGTGTTACTCTTTTATGCTTGGGCACAATGACTTATCTTCTTGTTCACTTTACAGGTTGTGGAACGTTTCCATGAACTCTTTGCCCAAACAAAGTATAAAGAAGCAGCTGAGCTTGCTGCTGAATCTCCGCAAGGAATTCTTCGTACACCTGACACTGTTGCCAAATTTCAGGTACAGCTTCCTTTTATTTTCAAATTCTTGTTTTATTAGCTATTGTGCTTTGTCTTTTAATTTTGTCCGGTTAGTTCACATTTAGTCTGTAGGAAAACTAAATCTCCGTTAGACACAGTTATCTTCAACATTTAATCTCTCCTGTATCATCTGCAAGACAATTTCTTTCTTTTTTTATTTGATAAGATGTAACTAAGCAAAATTATGCTTAGGTTCTTTTTGCAATGAAAATTTAACAAGGGATTCGCAGTTGCTTGTTGGGGGGAATGAAAAATTTGAACTTCTGCATTTTTTGGTAGTGTCCTTTCTTGCTCAGAGACTGTGATTGTAAAAGTTTTGCAATTTGTGGCAGAGTGTTCCTGTGCAAGCTGGGCAAACTCCTCCACTCTTGCAGTATTTTGGAACACTGTTAACAAGAGGAAAATTGAATGCTTTTGAGTCCCTGGAATTGTCACGGCTTGTTGTGAACCAGAACAAGAAAAATCTGTTGGAGAATTGGCTGGCTGAGGACAAGCTGGAATGCAGCGAGGAGCTTGGAGATCTTGTTAAGGTTGGGTTGCATCTTAAGTTTTGGAATTAGTAAAGTGATTCCTAGATTATTTTTATACTTCTTTTTGCTTAGCTGTATACTTCTAAACAAATTTACCTGATGTGCAATGGTTTATGTGTTAATTTAATCAATATTCTCCATTGTAGACAGTAGACAATGATCTCGCTTTGAAAATATATATCAAAGCCAGAGCTACTCCAAAAGTCGTTGCTGCTTTTGCTGAGAGAAGGGAGTTTGACAAAATCCTGATATACTCAAAGCAGGTATAGGATCAGTTTTTGTATTGAGAATATTCAAGTGTGGTTTGTATGTTTACCGTTTCCTGTTCATTTGTCATTTCTTTATTATTACTATAGCTGGTGAAGTATAAGCGTAGCTATTGTAATTGCCATTGCTTTTCTCCCTTCTCCTTCCACTTTACTTGAAGTATTCGGGTTTTGATGTTTCCATGGCTCATTTGTTGCTATAGGTTGGGTACACACCTGACTACCTCTTCCTTTTGCAAACAATTCTCCGGACAGATCCTCAGGTATGTGAGAAATCTTTTCCGTGCATAGTGTGATCATTTTATCTGATCTATTTTCTCTGTATCTTTTTCATTTTCTGCCACCCGTGTTGGATATATTCCTGATAGTATTTAAACAAAACTGCACACTAAGTTGACAGTATCAGCTGTAAATTTTCCTGACAAATAAATTCCTTGAATTGGCTTTTTCATATTAATTTTTCAGGGTGCTGTTAATTTTGCATTAATGATGGCTCAAATGGAGGGTGGTTGCCCAGTTGATTACAACACCATAACCGATCTGTTTCTTCAGGTGTGTTATCTATGCAACTACATTAATTAAGCTGCTGCGGTGGACTGGGGATCAAGAATTTGATGATTTAGTTGCCCATGATCATTGCTTTTTTATTCGTTGTTCTTCTAAATGTTAGCATGCCTGCTACGCTGGTTCTTACCGTCCAGCCATACTTTCAGCAATGGATTGCTTGATAGTCTACTTATGATTCCCCCCTCCTTTTTTCATTACTTAGAGAAATTTAATCCGTGAGGCAACAGCTTTTCTCTTGGATGTTCTGAAGCCAAATCTACCAGAACATGGGCACCTTCAAACAAAGGTTCTGATCTACTTGACCCTTTCGTTGTGGGCCTTTACTCTTAAATTTCTTTCTTTGTATTGATATGACAATTTTTTTTGTTAATTCTTTTTTCCAGGTGTTGGAGATAAATCTGGTGACCTTCCCCAATGTAGCTGATGCAATCCTGGCAAATGGCATGTTCAGCCATTATGATCGCCCTCGTATAGCCCAACTATGTGAAAAAGCTGGTCTTTATGTGCGAGCTTTGCAAGTAATGCCTTTTCACATTTTTTTAAATGTTTCTCTTTCTCTTAATTTGAAGTGAAAGTCACCCCCTTCATTGAATGCCTTGCTTTCCTGCAGCATTACATTGAGTTGCCAGATATAAAACGAGTTATTGTAAACACACATGCAATAGAGCCACAGGTTTATATGCTGCATTGTGTATGAGTTGTATCTTATTTTACATCGTGGGAGTTTCTAAAATACTTGCACATTTTCTCATTCTTACAGTCACTGGTAGAGTTTTTTGGTACTCTTTCACGAGAATGGGCTTTGGAGTGCATGAAAGACCTTTTACTGGTCAATCTCAGAGGCAACCTTCAGATAATTGTGCAGGTACTGAGGTATCATTGTCTTCTTAGACATTAAAGATATCAATTCATAACTAAATCTTATGTACATCCGTCCAGGTTGCAAAAGAATATTGTGAACAATTGGGTATTGATGCCTGCATAAAGCTTTTTGAGCAATTTAGGTCATATGAAGGACTGTACTTTTTCCTCGGATCATATTTGAGCTCCAGGTAAAAGAACTCTTTTTCTGGTTGGTTGGTGTATGTTTGGATTGAGGATGATGGAGGAAGGAGGAAGGGGATTATTGTTCAAGACATTTTATTTTATTTTATTTTAATTCAAACAAACTGTTCTTCCTTTTCATTCATTTTCTTCAATTTAAAAATAAACTGTTAAAAATAGATTCAAATCTACATCAATAAGAATGTATAAAGTAAATCTTTTCTTTCCTTCTCTTCTCCTCCGTTCTCCTCAATGAAAGCATTGCCTAGTATAGCCAAGATGATCCCATTTATGAAGAAGATATTATCCAATACATGTCTACTAATATATGCTTCTCTGAATAATTTTGAACAGTGAGGATCCTGACATTCACTTTAAGTACATTGAAGCAGCTGCTAAGACTGGACAGATTAAAGAGGTTGAGCGTGTAACTAGAGAATCAAATTTCTATGATCCTGAGAAAGCAAAGAACTTCCTTATGGAAGCTAAGCTTCCAGATGCACGACCTTTAATAAATGTCTGTGATCGTTTTGGATTTGTTCCTGATCTAACACACTATCTATACACAAACAACATGCTTCGCTACATTGAAGGATATGTTCAGAAGGTATTATAGTTTGAATTCTATTCTAGTAGCCTTGCTCATGCTTGGAAACTCAGGTGCTATCTACTTCTACTTTCTCTTCCTTCCTGAGAACTGGCTTGCTCTTTTTAAAGGTGAACCCAGGAAATGCTCCTTTAGTTGTTGGGCAGCTGTTAGATGATGAGTGTCCAGAAGATTTTATTAAAGGCTTGATTCTATCTGTTCGTTCTTTACTGCCAGTGGAGCCCCTTGTGGAGGAATGTGAGAAGAGGTGATGCCTTTCTTCCAATCCTGCATATTGTTATGTATCCATATTTCTAATTTTCATCATGTGGTCATTTGGTATGCAGGAATCGACTTCGTTTGCTCACACAATTCTTGGAACATCTTGTGAGTGAGGGAAGCCAGGACGTACATGTTCATAATGCACTGGGTAAAATTATCATTGATAGCAACAACAATCCAGAACATTTTCTCACTACCAATCCCTACTATGATTCTCGAGTTGTGGGCAAGTATTGTGAGAAGCGAGATCCCACATTGGCCGTTGTAGCTTACCGACGAGGGCAATGTGATGATGAACTCATCAATGTTACAAATAAAAATTCTTTGTTCAAACTACAAGCAAGGTTTGTGGTATATAAGTGACATGTCCTATATTTAATCATTTTTCTGTGTTTCATTGCTTGACTTGTATTATAATGAACAGATACGTGGTTGAGAGGATGGATGCTGATCTTTGGGAAAATGTTCTCAACCCAGATAATGCCTACAGAAGGCAACTTATTGATCAGGTTGTATCTACTGCTTTGCCTGAAAGCAAGAGCCCTGAGCAAGTTTCTGCTGCTGTTAAGGCATTCATGACTGCTGATTTGCCTCATGAATTGATTGAACTTCTTGAGAAGATTGTGCTTCAGAATTCTGCATTTAGTGGGAACTTTAATTTGCAGAATCTGCTTATTTTAACAGCCATAAAAGCTGATCCATCCAGAGTCATGGACTATATTAATAGACTGGATAACTTTGATGGACCTGCGGTTGGTGAAATGGCCGTAGAAGCTCAGCTATATGAGGAAGCATTTGCAATTTTCAAGAAGTTCAATTTGAATGTTCAAGCTGTCAATGTCTTGTTAGATAATATTCAAAGCATTGACAGAGCTGTAGAATTTGCCTTCCGAGTTGAAGAAGATGCTGTTTGGAGTCAAGTGGCCAAGGCTCAACTCAGAGAAGGCTTAGTTAGTGATGCAATTGAGTCGTTTATTCGAGCAGATGATGCTACACAATTTTTAGATGTTATCCGTGTGGCTGAAGATGCCAATGTTTACCATGATTTAGTGAGGTACTTGCTGATGGTAAGGCAGAAAGCAAAAGAACCCAAGGTAGACAGTGAGCTCATTTATGCATATGCAAAGATTGACAGGCTGAGTGACATTGAGGAGTTCATTCTTTTGCCAAACGTTGCGAATCTTCAAAACGTTGGTGACCGATTGTATGATGAGGCACTTTATGAGGCTGCAAAAATCATATTTGCTTTTGTATCGAACTGGGCCAAGCTGGCGGTCACACTCGTGAAGTTAAAACAGTTCCAGGGTGCTGTTGATGCTGCAAGGAAAGCCAACAGCTCAAAAACATGGAAGGAAGTTTGCTTTGCCTGTGTTGATGCAGAGGAGTTCCGTTTGGCTCAGATTTGTGGGCTCAACATTATTATCCAGGTTATAAGCTGATTCATTTTTCTAATTTATTTTATATGAACTAGGATTTTTTGGTACAACAGGGAAGTTTATTTTGAATTAGGCTTTAATCTGATTTTTTTTAAAAAAATAACTGATTTGAGCCTTCCAAAGATTCTGAAAAAATGTGAAATAGCATTCCTAAAAGTATGCACATCTTATTCCTCAAAGCTGATTCCTAAAATTACTGATGAATGGAGAGTTTCTTGGCCTATCTTATTGGGAGAGTTGCACATTGGTCTCCAGTTGGTGTTTTTGTAATCTTTCAAATGCTTAGGGTCTTTTTTCCCCTCAAATTGTACAGGTGGATGACTTGGAAGAGGTCAGTGAATATTACCAAAATAGAGGATGCTTCAATGAGCTGATATCTCTCATGGAGAGTGGTTTAGGATTAGAACGTGCACATATGGGTATCTTTACTGAGTTGGGCGTTCTGTATGCTAGATATCGTCCTGAGAAGCTTATGGAGCATATCAAACTATTTTCAAGCCGCCTCAATATTCCAAAACTCATTAGAGCTTGTGATGAACAACAGCATTGGCAGGAACTGACATATTTGTACATTCAGTATGATGAGTTTGATAATGCTGCAACTACTATCATGAACCATTCTCCAGAAGCATGGGATCTCATGCAATTCAAAGATGTTATTGTCAAAGTTGCCAACGTGGAGTTGTATTACAAGGCTGTTCACTTCTACCTGCAAGAGCATCCTGATCTTATTAATGATGTTCTGAATGTCCTTGCACTCCGTGTGGATCATGCACGTGTTGTGGACATCATGCGGAAGGTTGTATTTGTACTGGAAATTATTTCATTAGATCTTAGCTCATAGCTTGCTTCCTGTGTTATTAATTTTGTCCACATAATATGCATTATAGGCTAGTCACCTTCGTCTTGTGAAGCCATACATGATTGCAGTTCAGAGCAACAATGTCTCTGCTGTCAATGAGGCATTGAATGAAATTTATGTTGAGGAGGAAGACTATGACAGATTGCGTGAATCAATTGATTTGCATGATAACTTCGATCAAATAGGCTTGGCACAGAAGGTGATCTTTATGTCTTCATTGCTACTATTTTTCAATTTAAATTTGGAAACCTCATGGACTATTGTTATCTGATGCAGATAGAGAAACATGAGCTTCTTGAGATGAGACGTGTTGCTGCTTATATTTACAAGAAGGCTGGCAGGTGGAAGCAGTCCATTGCCTTGTCGAAGAAGGACAGCCTATACAAAGATGCCATGGAGACAGCTTCCCAATCTGGTGACCGTGAACTAGCTGAGGAATTGCTTGTTTATTTCATTGAACAGGTATCAAAATTAATTTATATCATGTATGATTTGCTTCTCTTCAATGTGGGCCCAATGAGACTGAGAATAGAGGGGAAGGGGAACAAATAAAATGGCAAGATGGACTTTTACTTGGTTATAGATGTCACCAGTTGAATGTGCTTTGATTATTGGCTATGAAAAGCTATATTGTCATGATTGCATATCAGAACTCTATGAAATATAAAAAATATAAAGCTGTACTGTTTGCAAGCCATAAATGATGTGGTCCATCTCAGGGTTTGTGGAAATACACAAGGTCCCCTCTAGTTTGTTCTTGTACACCTGCTATTCTTCCTTTTTCATAGCATGAAGAATTGTAAGTCATGCATTCATTTTTCCTATCTTTACAGGATTTGTTTTTTGGCTGTTTCATCCTCGATGTCTTATTTTCACCCCTTGATTTTTTGAAGGATTGGCCATTACATCCTTCCCCTCGCCCCCTTAAATTAATGGTGTTTCAATTTTTTGTATTAATTAATAATGTACGTTAAAGGTGCACGAAGCTGATACATTCTAATTTTCTTTTCGTATGATTATGTAGGGAAAGAAGGAATGCTTTGCTTCATGCCTCTTTGTTTGTTATGATTTAATTCGGGCAGACATCGCACTTGAACTTGCCTGGATGAACAACATGATTGACTTTGCCTTCCCCTATCTCTTGCAGGTCTGTATTTTATTTTGCTTTCTTATCACCTCTAATCTAGTCTACATGCATGTTCTTTTGCGAGAAATCTGTCTTCGTCCTTTAAAAAACATGGTGCTTTTACCTTTAGCTCCTCTCCCTGCCAGGTCCCCAAAATGCATGCTGCTAAGTATGCCTGATTTTACTCTAGAGAACTTAAGTTTCTCCAGGACGTCTGCTGATTTTATGGGTTAACAGTCCTAAATAATGATTCCAAACTATTTTTGGTGGAATGGATGACACAGATTGAATTGGGTCTCCGATAATACTTCGTAGATAATAGACTGTTTATTTAAACGAGTGATACATAGCTTGTGCAAGTTACTTTGGTTGGTTTTATTTATATGCTCTACCTGTGGTGTGGTTTTATTCTATGTTAACTAAAAGATGGACCCTCTTTTCAGCCTTATCTCTTTATCCATATCTTATATTTTTCTTCGTACTCTTCAAAACTAATGTTGTAGTTTATCCGTGAGTACACTGGCAAAGTTGATGAATTGGTGAAGGACAAAATTGAGGCACAGAATGAAGTGAGGGCTAAAGAGAAGGAGGATAAGGAAGTTATTGCACAACAGGTATTTAGTTTGGCGGCTTTGGTTGTTGCCTGATGCCATGGTGAAGTTATTGCATAGCGTTTGCTGAGTATTGCTGACTACTTCCGGCATTTATGTCAGCATATTGAATCATGATTGCCTTTTGTTGATAATTTCTATGTCGTCTGTCATTCCTTCTTTACAGATTGGACATTCGTTTTATATGATTTAATGTGATGTGTTTTCTGTTGCAGAACATGTATGCTCAATTATTGCCTCTTGCCTTGCCTGCACCACCAATGCCAGCGGTGGGAGGAGGAGCAGGTATGGGAGGTGGCTTTGCTCCTCCCCCTCCAATGGGTGGGTTAGGGATGCCTCCAATGCCTCCTTTTGGCATGCCACCCATGGGTAGCAGCTACTAACATCCAAGCCAAAGTTGAAGTTTAACTACTCGCTCATTTCATGCGGGAATTTTTCTTCTTGGGAGTTATTCATAGATTTATTTGTGGTATTTTGATGCAGCATTTTTTCCTTGCTTCTGATGGAGGTGGAGGTTCAAGTTAAAATAATTTCAAGTTTTCCTTGGGAGTTTTGTGTCATAGGGTGGTTATGGCTTAAAATGTGTTAAATCTTTTGTAGTTTTGAGGCATTCTTTTGGCTGCTGGTATGAGGTAGCCGATGATTTTCTGTATTATTTGTACCATTTTTCTTGCATTCAATGAATTAGTCCCCAGTGTATAGAGACTTCAGCGGCCAGCATGGAATGCTTGTCATGGCCTGGTTTATCTCTCGTTATTTGTTATATATATAAACTACCTCCTCTAAACCTGCGGACTTGCTGTTTATTGTGTGCATCTCGAGTTGAATACACGAGCTGACGCTCATCTCTGGTTCTAACAAGATTCCTGTATTTCCGTGTGAAATCACTCCAACATACATTGGAACGCAAGGGTTGGCGTATTTAGCTAGTTGCACTTTGTATTCATTTCTGCCTCCCGTGCTGAATGCAAGTTACTGTGAGCCACCTTATGACCTTATCGGTAAAACAAATTGCAATTCAAAATCTCAGTTACTTTAAAGCTCTGATCTCTTACATTTGTTTTACAAAGTCAGATGTAGCATTTAAACCAACGTTAATTATACAATTAGAACTTACCCAGTTAGTCTACTTGAGATAATGATTCAGCTGGTATGCTCTGATCCTTTTGCTACCTTTGTAGGCTATACTTTCAGAAAATTTTCCAAGAAAAAGCCACAAAAAGCACAAACAAGTTCACCCGAAAATTTATTATCAGTTTGATGATAATAAAGTGACGTCGGTTCTTCAACCGAAATAAGGAATCCTTTAAATATAATTCAAAAATCAAAATGAATCATGCTCAAGCATGTTAATCTTCCAAGCGAGACTTTAAAGCATTTTAATCTTCCAATCAGATTCGGACCAGGATTGAGTGTTTACGTTGACCAATGAATTGACACTCCAAGACCGCAAAAAAGAGATGAAATACACAAATGAAGTTACTCGTTTCAGTTCACCGTGGGCTGCTAGCCCATAACATTAGCGCTGTAAGAAGTATCAGGACAAACTATCCCATCATTCATCCGATGCACTTGACGTCGCATAACTGGGGATGCGCAAAGAGTCTATGCCTAAAGTTCGGATCAATCGTTCTAACTAACAACAGCTCGGTGGATTACCAACGTGCAATAGTTACGCCATAGAGAACCGGAACAACGAATATTCTAAAACCTCTTAATTCGGAGACAAAACAACATTCAACTAAGATCCAAATAAGTAAGTGAAAAAGAAACCAGTGAGGCACCAGTAGTTCTAGCACTAATCTCTCCTGGTTACTCCATTTGACAGCAAACCAACGAAGAAAAAAACGGGAGAACACAAAACTACGAGATTTGTTTGAGAGAACTACTTAGATCTCTGCCTCATCTTTCTGCGCTTCCTCTTCAGCCTCCTCATACGCTTCTTCTTCCACTGCCAAAACCATAAAATCGATAAGTGACAAGACAAGAAATGAAAAGAAGAGACCAGAACAAGTTTGCGTTTATTTGGCTAACCTTGGCTCTCATGATGCACAAAAACAGACGTTCCCTCCCTCCCTCGCCTCGAAAACGCTAATCGTTCCCAGGGAACGGAAGCTGCGGATAATGAACTAGGGTTTCCAACGCATGGGGATATAGCTTTTATAGAGAAGAAAACCTAACAAGCCCCAGGCTGGCCCTTATTATGGTTGGAGATAAATGGGCTTCTTTCTGAGTTAGGCCATTTTCCCTAGATCAGTTATATCTCGAGATATTTGGATTTTTCATTTTTGGATGAAATTTAAATAATTCAGATTCAAATTTAATATTTTATAAAATAATTTCTTCAGATAAAATTTTAACAATATATATTTATTTATATATTTTTGATTTAATATTTTAATGATAATTTTATAAAATATTAAATCATAACAATATAAATTTAGTTCAATAGCAGTGATGCAAATTGAAGAGAAATACAAATAAAAAAGGAGAGAATTTCAGACTTGTTTAAAATTGTTTGAAAAAGAGGATGATCATTTAGTTTTTATAGTTTTAACTTATTTATAATTTAATTTTTAAACTTTAATTCATTGTAACTCAATTATTAAATTTTAACTCTTATAACTCAGTCATTATATTTTTAATCATTTAAATATTGGTTCATATATCTTAAAAAATAAAATTATAAAGATTAAAATTATCTTAAAATGTATTATTAATATTTTAAATTATTAAATTCTTTTAATCCTTCTAGTTGTTATAAATTTTGAAATTTTAAAATGTTTTTATCTTTATAATTTTATTTTTTAAAATATATGTACTATTACTTAAATGGTTGAAACTATAAGGATTGAGTTATAAGAAAAACAAATTCAAGGACTGAATTAGAATTGAGTTAAAATTATAAAAATTGAGTTACAATAAATTAAGATTTAGGAATTAAGTTACAATTTGATCAAAAATACAGTGATCTAATGATTTTTTTTTCAAAATTTTTATTTTATTGTTTTGAAAATTAATATTTTGTAAAACCTGTTTTCAGGAAAAAAAACTTGTTTAAATTATTTGTTTGAAAAATTATATCTAATAATTAAAAAAATATAAAAACTTATTTGATAAATTATTCTCAAACATGTTTTGAGAATAAAAGATAAAAAAATTGTTTGATTAACTTGTTTTACATAAGTATTGATTTGATTTTTATAATTATTTAACATCTAAATGCAATTGTCATTAAACAATACTGAGAAAATTTTCTAATAAAATGGGGTTATATCAAGCAATGCAATGACTAAAATGATTTAATTGTCATCATTATTAAATAACGTTTTATATTAAAACACTACAAGTAATAAAAGGATTATTTCAATGGTTCCTCTTACCCTTCAAGTAACAAAGTTGAATCGCATGCAACACAAAAGTCCTAGAACAATACACCTCTAGTCCCACAACTACATGTGAAGTAGTGGATTGCCAATGTAATTGTTACTTAGTTTTTTTAAAAAAAAAAAAACAATTCTCATAAACATTGTTAGTACAGCCATTGCTAGGCTCTTCATCCCTTTTTTCTGTACAATGTTGCTTCCTTCTCTCATCTTGAATTCAAGTGTCGCCTTTTCTCTTTGAAAACTCCATAGCACCCACTGTCCTGCATCCATCCAAACACACCAAAGCCAAAAAAAAAAAAAAAGTTTTATATATACTATATGGAGTATCTCCAAGTTATAGGAAATATGCCAATGTTTGGTATTGCATCAAAAACTTCACTTTCAAGCCATGGCTCCAGCATAAAAACACACCAAAACTTCTACTAATTTCAATACATATCATCCTATATGCTCAATTGATCGGTTATGGTCTAGTTGGTATGCAAAGGAATGCATTGAATCAAAAAGTTTTATTTGATTAATTCAGGGAACAAATTCTAGGTGGTTTGAAGAACAAGTGAAAGAAAGTGAATTTAATTTGAAAAAAATTGTTGTAAATTCACAGAACAAATTATAAGTATTATGGAGAACAAATTCTAAAAGTTTTCACAAGTATTGATTTGAGAAAGAGGAAAAGAAAAGGGTCAAAACATAGAAAAGCTACCTTCCAAGTTTACTTTAGCTAGTCGGATGGAAGCAATGAGTTGAACAGACGGCACCTATGCACATAGTAGACGGCAGCTCATGATTGGGCCCAACTATTTGAATCTCGTAACTAATTTGATGAGTGGCAAAATGAAGACGATCAATGAGGATTGTTGAGAGAGAAACGTAGAGATAGGAGGGTTGTTTTGGCTCGAGTTATTCACCATAGTGCCATTAATGAAATCCGTTGTTCCCTGTCTCCTTTGTTATTCTCTAGAGTAATAAACTCAAAACATGTCATAGGTGTTCTGATTTTTAACTCTTCAAAACACAATTTTATTGTTTAAAAAATATTTTATCAGCAACATCTCGCCAAACAGTTTTTCTTTTTCTTTTTTTTTTGTTGCGCTCTAAAAAACGAAAAAACTATTATTAGAACTAGTTGCCAAAGACGTCCTTCATTCCTTTTATCAACGGCACTTTAGTGTAATTTTATTTTATTTTTTCTTGCCCGGAACACTTTAGAGCAATACAAAGAGCTACAGTCCATTGCTGTGTCGATGATAAAAAAAAATATCATGTTGAAATATAAAAAGTTTATTCTTTTAAACTTTATATTCTTTAAAAAAATGTTTAACACGTCTGCTAAACTAGAAGATCAATATTTTTGTTATGGATCAGTAGATCAATATTTTAAAACTAATAACAAATCGTATTATTCACAATTCATGACAAAATTCATTTTTCAAACCCAATCCGTTCGCATAAAATAACATGTCTAATTTATTAGAAAGCAAGTATTGCTGTATTCTTGATTTCTTTCTCAGACAAAAATGTTTACTCTAGATAGTTGACATTTTAATTCTTCACTTCACATTAATCCTGAATTGACATCTTGGAAGACTGCATGTGACATCACCAAGGATTAGAAAGCTCTGAAAAAGAATTTGAAGGAGGGGTAAAATATGAATGATCAAATGATGGATCTGTTGCCCAAGGTAAATTTTTTTGCCAACCAAAGTTTCTAATAAATACTTTTCAAAACTATGTCTTCACTCTCATGCTTATTACGTGCTTTGATTGAAAAGTTATTTTTATCTCAATTATGTATAGAGATTTGATTGATTCAAATATGCTTAAGCTAAAAATAAGGAAATTATTTTGATGGTAGCCTAATACAAAGTCTCTTGGACTCATTAATGGTACGTTTTTTATCCAATACTTAGAAAACTGAAATAAGAGTCAGTCTAAACTTTTTCCATATTGTTTATGACTATTGGATAACAAGATGATTTCATGCCTAAACTCTTGAGGGTCCTTAGAGAGACATGGGGGCATACACTTTTAGGAATAATTTAATCTGTTGATCTCACAAATTAACATTAGTTAAGGATTAAAGGACTGTATTATAATTTTAAAGTCAATTGATCTTTAACTGATATTAATTTAATATTGAAGTCTTTAGTTTTTATTTTCCCTACAATTTATTTTGATTTTTATAATTGATTTATAATCGCCTTGCATGGCACAGGGAATTAATCGGTATTACTTATACCACCTATCCCTTTAGAATTTTAGACTATAATGAGCGTGATGTTACGTTCTGCCATTAATTCTTATATTTCTTTTCCTAGGTGTTTTTCATTTTTTGGGTCAACTTTTCCAAGATGTTACTGGATTTGTGAAGTGCATGTATATACTTGAGGAGTATTGCGAGGACAATAATGATAAGTGCTGAAAATTGTGTCATAGAATCGATCATTATACTATACCCATTATTATTTAATGAATCTATCTTTTATTATCATATCAATTGCATGGTCATTATGATAATTATATTCTTAGACAAACTACAGTGATTGTCTTAAATGTCCCTGATTAGTCATTTATGAGGGATCATATATAAAATAAGACTAGTATAATTTTGATTAATTATAGATATACAAATCAAAGTCATAGGCACTGAAAGAGTATGAGATGTTGGACCGACCTGCTATAAAAAAGTTGTATGATATAAGTTATAAATTTATCTCATATGTAACTATATTACTAAACTCTTTGACCTGAGATTATTATGAATTTCTACATGATGACCACTGAACTTTGACCAGTCAAAAGTCACCTTTGATCGGGCAATCATAAAGGCTATGATTGAGTTTAGTGATATTCATACAGAAGAATATGAGTGATCAAGATAAAATTTATCCCTCACTTTAAGTGAGAGATATTATTGGGCCCATCGATGAGTAAGATTGAGAAAATATATGACCATATTATAATGAAAAGGTTTTTTTTGTCCATTGCTACAGTCTGTCCACTCAGAGTTTAAGAAAGTAATAGTCAGGTAAAGGAGAATGAAAATTTTATATCTCATGCTTGACCAAAATATTGCGTGACAAAAGAAATGTAATACGATTGCATAATAAGTTACATCGAATCATCAATCCCTATGTGAATTAGATAGTTGCAACATTTTGTTAGAGGGCACTTGTGACTTGTGAGCTAATAGAGTAATTAACCTACTGCCAACTTTATATGGGTCTACAGAGTCGCATATAAGAACAGCTCAACTCGAATTATAATTTTTAAATTCATTAAATTTAGAATATGTCTAGATTCAATAAATATAATATAGAGTGAATCAATTATATATATATATATATATATATTTGAATATTCATTTAAAAAATATTTAAATATATATTTATATGAAATATAAAATTTAAAATATAATTTTATATATATTCAAATATATATATTCATGTGTGTGTGTGTGTCTGGTATATATGTATATGTATATGATATATAAAATTATATAATATATATATATATATATTTGAAATATGTGTGTGTGTGTATATTCATGTATATATATATAAATATAATATGTATATGTGATATATATTATATTATATTATATTATATTGTGTTAGTTTTAAATTTAATTTTATATAATAAATTAAATTTAACAACTAACATGGTATGAGAGAATATTATATCGGTTTTATAATTTAAATTTATAAGATAAATTTGAATTAAATATGATATCATGAATTAAATTTATGAGATAAATTTAATTAAATTTTTGTGGATTTTTAAGTGGAAGACGAAAACCCTGATTCATATACTATATATAGATAGGACGTCCTTTATGAAGAAAGAAACAGTTAAAAAGGTTTTGATAGTAAAAATACTTTGAGAGCCACGAAACACTCTATATAAAGAAAAATTAACGTTTAGGAAGAACAAACGCTGGGAGCGCTAGCACCCTGTTTGAGTTAGAACTGTTCGTGTGGATACCGATAGAGAGAGCAGATCCACATTATCAACTCTTGAAATCCAAACTGTATCATGTTTGAAGGATTAAAAGGTAACTATTCTATTCATTGTGATGTAAACGAGTTCATTTAATTCATATCTGGATAGAGATTTTAAAAATTTTAATTTTTCATTGTGTCTCACTTTCCAACAATAAGTGCAAGCGTTGTATGCTATTTACAAACTGACAATGAGTAAGCCCCCTATATCTCTAGTTTTGAACTTTAACCTTACTTCCCCATTTTCATTATAATATATTTGCTTATTTATCTTCATTTTTTTCCAAGCAAAATGATGTTGAGTGTTTGCTGATGGTAACACACTAATGTGATAAAATTAGCATTATGCTAATAAAAATAGTGGTAAGTTGTTGTACAAAACATTCTTTCAATATGAATAAAATTGTAAAATCAGACTCATTAATATTTAGGGGTTTATTCTCAACAATATTATAAATCATTGTGGTAATATAAATTGTTCAACATTATTATTGATTTATCTCCCGGTTCCAGGGTAGTAAAAGCTAGTTCAGTGTTACAAGTTAAATTAGAATTTGGGTATTACTAAGCCCCAAGTCCAACATGATTCTATTATCCATAATGTATCAGCTAGTCTGATTCTAGCTAATCCAAATATTATTGGAAATACTATGAGGGCGTTGGTAAAAAATCATAAAACAAGATGAATTAAACACTGATTATAACTTTATTCATCTCTTTACAAGAGCTGACTGCCCGAAATCAACAGCAAAACCAGAGGATAAGTTGCAGCCTGCAGAACAATGGAGCTGGCTGGCTCACAGTCACAGAAGTATGAGCATGACATGATAATCAGCTGCATAACACAAGCCCATACCTTGAAGATACAGGCGGGAGTGGATAAGCCAAGCATGCCATTAATCCATCCATCTTCATTGATTGGTTGATCGCAGCAAGAGAGCACCCCAATTCCAAATTCCAAAAGCACATTATCTTATTCTTATCCTATCAATCCATTCTGCTAGACTGCCACAACTCGACTGTCATGGTCTAATGGACCTCCAAGACCCAGTCCCAGTCACTCCCGCGGGTGCCAGAAAGCAACACTCAACTTAACAGACAAAAGTTGGGGTTGGACGCATGCAGCTTTCCATGTCACGCGACAACCCAACCTTTAACAGCAAGCAAAGCATCCTCCTAACTCATTAGCCAGTGCAAACCATACATAGATCAGCACTCACCTGAGAACAGAATCATCTACTCAGATATTGGGGTCCCAATTTTTTCCACTTCCGTTTTGCATAACATAACACAAAGCTGGACCATATGTCCCTATCGGACGCACGCACCCAACCCGCAGGCTGACTCAAAACACCAACTCTTTTCGGGACCTTCATCCCACAACTGGCGTCCCTAACTAGAATGTCTTCGAAACCCTATCTAACTTAAGAACCAACGAACGGACTCAAATTAAATACTCTCACCAACAAGTCCACTTTCATTATTATCTTTTTGCCATTTGCAATCGCAAGCTCAAGTCTAAATAAAAGAGAAACTTGGATTTACAATTACTCGTTCCATGCTCACTGCTCATACATAAATAGCCGCCAAGTTAACAACTAATACTAGAAATAAAACAAAGCTACCAGGGAAGATTGATTCGATTGGCTGGTTCTTGAGTCAAAATCTTGGGAAAGGGAGACTGAACCTTGAGAGAAGATCTGCAGAGAGGGCAGCTAGAGTGATTGGAAAGCCACTTATCAACACACTCGCAATGGAAACTATGGTCGCAGCCGGGCAAAACCTTCAATTTCTCTCCGTCTTTGAACGTGCTCAGGCAAATACAGCACTCTGTTCCCTCCAATTTATAGGTGGCGTCCGAAGCCCTTTGGTGCAAAACTATAGGCAATTTCTTGATCGAAACCGGGTCGAGGCCCTGAGGCGGAGAAGGCGGCGGTGTTAGGCGTGCTCCGTTGGAATGGTACGTGGTAGGATGTTGGCCACGGTACCTCCAGATCCAGCGAGCATACAGGAAGAGAAGGGTCGCGAAAAGGATAATAGAGAACAGCCCGACCACGAAGAAAAATGTTCGGCCTCGGATTTCGAGATTTCGGTCATCCAGCTCCGTGTAGTGCCATGTAAAACCCTGGGAATCTTGGCTTGCCATTGTAGTTCTAGTCTATAACGGTGGACAGGTACGACGTCGGCGGAAATGGCGATGGCTGGCTGGGGCCATCAAGCCGCTCCAGAGGATCCAATGTGAACTCTCGGATGAACAATGACTCCCGCTGATCGTATGACTCATGAGTATTGAGTACTAGAAACTAAGCGTGAAATGTATGGCCACGTTTCGTATTAGTGTTCTTATTCGGATTTTTATGTAGCCCAAAAATTAAACGCCAAGCCTTTTAGTTTAAAAGATTATTTTATTAAAATTTAAATATTTAATATTCACTCCGAAAATATTTTTTAAGATTTAAATGTTTAAAAATATAAATATTTTTTAATCTTTTAATATATAATTATTATTTTTTAAAAGTGCGAATAAATCACTATATATTCAGTTTATGATAAAATAATTTATTAAATAAAAAAAATATAAAAAGATAGGATTAATTTAAAAACAAGTAGTTACTTTTATAAAGATAAAATTTAATTAAAAATATTTTATATTTTTAAAAGGAGAGAATATAAGTTAAATTTCACAAATTTATAACACAAATTTCATATATTTATAAGTTAATATTTTCATATTTAAAAAGTCAAATAAATTTGTAAAATTTACACGTCAATTTTCTTAAAATTTATAGGCATATTTTTTTAAAAAAAATACTTCTTTCGTTTAAAAATATAAGATATTTTTAATCAAATCTCACCTCCCAATAAAGTAATTACTTACTTTTAAATTAACTTTATTTTTCATATTCACCCCTACTAAACATCTTATAATAAATATAAAGTTATTATCAATAGGAATACTTTTTTTTAAAAAGAAGATAATAATTACATCTTAAAATGTTAAAAATATCTTATTTTTTAAAACATTTAATTTTTTAAAAAATACCGTACAAATATTTTAATAGTCATATGTCAATTCCTTAAATTTACAGGTCATCTCATATCTTGGAGAGGAACTTCTCTGTCTTTTGGTGGTGACTCTTGCTGCTGATAATCGTGTTTCTTCCGGCCCTTTTACTTTCTTTATTGCTAGTTTGGTGATCTTTTATCTTCTTTGGTTATTCTGGTTCTGCTGTGCTTTCTTTGAAACAACGCATCGGCCGGCATGTGGGGAGTCTCAGGATATTTTGTCAAAAACACTATTTTTTTAAGGTTATTGATTATCGTTTTTCTTCATGCTTCGAAGTTGCAATCCTTAATCAATATCAATTGGTAGCTTCGGCAGGTTATTCGGGTTGTTCATCAAAGGAAAAACTACTTTGTTATTTATTTTCAGCATGAAGCAGATTTAGCGGCTGTTTTGGATCGAGGAGTTTGGTTGCTTCATGGTTTTAATTTTGTTGCTCGTCCTTGGATATCCGATGTATATGCCGATTGCCAGAGTAACTTTTAACTCCTTTTCAGTTTGGATTTCTGTTTTTGGCATCCCTTTGGATTATTATACTGAATCTACTGCTCGGTTTCTTGGCAATCTTTTTGGAGTTTTCCTATAATTTGATCGTTCTAGTGCCTATAATCATTTTGGACTTCGTGTTAAGGTTTTATTGTCTGAATCTGCACCTGTTTTCTCAATTTAATGACTTAAGGTTGCGGAATGGTACTTTAGTGGATGCCTCATTAATGTTAGAACATGTTGGCCGCCTATGTTCTCGATGTTTCAGAGTGCGTCATATTGCTCGATATTGTATCAACGCTGTTGAATCTTCGGGTTCTACATTTGTTCGTGTTAGTGGATCTTGTTCGGTGAATTTTGTGTTTGATGGGTCCCGTTATGTAATCACTAATGAAGCCTATAATTCCGAGATCCAATTCAAGTCAGTTTGAAGATACAGATCCTTATAAGCCTTCGATTCATCAGCGTTCCACCTCTCCTTTTTCGGTTCAACGTGGCGATTTGAATGTTTCTTCCATGCAAGGGAAGACAGGTGTCAAATTGTATAGAGGCTATTGGTTGTTTCGTTGTCAAAAGTGGAATATATCAAATTCCACTTTAACCGACACAGATTTTTTTTTTTTTTTTGGACAAAGACTCAGATTTAATTCCAGTTAAAAGGACCAAGTTTTTTCAGGATCATTGCCAATTACAATCTTCACAAGTGTCAACGGCTTTTTCTTCTTCTTGCCACGTATCAATCGAACTACATCACCTTACATCAGTCGTAAATTTATCCGAGGCTTTCGTTGGTTTAACTTCATTTTCAACTTCTACTCCTTTCACCACGCCTTCTCCTGATTCACTTTTCGGTTTTACTTATACACCACGTTTTCAATGGTTCGATGGTTTTACAGCATTCTTTGAACCTACGGTTTCTTTCGTCTTTCTTGGGAGGCAATTGGTCATCAATATTGCCAACCTTCGTATGAATGCCGCGATACTTTTCGACAGTTTATTCAACATGCAGTCCACTCATCGACATCAGTTCTACCATCCACACCTGAGATTGGCTTTGTCAGTACAAGTCTTCTTGAAAAAGCCTCATCTACTCGCAAACGAAAGTTAGCTCTGTTTTATGCCTCTGAAACAGAGCATTCTCAACGCAGTGGATTTTTCGAGGTTTCCACCAAAAACCTCGGAAGCAGGGATGATACTCAGAGGAACCTCCGTGGACGCAGCTTTCGTGCAGGTCCAATCTTTGGTGCTGCGGCTTTTGGATAGTTTTCGGAGTCTGAGTTTTTGTCTTGTTTTTGCTTGTTGTTCGTTTTTGGTGCTGTTGGTTCCTGTGTTGCTAGTGTCGTCCCCTCATTACTGGTTTAAGGTCTATGCAGATGGCCTTTCAACATACTTAAAGGTTTTTCAGCTTGGGAATATCAAATCCTGCGGGATTCTTTTGTTTGAACTGATTCCCATTTTTTGGGTCCATCTACATCAGTTCTATTGTCAGCTCACAGTGCTTTCTAAATTCTTCTGATGGGTCAGTTTTTGAACTGGTTACTAATTGCCTTTCTGTGAGTGTTCTTTTCCGTCTTATGCAAGAGCTTCGACTTTTTTCTTTTTTTTTGGGGGGGGGGGGGGGGGGGGGGGTTGGGGTTATTTCGGTTTCTTGATAGAACAACCCTGGGGCTTTTGTCTTCGAACAAAGGCCCTTTTGTTTATACTCCCGATCATTTGCCTTTTAATCTACTTTGTAAATTATTTAATTAATAATAATATTTTATTTAAATAAAACATTTAAATTATTTTTAAAAAGTAAGTGAGAGAAATAAAAAAATAATATTATATAATTTATTTATTTTTTGAGGGTTACGTTTATAATTTTATTAAATTTTATTCTTTATATTTTTATTGTATTAGTATTGATGAAGTTAGTAAAAATAATTTATGAATGGGATTAGAGAGAATACTCATTTTTCCTGTATATATTTTACTTGTTGTCAAAAGACAAAAAAATTTGCCTCATATATTTACAAATTGCATGCAATTTTTGCATTAGTTCTTTAATGGTTGTTTTCATCCATCAACAGTCTGTAAGGTTGGATTCGGCTTTGCTCCTCTCATGCTCCGCTACACAACAGTAAAATTTGGATCCTTCAGGTTTAGGACTTCCTCGCTTAAATTAAAAAATAAGTAATTTTCAAATAACTTAAAAATTTTATAAAAAAATTATTTTATAGAGATTTTATAAAAAATATTAAATATTATTTTATGTAATAAAAAATTCATAATTGATCAGTTATTTTTAAATTTTACCTTTCTTGATTTCTGTTTTATAAAAATAATTTATCATATTATTTTAAATTTTATATGACATCTTTGCATATTCTTCCTTTTTAAAACATTCTTTCTTATTTATTATATTAGATTATTTTTTAAATCTGCTTAAAATAGCTTATTAAAATAATTAGAAATCTTTTTTTTATTTTGATTGTTTTCAAAAATTTAAACAAGCAATAAAATCTAATAAAAATATATTTTTTAAGAAAATAAGTATTTTTTATAAAATAAGCTGGAAAAATGGCCCTTAATCTAAATAATCCAGATTTAATATTTTTTAATTATGATAAAAAAATTTAATAGATCTAGTCACTAATTTGGATAAAAATATTCTAAACAATGTAGATTTAATATGAATGATTCAGATTTAATATTAAAAATTTTAAATTTTTATAAATTGACTATCAACACTTTGAATAACGCAGATATCTAATAAAAAATACTTTTTAAAGAATTACAAGTTAGATATTTTATATATAACCTATACTTGATTAGTCAATTTATAAAAATATATAAAAAATAAATATTAAATTTAGATTATTAATATTAAATATATAGACTGTTCAAATTGGTGATCAAATTTATTAATTTTTTTATAATTTTTTATTTTAATCAAAATAAAAATAAAATATTTAATATAAGACCTTTCATATTTATTCACATTTTGTGGCTGTGCATCAGAGCATGGAAGGAACGTGAGAGGAGCAAGGGGTAGGAAGAGCAAAGCCGAGTCCACCTAGGTTAGTCAACATTAGTCAAAGACAATGAGTTTAGGATTTAGATTATCACATTATCTTTCTCTCATTTTTTTTTTACTATGTACGTTTAATATTTTTTAATTAAATTTTATATTCAATAAAGTAATTACCTACTTTTAAACTAATCTATTTTTTTATACTTACTCCTATTAAATACCTATAATCAGTAGGGACATTTAAAAAAAAGATAATGATTACATTTTAAAAGATTAAAAATTAACATATAACTCTTTAAAAAATGTTTACATTTTTTAATGGAGGAAGTATTTTATTCTCATCATTGGATTAAAAATTCAACAATTGAGATTTAATCAACTAGACTTGTTTATGTTGATTGCAGTCTATAATTAGCTTACAGCTGTGAATTGCTCATATAATATTTTAACAATTTAAATCTATCTATTTATTTGTTTGTTTTTATTATAATAATTTTATAAAACATTAAATCTCAATGGTTTCATTTTTAATTGAAAGGTGAAGATGGGATAGAAAGACCAAAAGAAGAAAAAGGAAAATGAGAGGATTCATATTGGTGCACGTGACATTTGACAAGCAAGATCAATCAAACACGAGTTTGGAAGAATTTAAGAATATTGTGTAAAATTCATGGGATTTATTTATGAACAAATTTTTATATGCAAATTTTCCTTGGAAAAAGAGCATAAATCCTTAAGATTCATCTAATACGAATGAAAAAAGCTTGCTATAAAAATTAAGTAGAATGTTCCTTATATTTTATCCCAAGACTTCAATTTTGCGCGGAGCCAGACGAAACATGAAAGGCAGCTTGACGTAATGTGATTGTGGCTCAACTTACAACGGGCAGAAAAACAATCAATTATGGGAGACGAAAATTGTTAAAAAGGTGGAAAGGCCATTAATTAAATATCTGGAGCAGAACATGACATCCTGGAACGCCAGTGGGCTCTCATCTGAACTGACACCGTCGCACGCGAGGCCCAAGTCTCAGCCTACAACTTCTTAAACCGTTGTTAAAAACAAAACTTAAAGTACAAATTTATTTTTAAAGTTTTTTTTTTTTGATGAGGCATCTGTTTTTTTAAAAAATTTTATTGCACAGATGTACCCTGACATTTTGAAAATTGCACAAATGTGCCCTATTGTGATTGAGGCATCATTTTGACCGTTAAATAAGGCATTTTGACCTTGAATATCTTATGTGATCGCCACATTACTTGCCATGTATATTTTCACACAATCCTTATCATCCAGTTGCATTTAATTTTGTTTTTTGACCATTGCCTTGTTGGATTGGTTTGTGAAGACATACCTTTATAAAATGGCAAAAGTTAAGAAGCTCGATAAATCAATTGGAGATGAAGCTGGAGGAAGATGTTGACCAATAAGGACAGATACAGTGGTGGGTTAGGTTGAAGGCATAAGGAGCATGAAACAATGTTGATTGCCGATAGTAAAAGGAGGGCAATAATGTTACACCAAGGTCGTGAAACCCAATATGAAGGGGAGAGAAGGCTTTGCCACTATGAATTGTTTCGTCGATGGACATCATAGATGAAGGAGAACCCTAGATGATGATTTTATGGCTGGCCAAATTATGACCCAGCAAGCTTTGTGATACTTGACTGATCTTAGTGTATAGGTGGGCAAATTATAAGATTTTGTGGGTGCTTCTGTTGGCATAACTCTAAGATATAGTAGAGGTCAAAGGAGGTGATAAATGACTTTGCTAATTATGTGGATAGATTCACTGATAAAACTGTTCGTTTGAGAATGCAAGTAGAGGAAAGACAAACAAAATTGACATCTGTTGATGGAGAATGGAAGAAATAGATTAAGCTTGTTGCTCTTGTTATGTCTTATGTTCTTATTATTTTCTTTTTGTCCCCTTAAAATGTTGAATAGTAGCTATGTAATCTATGACAACTTCATTTGATTAAGATAAAGTTGTAAAACTTTTGGAGCTTGAACTTAGTAAATTATAATGCCTCTGTTATCAATTCCCTAAATTCAATATTCATAATTTTGATTATATTGTAAAGTTACTAGAATGACGTTAATTGAATGTGACAGTTGCTGTAATCAACACATGGGATCGAACTTAGGCTAACCCATTCATTCACAAAAGTCACGCGTGGATAGTGTGAGATGATAAACTTAAATACTGCACAGAAAATTCAAAAAGCACAACCTAATTGATATGTTTGGCTACACAAAAATAGATAAAGTGTAGCTACATAAACCATTACAAAATAAACAAGTTTGTAAAATAAAACTTCAAGGGGAGCCTAATTTCTAGATATTTTCTCCTCTAGTCCTCCTAGCCATATCCCTAATCCTTCTCTCCCTTTTTGTGAGTATGGAGCTAGTTGTTCAACTTAGCTCCCCCATCCATATTAGTCCTTATGCTCTAAATAGCAAGTCAGTAGGGTAGGAGACATTGACACCATCTCCAGCCAAGTGAATCCTCATACAACCCTTTGTATAAGCTTGTGAAGCTCCTGATCATGCAGATCATCTGATGTCCATCTCATTGGGAATTGGTCTTCTTGTCTTAGGGTTTGCATAGCGTTGCATATACTTAACAGATGTCTTTTTTTTTTTAATCACCATTTCAGAACTCATTTCAATCTCATGTGATGAAAACAATATGATTACTATTGGTGATTTATATTTGTTCCACAAAGCATAAAAATCTAGAGTCATATAAGACTTACATTATAGTCATGCTAGTATCTTCATTAATAAGAACACACATGCTTGATTGAGTTCTGGAATGGATTGGGCAAACCTACACCTTTTGTTACAGCAGACTTGGTTACTTGTTTAGGTTGAGAATGCATGTTGGACTGGGCTAGCCTCTTCATTTTCTTCTAGAAGAATTGTGTGGAAACATCAGTGGCAAGTGATGTGGTTGCCACATAGGATATGCAAGGTCAATATGCCCCATTTAACTATTAAACTGATGCCTTGATCACAACAAAGGCACATTTGTGCAGTTTTAAAAAGTCAGGCCACAATTGTGTCATTAAATACTTTAAAATACTGAATGCATTGCAAAAAAAAAAAAAAATCTCAAGGTAAATTCCACCTTACCGTGTTTGTTGCCCAAAAAACACAATTCAAATCAAGAAGAGTTAGTCAAATAGGTAATATTATTAAATTTTTTAAATTTATTCTTATTAAATATATAATTTTTATAAATATATACTCTCTTATGTATAATTTTCTTATCTTACTCATTAAAAACTGTGAAATGATAAATAAACAAGTAATTAATAATTATTTTTTATATAAAATGACTTATAAAAATCAATCTCTTTATCACGAGTCTCGACACGAAATTCTTGATAATTAGTAACTGAAAGATGGAGATATTAAACTTTAACCCACACGCGCAGCGCCCCACAATATCCAATTATCCACACGATACTTCCCCACTTTTTATATAGGATGACTATTCTTAAAATTCAAATGACAACGCTCATCGTACGATTCTACTTTCAAATCTCTACGAAGTCATTCAAAATCCTGCATCTGTTTTTTTGTTTTTTTGGAAAAAAATTATCTAACGTAGGCTGGAAATTACTTGTTTACTAGTCGCGGTTTGGATAAGATTATCTATGATTTAAGCTATTAAATGAAATTAAAAATTTTCAATATCAAGCCTCGGTTAATACTTTCTCCATTTAAAAATATAAATTATTTTTAATTAAATTTTATCCTTAATAAAATAATTATTTATTTTCAAATGAATTCTATATTTTCCTATTTACTTATTTAATAAGATATTTTAGCTCTAAAATAAATATAAAGTAATTTATTTAATAGAAATAATTTTGAGAAAAAGACAATAATTACATTTTAAAAAATTAAAAATGTCTTATATTTTTTAATATTTAATTTTTTAAAAAATATTTTATAATTTTAAATGAAGAGAGTAATTATAGACATGCATGCCACGCAGGATTGAAGTCGCCTCCCTTCTCACCGCATTAATCCCCCGTAAGAAAATGCGCCCTTGTAAAAAAATTGTATAACATTCGTTGTCCCCGAAAAATTGACACATCCACGCTTCATTCAAAATTCAAGGTCCCGGTCATTTGATGTAATCCGATATGATCCATCTTTATTTTGTGATGATAGTCATACCTCCATTGTATTGTTCTTCACTTACAAGCCACTCTTCAATGACTAGAAGAATGTATATCAGTGAAACTATTTATTTAAAATAAGGGACGAGGATTATTGAGGCAATTTGATATTAAATAAGGATTAAAATATTTTCAAACATTATTGCAGGATTAGTAGACTAATTTGAAAATAATTTTAGATGAAGAAAGACTATAATGCCTCTAATTTTTTTTAAATTTGTCAATTAAAGAATAGTTTCTTGTTAAATATAAATGAGTACTTATTAATCAATGAATGACTATTTGTTAAAATATAATCTACACTACTTATCCATTTTTACAGTCAAGTTCTTTCATATTCTTGAACTTATTAATTAATGAATGGTTATTTATTGAAACATGATTTGTAATTATCTATTCCCACAATCAAATTCTTTTAAATTTTTGAAATTGTCAATTAAAAATAGAAAGACAATTAAAAGTATTTTAGTCTTTTCTCATTTAAAATTATTTTCAAAACAGTTTTATGGTCTTACAGTGATGTTTTAAGATCTTTTGGTATTAAATACTCTTGATATGTAGTGGTTAAATGATACTTTCCCTTAAAATAATGATACCACCAATACTAGCCTATCAGGAAAAGAAAATAACGCATAGTGCTATCCCGTCTCCAGTAAGGAAACAAAATTATCCAACTTCTTTCTTGTATAACTGTAAATACAGCTAGACAAAATTCATTTTGTCAAACAATAATGTTTTCTCCAAAATTCGAACGATTCAATAATGTCAAACAATGCATTATGATTAGCCTTCTCGTTGTAAGTTTTGAAGTTTTTGGGGTTCAAAGCATAATTTGTTTTAAACATGCATGAAAAACATACATGTGTTCATTTTGAACGCATAATCAATCAGTTCTGTATGTATATATTGATCGCCATCGCATTACCTAGTAGCCATAATCAATAGTGAACAAAATCTAGCTTTTCTCTACCAAAATTTTCAGCACCAGTCCCTCTGTCCAGTCTTCCATGCGTAATCACATCACATAAATCTTCGCGAAATATATTATATTAACTTCATTATTCTTTCATCAATTATATATGAAACAAAGACCAAAATTGAGTCGAACGAAACTCAAAAATTACGATAAAAAAACTATCCCATTTTGACTGAGTAAGGGTCTCAACTAATTTAACGTACAATAACACGAATTGTCACCAAATAACTATAAAATGGAAAGCTCCTGCTGAAATTTGGATGAACTTCACATTGAAGATTATAATGGCAAGCGAGGGTGATGTCCCATGTGGCCTCAATTTCTCCAATTTAACTTGGAGCATACGAATATAGGAACCCTTCAGAGTTTAGAGCACACTTCTCTTTCGCTTTTAAACATTATTCATCCCTCGTCTCTTCAAGATTGAAATAAACCTCATAAAATCTTTAAATACAGCTCTAAGAAAACATACATGAATCCCCCATTCACCACCGAGAGAAGGGAGGGGGGGACTGCTCATATATAACCCCAAATAAAATCAGTAAGGCGGGATATGCGAATCCTTGATCGAATGATGATCCTGGAATCGTTAATTGATTCTATAAAAACTCCTCACTAATATAAGCAACCCTATAAATAACATACCTTGACCTCGAGTAGGCCCTTTTCTTTTAAGAAAACCTGCAAATATTTTTTAGCGAAAATTAAGTTGGACGATCTGGATAGTTGGCTTTACAGCACCTCCTTGGTTGCTTCTGATTTACATGACAAGCACCTTCATCAAACCATAACTTGGTCGCGACTTCTTCAGATGGACTCGGCCGCCGCCGCATGAAACATTATTATTCACTCTGGAATAATGTTAACTTCCACTCAAGTTATTCATCTTTAATGCATATAGATAGATATCATATATATGATAAGTACTTCTCCCTTCATTAGCTATATATCAGATCAATTAGAAATCAAAGAGGAAGGGATCATTATAGTAGTCCCATAGACTTGGTGGGTACTCTTCCTCATTCGTCAATGGCCACGGATCCGCAGGTGAAACGACAGTCTGTGCCTGCGAAGCACACAAACTTGACCCGACCGAACTCACCAGAGAACTAATATCATCGTGCATGCAATTCTGATGCTGCCGTTGATTCGGCAGATGCTGCTGCTGCTGTAGCTGATCCTGGTACGAGGTTGCTGTGTTGGAGCTGTCGACAATATTTCCATCGGATTCCAGGGACTGATACGGTTTCTGTGGAAGTTGCACCACTTGACGATGCTGTTGCACCAGATTATTCTCCGGGCACATCATTTGCGGGATATAATTAGCATCGTTAGGGTAAACCCCGCAGGGTAAGAAGCCCGACGTGGCGACGGAAGAAAAGGCGAGGCCAAGGCCAGAGGGGCGGGGAAGCAATGGGCGGAGGGTTTGAGAAGAGGAAGAGGCCCGAGAGGAGGAAGAGTGGGGAGAAGAGGCGGCGGAGGGTTGTAAATTGAGCTGAGCCCTAGAGCCGTAGAGGATAATAGCGGCGCGGTCGTAGGCTCGAGCGGCCTCCTCGGCGGTGGCGAAGGTGCCGAGCCACTTCCGGGTCCGCTTGCGAGGCTCTCGGATCTCAGCGACCCATTTGCCCCAGCTCCGTTGCCTGACGCCTCGGTACCTAAATTTGTTGTTGTCGGGACCACCTTTGCCTTTGCATTTGCGAGCAGAGTCGGTTTTGGTGTTATGAGGAGACGTTTGGCAGGGAGTGGCGGTGTCAACGGTGGCGGTATCGGTGGGCGTGGTTTCTCGGGGAGGGTGAAGCGCATGCTGAGGCGAGGAAGAAAGGGCGTCCATTGGAGGGTTAAAAAGATGGAGACCACTGAAGGTGCCTCGTTCAGTGTTGATGATTTTTTGACGGAGCAGCTTCTGGCGGCGAGTGAAGGTGTGAAAATGTCAGGCGTGTAAATGGTGGAATAGGGCGGTGGGAGTTGCAAATGTGGAATATTTATGGAGAGAGAAGGCAAGGGGATTGCTGTGCAGCGAAGAAACAGAGCAGCGCAGGTGCACAGTGGTTTCGGAACTTGGAATCATTACCCCGTTTCTTAAGTTACGACTGTTGGTTTCGTTTCTGCATCAATTCCCCCAGGCAACGCATATTAAAGTGATTACTTAAATTAATTCTCGCGACAACACTCCCGCGAAGGCTAGTAGTCCTCGATTTGAATACAGTCATCTTAGGATGGTCTTTCTTTCTAGTAGCAACAGATTACGGCCAGCGAGACATATTACAGTATTATGGCTACCTTGCATGTCACTAAATCACATTACTTGCTTCAATTAAGGAGGATTGGACAATTAATAACGAGAAGGTGAGCCAGTGACTGGCGTGTCAAAATGTAGACCACGATTCGATATAATATTTAGAGAGCTAGCTATATCTTATTAGATTGGTTTGGCCGCGGCAGCTCTATCCCAGTATGGCTTATAGAATCGAGATAGGTATCTACTTCTGATCAAGCGTGTGCGCTAGTTACTTCCTGTTGTTTTGGATAATCACTATCTCGGACGGACTGCTTGTGATCCGCGCTGAGAATCGAAGATCGTATCGATATCATATTGTTAACTAGATTTATACCTTTTTTGGATAATCTTGATCGAATTACGTCATATAATCTTGATGACAATGGCAATTTATCAACGACAAAAGCTCAAATTCAGAGGCGTACTTAGAAAGGGGGGGCAGTAAATTAAACTAAATGTCATGGACATATAATTAATCATCTTTATATCCTCTCCATCACTATATAGATATTTTTAATCAAATCATATATATCAATAAATATTTATTATTTAATTAAATTCACATAAAAACACAATGATTTTTTAATTTTAATTTATCTATAATAATATCGTAATTAATATTGTGATAGTGGTAGAGAAAATATATAATTATTAATTTTTTTTATTTTTTAAGGTAAGGATAAAATTATTTAATTATTTAAAAAATTTATTATTATTTTTTATATTTAATAATAAAATAAATTTTTAAAAAATATTTTATATATAAAGACGGGAGTATTATTTTAAATCTCGTGTACACCCCAAGAAAAGTTGGCCAGGTTTTCAATTAGGAATGGGAACGGATGCAGTGATTGCAGAGCACTGGGGCTACATGTACATCAATAAAGAACGAATCTGCCACGTGCCGAGTATGACGGAGATGCTGCGGCTCAAAAGGCCTGTAATGAATCGGGTTCCATCCAGACCATCGACTTTGAATTTGCCAAGAAATTGTTTTGTGAGAAATTTTATTTTTGCTGCAGTTGTCCTTATACTGCATTTATTGGAAGAATATCAATGAAAACCATTTAATCAAACTTATTTTAAATTAAAACTCTTAAATTTTTAAAATATCACTATAATTTAAGAATCTTGATTTGATATTAAATGTCTGAGAAAAATAACAAAATTACCTTTAATTTAAATTAATATTAAAATTTTTTTATTTTACTTGTTAATTGTCCTTTTTTATTTGTTCATTCACTCACGTAATATTATTAATTGTCTTATTTTACTTGATTGCATTCTATGTGGTTAAATTATCTTAAGACAACTTATTAATTTCTATATTATATATTATTCATTTATTTATAAACTATTTTCATTGTCTCACTTCACTTGTTTATTGGCCTAAGTACTTTTACTTGATTTTATTTTCTGTGTTTAAATCATCTTAATGTGACTTATTTGTTTCTATATTATACGTCGTGGATTAACTTATGAAATGTTGTTCATTGCTTTATTTCACTTATTTATTGTCAAATTTCACTTGAAATGAACAAGTTGATAATTAATAATATTTTATAAGTAAATGAATAAGTAAAGTATGACAGTTTTGATATTAATTTAAATAAAAAATAATTTTATAATTTCTCTCAAAAATTTAATATTAAATCAAAACTTTTAAACTGTAGTGATATTTTAAAAATTTAGAGGCTTTAATTTAAAATAAGGCTGATTAAGATGTCTTTATTGATATTTTTTTTTGCTTTTATTTATCCGTGGGGAGCAATGAATCTTGTAATCTAAAAAAAAAAAATCGAAATATACATGCAGACACCCTAAATCCAATAATAATAAACACCGGTGTTTTTACAGATAACGTGATTCGAATGACAAAATGCAAGGGGCGTATGCATGGCCAGTTTGTGCTGAAGAGTTTAGACGTTATGAATGGAATAACAAAGACTTTTTAAAATACATCAAATTATTATGAATTAGGGTGCACTTTTCCGGGCATCCTATAGTGAGATATTTTTTTTAATTATTTTTTAAATGAACAAAAATTTTCTTGTGTTAACGGAAAAATGGCCTAAGAAAAGAAGGTACCCAATGTTTCTTGAAGTGAAAAGAATTCAAGATATTTAATGCAATGTTTTTAGAATCAGACCGGACATTGAACCGAAAAATTCAGCGGTTCACGGTTCGCATAGTTCAACCGGATTAGACCAAAGGTTCAACCGGTGATGTAATAATTAAATTAAAAAAATTATATATGTATATAATAATTTAAATATAAGAAACATATATGAAATTGCTATTTAATTTAAAAAAATTAAATATTTTAAGTTTATCATGACTTAACTAGCCACATGATGCAATATAATATTAAATGATTAAAAAAATTAGTCAATTTTTTTAACAAAATTTGATAAAAATAAAAAAAAATTAACAGTCCAGTTTTTGAAAACCGGATCCTGTTACTTGTCCGGCCGCTGGTTCGAAACGGCTCAACCCAGCTCAAACCCTAAAATGACTTTTTCTTATGAATCAGACCGATCCGACTAGCCAGTTTGGTTTTAAAAACACTGGTCCAATGCTCTTAAAAAAAAGAATATGTTACGTTAATAGAAAATAATTTAAGAAAGCATTAGTATCAAAGCACACGCCATGTTAATAAAAAATGATAAAGTTAATGGATTATTAATTAAGGAAGATTTTTGCTTTTTTAAAAAATGTTTTAAGGAAAGAAATGTTTTATTTATTAATATAGGATGCCAAGCATTCTCCTGAGGAAAGTAAGGGAAAAAATTTGCTATCTCACTTATTAATATTATTGCAGGCAGGGAGATAAAGAAAAAAGGAGCGAGATTGCAAAGGGTTAGAGGGGGGAAAAGGAAGAAAGGTGAAGCAGAAAGAGAGGGAGCATGTGAAGTACTGACGGTGGCATTTGTGATTGAAAGTATAATACAGAGATGGAGACCCGCATCCCATACTTCTTTGATCCCCCTGCTATTGGTATAATTTAGGAGTCCCGACCTAAGCCCAGTCTTCCTCATTTTTCTGGGCCTGTATCTGGGTCAGCCCAAATATTTTCAAAGCAATGGGAAACAATATGGACCAGGGAGCCTAATATAAGCACTTGTAGCATGAGGTTCTAACGACTTCTGAGAAAATAATATAAATATACAGCTATATTTCTATGAATAATAAATAATTCGTTCAAGATTGGTAGGATTCGAGTGCCAGCAATTGCGCTATTTGGCTACGATCTACATTCTTAAATTTAATTCTTAAGTCAATAGGATTCTGAACACGTTTTTTTGAAGAGAAATACTCATCTGTAGATAATTTAATCAAACATATCATTGAATATTATGGACGTCGATCGTGGAAATATCGTAGGGAGCTATAGAATAATAGAGTAGATGAGTATAAAATCAATGAACAACCTAACCATTATTTAGTCTGTTTATACATGTCATAGATGAGATTAAATTTGATTTGAGCACATGACACGATCTTGACAAAAAAGATTTGTCTTGGATAAGCTTTGGCAATTGATGCCAACACGACAAGAGTTAGAAAGATGCATGGAGAAAATATATATTATGCTATAGATCGCTAAATCAGCGTGAACTCAAAGGATATATCTGTCAAGGATATGTGTGGATGATTGGATCGCACTCAAAAGAATTTGAACGACCAATATTGTCAGGACGCTTAATCTTTGCGTGTTTATCTCCTGCATGGTAGCCGCCGTTGAGCAAATTATGTTTGTCAACCCAACACATTACGGCCAAGCGCATAACAAATTCTTCCAACGGATGTCAAAATTATTACTTGACCCTCTTAAGCTAAAATTTCGTCAGCCGGATTGCACATGAATGGCCAAAAGTCAGATCGCTGTTATTCTGTCCTTTTCCAAAAACGACGATAAAAAATAAAAAAAGAAAAGAAAATTAGACGGGGCTGGTGGATGATCAAATTGAATGATTTGGTACCATCTCGGTCATGCTGCATCCAACTTTATATTTTAACTACGGAGCTTGAAATCAAATCAAATTAGAAGAAGAAGACTGTTTAATTTTGTATATTTTAAATACAACTATGTTTCACGATAACTATTTATCGTCAAATATAATACTTAAATTAATTTTTGCATTTGCAAATATTGTATATAATATATATGATGCAAAATTTATGCAAAACAATCAAATTATATAGTAAATTATAGTTGACCGAAACCAACTCGGGTCTGATTCGGGAAAACAGAAGTGACAGCAAGACATGCGGAGGGAAAACGGGGATGCTGCATGCCCCTATCCTGAAGGTGATACAGCTGTTAATAGCGTGGAGAACGAAACGCTCAAATCAGGAGCAGCCCATCTGAACTATTTTATTAGTCACTTTTTAAAAAAATAAAATAATTTATTTTTTAAATTATTAAATTAATAACAATATTTTATTTCAAGTAAAATATTAAAATTATTTTTTAAAAATAAGGAAAGAACAGAAAACAATATTATTTTATTTATGTATTTTTTTAAAATTATTAACAATTATTTTTATAATTTTTTATATTTTTATTATATGTATATTGATAGAAATAATTTATAAATAAAATAGAAGGGAGTATAAAACAATTAATAAGTGGACCATGTTCTTCTAGCTAGATAATGTATAATTTGTGAACGACGTCCATCAATCCGTCCTGTCTTGAGATTGGTTCTGCCTTTCTCCTGTCTGAAAAGACGTGATGGAGGGACGCAGAAGGACAAGAGGAGACAAACTAAAGGAAGGAAGGAAGAGCACCGAGCTGTAATCTGCGAATTCACCCATGAACAGCAAGCTGGTCATTAATCGCATCAAAATGGTCCGGATTAGACCCTTATCTCAAAACACTTTTAGGGGCATGTATGCATGTCTTTCGAGAGAGCCCTGCACCTGAACGTCTCTGTTCAGATACACGTGTTCAAATATGGCGGTGCGGTTGAGAGAGGTGAAACATGGAGTGGAAGAGAATCTGGAGGGGAATTAATTGGGCGGTGGGAAGTTGGGGGAAGTGAGTAGGGCATCTGGGGACTGCGTTACTGTCAGTGTCATCGGTAAATTGGCTGCACATGAATCCAAAGACTCTGGCATGCACTTTCACTTGCCAGCACCCACATAAACTGCAGATGTAACGCACCTTCGCTGTCTCCTTCAAAATAGTATCTCCCCTTTAAATAAATCAAATTCGTTTGTTTTACACTGCTACGTCGTGTGCATTATTCATTCACTCCTCTGGGGCTGTCCAAAAGCCCCATGTCACCAATTATATATCATATATCATATACAATATGTTGAAAGGTCTCGCCAAGTCAATAGATGTTGACAATTGAAATTTAAGTTGCCTGAAACTTCATTTCGCCAGTTAATTAAGAGTATAATTATTGGGACCGACAAATTAAATGAAAAATATTTCAAATATATGTCTGGACAAGAGAATGGATCGGCAGAAAAGAAAAGGCTGCATACAAACAAACTAGATGTCGAGAGGCAGATCGGCTGGTTCAAATTTGGCAGCAAGCAGCGGGTTTGAGATCATCAAATGAGTGCGCGCCTTGCCTCCGCATTAATTGGCCGGAGATCTCATTGAATCTCAATCCACATCTTGAGGAGGAATAATAGCCCTATTTGGTACACAGCATTAGTAAGTAAAGATTGGGATTCGGATTGAATTAGAGTAATTTCACCTTTAACATATTTGATAGGAAGCATTTTTCAATATTTGAGATTGCTAAATCCCACTTAGGTGGAAATATTGAGACCCACCACCCCCCATAATATTATTCAATCCTGCCAAAATTAAGCCTGAGATTGATATTGTTTAGATAAAAATGTCTTTCTAATCTCTCTCATTTATCATCTACGACTACTCTCCACTTCTTCATTTCTGTCACAAGTCATTCATCGCAAGTCGTTTTCATTGCCATCTGTCATTCCAGTCACATCTTTCGTCACAAGTTGTCTCTGTCAAAAGTTGTTCCCATCGCCATCTCTATTGCAAGTCATTCCTATTGCCATCTCTGTCGCAAGTCATCTCTCCTTCCAGATCGCATCTCACTTGCTTTCATTTGCTATTATTTTTCTAGATCACATTGGATTGTCATCTCTCCTTCCAGATCGCATCTCACTTGCTTTCATTTGCTATTATTTTTCTAGATCACATTGGATTGAAGCAACACGAGAGTGAGAAAATGGATAGCTTACTGTGAATTAAACTGGACAGTTAAAGGCGTCATGTGTGGAGCTTGATTGGAGAGTAGAGGCAGTAGCCTCTCGGCGCCATCACGCTCACAATTTGAAAAAAGATGAAGAAGGGTTCATCAAAGTTAGGGTTGCTTTTTTATTAAAAAAAATTTTAAAATATTATCATCTTTTTATAATTTATGTTTAATTATAAAATATAATAAAAAAAGTATTTTTTATAAATATTACCTCATATTAAATATAATTTTAAAATCTTATTTTCATTATTATTTCTCTCAATCTGAGTCATAATTTTAATTTTTTAAATTAAAACTTACATACCAAACAGGGTCAAAGGGTAATTGTGTATTTTTTAAAAAATTCCAGCCAAACAGAATATATATATATATATATATATATATAGGTATGTATGTATGTATGTATAAAGAGGAACCGATGACGACGTTTACGCTGGCTATAGTAGCCGTTGCTTGCATTAATGTTTCTGCATTTAATTATTCATCGTGTTCAAAAGAGACAAAATCCCCTCATCAGCCTAGGCCAAAATTCTGGGGACTAGGGCACCCTTTTTTTTTTACTGTGCCACAAATCTGGGCGACGATATTCCTCACAAAGTGACACAAGGATTACTCTATGCGCGGATATCATCTATCCTTGCTCGTGGAGGCATCCGCCTATTGTCCATCCAAAGTCCCTTTCATTATTTCGTTTCATTTTTCCATCCACGCTAAAATATCCCTTGTATATAATATGCAGTGCGCTGTGTGATTCTTTTTCTGGGTATTTATTTATGCATGCTTATCACCTCCGATTTAATTTATATGACATTTTTAAAAAATTTATTTAATATTACTTATCAATTATAGTACGACTTTTTAAATAATATTTAAAAAATATTTTTAAAATTGAAAGAAAAATTTATATAATATTAGTTTTTTGAATTTGTTATGTGAGGATATATTGAAAATTTTATACATTTTTTTCTTTCCATTAATATTGAAGATATTAGTAAAAATAATTTATAAAGAGTATCAGAAGAGTATAAAAATTAAATTTTCAGTTACTATATTATTATGCGATGCATGCATTTCGAAAAGAGACCTCATAGATTTCGCCTCGGGAGCAATAAAATTTTGGAACTTAATAATAAATTTGAATCTGACCATATATTCCTCAATTCACTTGTTTTACATGGTTACGTATTTTCGGACTTGATGCGATTTATATAAAGGTTGAAATATATTTTTAATTCTTTAATTTTATACTACATTTTATTTTGATCCCTTAATTTTATAAAATACTATCCCTTAATCCTAAAATTATTATTTTTATTTCAACAATTTTTTACATTGAATATATTGACAAAACATTTTTATATGTTGATATATTAAGTTTAATTTTTTTAAAATAACCCAATTGACATAAAAAAATATTTGAAAGTAAAATTAAAAGATTAAAGGATTAAAAAATACTTTATAAAATTAAAAAATTAAATTAACACTTTATATAAAGTTAGAGGAGTTAAAATATGTTTTAGCTCATATATATATATATATATATATTATTGAGAAATTTTGTGATTTGCTCGAGTCGAAAAGAAATTGAGCGACAATATTATTAATATCTAACCTGAAAATTACAGGTAAGTCGCAGACATGTAAGAGCTGATCGGTATAGTATTGCACGCATTTTGTTGTTTATGCGAACGATGACATATCCTGCTACTATACTGTAGTCTTCTTTTACTGTTTTTTTTGTCTATGTTCTTAATGCTGAAGGAACCATGACTAATTTACAGTTCAATGTCATACAAAGAAGGTTGTGTGTATCCATGAATGTATGAATAAATTTAACGAGGTGTGGATGGAGCGGAGAGATAATAATTTTTTTTTTGGGAGACATAATAAATTTAAAGGGAAGGTGGGATTCCCCTTGCGTTTAATTTCAACTGTAGCGCTGATTGAATGAAGAACAATCATGTCATGAGAATTAATTATGGATCTTTGAAAACGTTTAAAAATTATCTAGTTATGCGATATTGGGACAAGCATTGCTAACGAAGTAATCAAGGAACGGATATTAGTTATGGAGTGGTTTTACCTGGTCTTCATTTTCTGGCCCCTTTACAACGCAGACACGTTTGGATTTGGATATATATTGAGCATGGTTTAATTTCCAATATGGAGAAGAGAAGCAGCAATGGAATATTTGAATCACTGGAATATCTGGAAGGAAAGTGAGAAGAAAAAGATAAAAACCACCAAACACAGGACCCAACCCAAATGGTATGTCTGGATATCATGTGGATACATATTACTCCAACTAGATATCACAAAACAATAAGCCAATGCATTTTACCTTTTGCATTTTAAATCTTGCTAATGGCCTGAAGTCGCTGGAGAGGTATATATATCACGCAACCAAAAAAAGCAACCACGTGGATGAGCTGCTGGGTACGTAGAAATAGGGGGAGTGATAGCTCTCACTGATCACTCTCCCCTGGACAGACAGAAAGCAAAGCTTGTTTTTATTATATTTTGTTTTGATGTTCATTTTTCTCTAAAGCCGATGCCCGCAGAATCTTGGCACAAATCTTTCACTGTTACCGTACAAATTTGGGTTTTGGGGGGGGCGGGTCCCTTCATTCCTTCTTAAAAAGCTCGCCCCGCCAACACACACCCACAAAGCCATCTGCACCACATCACTAGCTGCCGCTTCCTTCTAAATTAATTTTCCTGCAAATTCATAGCCTTCGTTCAGCAGAGCACATGGGAAGCTCGGTGCGGGTCCAAGCAGCCGTCGTCATAACTCCTTCTGATCCAACTCCATCTTGTGTTCTCGCCCTCTCCGCTCTCGACTCTCAACTCTTCCTTCGTTTCACTATAGAGTACCTCTTGATCTACAGATCCTGCCCTGGCCTGGACCGCGGGGCCACCTCGGCTCGACTCCAAGCCGCATTAGCTCAAGCTTTGGTTCCGTACTACCCGTTTGCCGGGAGGGTCAGGCCAAGCCTCGGTGGTTCCGGCCTCGAGGTCGTGTGCAGAGCCCAGGGTGCGTCGTTCATTGAGGCCTTTTCTGACCGTTACAAAGCCAGCGACTTCTATAAAGCCCCCAAAACGGTTACTTCCTGGAGAAAACTCTTGTCCCTCTACACGGCTGATGTTCTCAAAGGATCACCGCCGCTAGTGGTTCAGCTCACGTGGCTCAACGACGGAGCCGCGGCAGTCGGTGTGGGGATCAATCATTGTGTTTGCGACGGTATCGGCAGCGCCGAGTTTCTCAATTGTTTCGCTGAGTTGGCTTCTGGGAAATGCCCGGCACTCCGGCCGACACCCCTTTGGAACCGTCACCTTCTCAACCCATCGCACGGGAGTCCCGGTCGGGCCAGCCGGACAATCCTCCCCGAGTTCACCCGGGTACCCGATCTGTGCGACTTCGTGACGCGGGTTTCCAGCGATCTCAAACCAACCTCTATCATATTCGACAAAAGACGCCTGAACGAGCTCAAGAACGTGGCTTGGTCGATGAGTCCACTCAGCGAGTCTTCCTACACGTCCTTCGAGGTCCTGGCGGCTCATGTATGGAGAAGCTGGGCTAGAGCTTTGGCTTTTCCTTCGAACCAAATCCTAAAGCTGCTCTTCAGCATCAACGTGCGGAACCGGGTGAAGCCGGGCATGCCCCAAGGGTACTACGGGAACGCGTTCGTGTTAGGATGCGCCCAGAGCAGCGCGAGGGAGCTGGTGCACATGGGTCTGGGGTACGGGTCGGGTCTGGTGAGGAGGGCAAAGGAGAGAGTGGACAACGAATACGTGAGGGAGGTGGTGGAGCAGGTGTTCGAGTCGAGGGCGAGTCCGGACTTGGTGGGGGTGCTGATCGTGTCCCAGTGGTCAAGGCTGGGCTTGGAAAGGGTTGACTTCGGGGTGGGAAAGCCAGTCCATGTGGGACCCATATGCTGCGATCGGTATTGTCTGTTTTTGCCGGTGAATGATGAGAGGGATGCTGTGAAGGTCATGGTGGCTGTCCCTACCTCTGCCGTTGACCAGTACCAATATTTCCTCAGAGCTTCTCATTTATGAGTTTGCTTCTCGTCTGTTGACTTTTTTCTGCTCAGCTGTCAATTTAGTTATCTATTAATTAATCCAATCGCCTTCTCCCTGTTATGAGACAGATTTTAAGGGGGAAAAAAGACTTTGTTTATTATAACTCACTTAAAAAAATATTAATTAATTTTTTTACATTATATCTATTTAAAATTATTAATTATTAACTATGAGAAATAATATAATGGTCAAGAGAGGTGCATGTATGCCCACAATGTAATATAATATGATTTATTCCTTTTCTTATAAATGTAATGTATTTTTAACTGAATCTTAACCTTAATAAAGTAGTTATTTATTTTTAAATTAATTTTATTTTTTATATTTATTTTTATTAAACACTTTATAATAACTATAAAATTACTATCAATAAGATTATTTTTGAAAAATAGTCAATAATTACTTTAAACACTTAACTCCTTAAAAAATATTTGAGAGAGTATTTTTTTTTTGCAATAACACATACTTTAAAATATGGGTAAAATTGAAATTTTATTTTATTTTAGGATAAAATTAACTACTTAACTATTTTTCTTAAGTTTGGATGGGGTGGTTAGAGGTGGTTTATAATATATCTGACTTAATAGCCTCTTCTTAGTTCCATCTCCACGTACTTAATAGCAAATAATAAAAAAAATAATCACCCTCATTTAATTTAATTTGTTTTGTCTCACACTCGAAGTCAATTATTAGTTGGTTTTCACGATGCTGTTGGACGACGCTGTTTTTCCTTTTTATTTCTAAAGAAATGTTTGCATAAAATTACTATAAAAAAAAAAAATCGAGTCAAGCGTGGCAAGACTTAACTATCAAAGGATTGCGTTGGTAACAGTCTAACAGAGAAATTCATTATCCAAGGAGACGATAGTCAGTAGATATCCCGTGCTTGTGAAACAAATGAAGCTTTTCATTCGTCAAGGTTGAATATCATGTTATCTCTGCTAGGGTCGCACGTATAGCTTAATTGACAATAAATAGCCAACAAATTTCCTTTTCTTTTCTGTTCCTTTTTTTTTCCCCAAAACGACTTGCTTGAATATATAATTCAACACCCGTTCTCCTCTCCCTGTCCTTAAATCCTCTGATCATTCTTCGCAAAGCATCCCTAAATGTAGATTAGAGAAAGCTTGTTTTATTTTTATGGCTTAAAATAATGTGATGTTGGAAAAGACATTGACGATCACGATGAGCATGTGTTCTCAGAGCCTATTAAAAGATATCTTTTAGAAGTATTTTTTTTAATTCTTAATATAAGATACATGTATTATGATATATTAATTATATTGTTCTAATATAACTCTTACTTAAATCCATTAACCATGATAGAGACAAAATTAATAATCCAACTATTTTTTTTAATGAGGTAGTTAAAGGTACTGTACAATAAAGATCGAGGTGTATATACAGGCATCTTGCCATCACAATACAAGTGTTTAATGTGAGCAAATGTTTAATCTCCATATATAAATGATATTGGATTGAATAAAAAAATTCGATCGCTGATTTTATTTCGTATATGATGATTATTGAACATATAAAAATCTTATCTGCATGGTGCCTGTAATTAATATAGTCATTTCACGTGCAGTTTTAATAAATTGTGAGGAAATATAGTTATATATCCTTACACTAAATCCAACTATCCAGGTTTTTGATAAGGATAGATGCTTGATCTTGAAAAGTATTATAGAATGCGTCTAAAAGAAAACAATGTCGATCTATAATAGTGTGTTAAACGATTAATCTAATGTAGTAAACCTTCAACTTGCGCTGAACTAAAGTTTCAACATGAGCAGATGAATCTAAAACTGAATTGATTATGAATGGAAATTAAAAACTAATTAATCTCAATGACATGGATAAATTTCAACTAGAAACGGTAGATTTTGGAGGCAAAAATTTAAGTTTCAGCTGAACCTAGCTTGACAATCATAAATTAGCTAGTATGTTATGCAAAACATTTTTTTCAATGGGCTATTTTTATTTTTATTTTATTCTAGGATAATTCATTTTCTTTATTTTAGAGTTATTTCAGTGGAGTCAAATGTTAAATTCATCACAAAAATTAATGAAAAATTACCTGGCTAAAAACGTATGATTGCCAAAGACGTGCAATTACATAACTATAACTAGCTAGCTCTGCACATTTCGACTCTTTTTTATTTATCGGGCGTGTGAGAAAGAGAATTTAAATTGAAGTGGCTTATCTATTGCGCATCTAAATAAGAAGAGCAGGATGCGTGCAAGTTGCAACGTGGGATTTGAAGAACAAGAGTACAAGTCACTTATATTGAAAATTATTTCGAAATAACATATAACAATCGAACGACCACTTATTTGCCCGATTATAATGCATTATCGTATTGGTTTGATTGAGTAAAAGTCAATATACTGTACGAATGATTAAGGACACATCGACTATTCTTTTATATTACACTTGGCTTCCTAATTGCTGTTTCTTCCCCTTCGTAGTCTCTCCTTTTCTTTCTCTCTCTGTTTTTTCTTCACTTTCCTAATCTTTACTTTTCATTCATTCCATAATTTTAAAAAATTATTTAATAAAATGATAATGAATGGTGAAAATTTAATAAGTGAAGAAAAAAGGAAAGACCCTCCTTCCCTCGCGTTCACTCTCTTGTCTTTCTTTCTTTCTTTCTTTGTCATTAGAGAGCCTTTTAGAGTTCCATGTGATGTCACACTCAATGATCCTCTAGGTGCCTTAAAAATGCGACATATGATTTTCTTCAGGAAAAAAAGAAAGAAAAAACAACAAAAAGGAAATAATTAACTGACAATTCTCTTCCCAGCTCATCATTGTGTTAATAACTTATTGTGTCCTCAATTATTTTCTATTCATTTGAAAGTGAACTCGAGCTGGTAGTTAGCTTGGGTCACAAATATAGGTAGAATCGTGTGCAATAATTATAAAACAAAATGTTATGAAAAACGTTGGAGTGTAATATGGAGAATGGAAATTTTTTTTTGGTCTGGACTGAACTGATTTTTTTTAAAAAAAAAATGTGAAGTTTCAAACTTGTAGATAAAGAAAAATTGTACCTCCCATTTAAACCAAATATTACTCATCCGAATGGCCAGCTAGTAGAACTCGCTGTTGGGCAAATTCTATTAAAAACATTCATATAATAAAATTCCCACAAACTAGAGAAATACAACGGAAAACTTAAGATTGCCACTCGCTATTGCAAAATGATTTGTTACAGAGTTTTAATTTCACCATAATTATTAGAGGGGAGGCTAGCGTTGTGGAAATTGTGCATGTATTCCTTCGAATCCTAGAAAGCTCAAAGTAGGAAGTTTAATTAAGAGGCCCAAACTTAATTGGACCCAACACCCATGAAAACGGATCCGACTCTTTTTTTTGACCGGGTTCCTTCTTCTCCTCCAGCCACTGTGAGCCATAGATCTAGAGGACACTGCCGGCGACCAACTGCAGTGAACGACGACATTGGCAACCTGGTGAGCAGCAAGGGATGGAGCACGATAGTGATGCTGTGAACCTTTACAACACTGGCTCCCAACGACGATGTGGCAATTGTCGTCGACGGTCTTGAACCTCTTTTCGGCGATGGCACGCCAAAAAAAAAAAAAACTACAAAACGTATATGACGCCGGCGACTTGCAGAACCTTTTGCAGCAACGTCGCTTTCCTGTGTCTTCGACGACAGATGCCCCAATAGCTTGTCTCAAGCGACAGTACAGCGACCACGAAGAAGATGCAGGGAAGGAGGAGAGAATAATGAATGCAATAATAATGAATCAAATTTTACAGGGAGAATGATATTAAAGTCACACTTAAAAAAATTAATTATTATAAAGTTTATTGACAACTGAACTAAACTGCATTGACAACTGACAATTGGTTCAGTTATCAATAGACCTTGTAATAATTAATTCCCTTGTGTGAGACCTAACTGTAATTCTCCCAATTTTATATTTGATCACAACACTCCCTCAATATCATGATACACATATGAGTATGTTTAAATTTTATATCCATACTCATCTTCAATGACAAGGATATAAGGAGAACTATTAACACATGAGCATGAATTTCTATCGATATATCATTATACGCATAAAAATAATTAAGATATATAAATTAATATTTGTAATCAGGTTTTGATATTACGTGTTAACTTTAATATATCAATTCATATAAATAAATAAGATTTAAACAAAGTAATATGTATGTCTAAAAAATTTATAACTGATTGTGATAACTCAATTATCTCGAATGTAGGTAAACACACAACCTGTTAGACCTCTGTAGTTTTTCAGTGAATGTAAAAATAATTGAGAGAATGAGAAAAAGAGTCGTGTGTATTAGTTATCAACTGACTGCATTATATGAATCACATTAAATAACCGTCTCAATAATTAATTAATTAATTAATAAAATCTCACGTTATTCTTAATTCAATCAATTATGATATAGGAAATAATTGATAGTTACAAGGTTATAGATTAGGGTCCTTCTGTTGGGCTTATTTGTGTGGTTTACCTATCACAATCTACACAAAATCATAAAAATCAAATTTTTTTAAATTTAATTAATTAGTGCACATTCATAATATTTATAAATATTCTAGCCGTTTTTGTTGTAGAGATTTTAGTCTCACCTCAACTAAAAAGCACAAGAGAAATGATTAGAAGAGAATAGAAAAATAGATATAGAGGGAATCTTTTGCCTAATATGTAGGCACAGTGGAAGGGCTGTCACTAGTTTGAGCACCTTCTAGAGTGTAACAATTTTACCATATGTTAATTTAGTCTACAAGCCTCTATTTATAACTCACCATCATAGTTATCTTATTACTTAACTAGACTGAGTAAATTCCTGAACCTAGATACAATCAGTTAATTGGAGCCACATTTAGGATATTTTCATTATTTTGTTATCCTTAATGGTGTCTCATGACTCAATGATATTTAAAATTGGGATATCAAATTTAAAACAATTTCAATATATAATATAATACAATATAAAATATCACACACTTGTTACTGGATGTTAAAACACACACATATTGCCATGATTATTTTCTTTGAGAGATGCGTGATGGAGATTTTGGTTCGTTCCATTGGATTCATCCAATAGGTTTTTCTTGCTTCAACTTCTCATTGTTTTCAGGGTGTTGGTTTTTTTTTGGGGGGGGGGGGGGGGGAACCTTTGCATACCTAGCATTGGGCTCAGCTTTGGTTAGCCCATGTCTGAGCAGCGGATTTTGCTAATTAAAATTAAACCTCAACGAGGGGAAAAACAACTAGCCAAGACAGGAGGTTGGAGGGTAGAAGTTGTACATCTGCAGATGCTATACACTTAAGTTGATATATAATTTTTTTTTGGGTCAAAGAGATCTTAATGCTATAATAACATAATTTATAAACATTATATGTATATTTAATTGTGAGACGATTTAAGCTTCATGTGTCTGGTATATATGCTGCAATACTCAAGAGTTTCTCACTTAACTATAAATATGGATTGTAGCAGCTACCAGACTTAGTTGATTGAGAGAGTTTTGATGCCCATAAATTCTGCCAAAACAAAAGCTAAGGAGCCGTTTGATTGTTGGAAAGAAAGAGAATGGGAATGGATAAAATTAGTGGGCCGAGCGGGAAAACGGGCCCATGGTGCAAAACAGGCTGGGTTAGCCCCCCTTGCTCCTCTTCCTTCAAAGGGACGGGGTTGTGTTTTGTTTAGTTCTTTTGTACCTTGCCCTCGCCAACGTGAATTTCTCCCTTCTGCGCGCACTCTGGCACACAATACATATATGCCCTGCCCTGCTCTTCTCTTCTACCCAAGTATTTATTCCCCCTTCTTGTTTATAACTGTGATTGACAATCTGGGGCATCTCTTTTTTGCTCGCAAAGGGTTCCGTAAGTTGTAACTAGGCTTTAAATCAAAACTGGCAAGTTACCCCACATGGGTTTATGAAATATATTGAAAGGTGAGTCCCCTGTGATATTAGCACCCACTAATGTCGATTCCATTGTTAGTGAAGACCAAAGATTCTTAATTACTATTAGGAACAATTAATGAAGCAGAACGCACATTCTGAAATCCAAATGTGACTTGAATTATGTTTGTCAAGCCGAGATTACTCTGACACTTAGGAGAATAGCTTTGTGTTTGCAATTACAAATATGGTATTAAAGAAAAGTTATAAAGATTTCGCCTGACGTTGGTTTTATTATTCAACATTGAAGTGTTTTGATGTTTCTTTTAAAAGGTTTGGTACGAGACAGAAAATAAATCAGTTTTGGTTTTAGGTATCCTGAAGTCATGATCTTTGAAGCAAGGGCAAGGTTCAATGTTCATACAACGACAAATGGAATAAAAACAATTGTGATGATGCTGGACTGTGTTTGTGAGTACATGTGTGTATCAAATACCAAGTGGCACAAAAAAGGAAATAAAAATTCGGAGATCTCATCGGCCAAACCTCAAGGCGATCCAACAAGAAATTCAAGTATGAATAAAGTAATATAAATGACTGCAGAAGCCAGGACAGCCCTCCATATGGCAGAAGCCCAGAAGTTCTTATTTTCTTCTCCAATATGGTTCTTCTTGTCGTTAGTATCTACAGCTCAAACAGAAAGAGCCAATATACCGTGCAATTAATTTAATAACTCGTCTCGTTGACTAGTACTTTAATTCTGTTCCAATAATTTGAAGGAAAAAAAAAAATCAGAAGATCTGAGTAATCCGATTCTTTGTAGGAAGCCAGTCTTGTCAACCATACATAAGTGTACAGAAACATGCCCAAACCGTGATCGAGAATTACAATGGAAGAATCATCTCTACCAGCGACGATGATCTTCTCAGGCTTTTTACCAACTGGGTCATTGCTAGATTCGTTGGTTCACATATCTAATGAAGTTGCCTCCATGGAAAAGTTCCCTTTTGTTCAACTCAGGAATGCCTCATCCATGATCAGGAGGGTGAAGCTTCTTTCTTCTCTTTTCGAGGAGATTCATGAAACAGATTCCCACCTTCCTCCTTCTTCAATCCTGTGTTTCACAGAGCTCTTCTCCGTGATCAGAAGAGCGAAGCATTTGATTCAAGACTGCCAGGAAAGCGGCTCTCTCTGGAGTCTTATACAGTTAGAGTTTATTTCCAATCAATTCCATGGGCTTGTAAAGGAGATGGGAAGGGCTCTAGATATCCTTCCTCTGAGACTGCTTAATATCACAGCAGATACAAGAGAGCAAGTGGAACTTCTGCACAAGCAAGCAAAAGCGGTTGAGTCGTTCATTGATCCTCGTGAGCTGCAACGAAGAGATCAGCTTCTGCATGTAATGGCCCATAACAATCTACAGAACAAGAACAAGGGATTCCCTGAGTTTGGGAAAGTGCAACAAATATTAAGCAGCATTGGTTTGAGAACCCCATCAGACTATGACAGAGAAATTTCAAAGCTAGAGGCTGAAGCTCAGAATCAAGCAGGTACAGGAGGCTTAATCGTTATGTCTAACATACATAATCTCATATCTTTAGTTTCGTATTCCAAAGCCATGATATTCAGAGATGGAGTAAACGAAATAGATGAAGAATGTAAGCCAGCAGTGTCCGCATTAACATCTAAGAGCTCTGATAGTTCCTTGTCTTCATCTTCTTCTCAGATGACAGCGTTAGCACCTAATGTTCCTGACGAATTTCGATGCCCAATTTCACTTGATTTAATGAGAGATCCAGTGATTGTATCATCTGGGCATACTTACGATCGAATTTCAATCGCACAGTGGATAAACTCGGGACATCACACTTGCCCAAAAAGTGGGCAAAGATTAATTCACACCGCTCTCATACCCAACTATGCATTGAAGAGTGTTGTGCAGCAATGGTGCTATGAGAATAACGTCCCATTGAATGAGCCGACATCATCTTCTTCCTCGACTTCGGAGGATCCCAACAGCAAGGACAACTCAAGCGAAAATACTGTCGATCATATCGCTGCTAAAAAAGCAGCCATAGATGCTGTCAAAATGACAGCAGAATTTCTGGTAGGAAAGTTGGCAACTGGGTCAGCTGAAGTCCAAAGGCAGGCTGCCTATGAGCTAAGATTACTAGCAAAAACAGGGATGGATAACCGAAGAGTCATCGCCGAGGCAGGGGCAATTCCATTTCTAGTGACATTACTGGGATCCCATGATCCAAGAATCCAGGAGCACGCCGTCACGGCCTTGTTTAATCTCTCCATATTCGACAACAACAAGGTTTTGATTGTGGCTGCCGGAGCACTGGATTACATAGTAGAAGTGCTTGAATCAGGAAAAACTATGGAGGCAAGAGAAAATGCAGCAGCAGCAATCTTTAGCTTGACTATGTTTGATGATTGCAAGGTGGACATCGGAGCTCGTCCAAGGGCCATACCCGCATTAGTAGGACTGTTAAGAGAGGGCACTCCTATTGGGAAAAGAGATGCTGCCACTGCCATTTTCAATCTTGCAGTTTACAATCCCAACAAGGCCAAGATCGTTAATGCTGGGGCTGTTCCTCTGCTTGTTGAGTTGCTTATGGATGATAGGGCTGGGATCACAGATGATTGTTTGGCTGTGCTTGCTTTGCTTCTGGGTTGCTCTGAAGGTTTGGACAAGATAAGGAATAGTAAAGTGTTGGTGCCTCTTCTGATAGATCTTCTGAGGTTTGGGTCACCCAAAGGGAAGGAGAATTCTATAACGCTTCTGCTGGGGTTGTGCAAGGAAGAAGGTGAGGCGGTGGCAAGGAAACTGCTGGCAAATCCTCGAAGCATTCCTTCTCTTCAAAGCTTGGCCGCTGACGGTTCTTTAAGAGCTCGAAGGAAGGCCGTAGCTTTGCTTAGACTGCTCAATAGGTGCTGCTCTCAGCCTCATCATTCTCTTTGAAGCTAATATTTGCATTTCTTATACATGCACAGCTGTATATTTTGTGGAAGTCGTATACATGAAAAAGGCCTTCATTTCTTTTTGCAGTTGCTTCGGCCAATAATTGCCGATTAGGAAATAATCCCATGTGGAGTTTATTATGATAGGAGAAAATGCATTTTTATTGTCTTTAAAGAAACCTGCGTATGACCTTTAATTTTTGATATAAATATGTACAAAGTATTCTGTGAACATCCCAACACAAGAATTATTGCTTTTGAAAATATGATCTTTGAAACTTACTGAAGTAGGCTAACTGCTAAAGGTACTCTATGAAGTAGAGAGTAGAAGCAGAACAAACAAAACGTCCAAAAATAATGGGAAAGGAGGATAATATAAGTGATGCGTTCGTGCGGATATTTTAAGGGTCTCAAGTAAAACATATCATGATAACTACTTGAGAGTCTACTTCTAATAAATATATCTACCTCTCATTGCCCAAACTCCATCTGTTACATAATGTTAGTAACACTAAAGAAGAGATTTTTTTTTTTTGGGGGTGCGCTTTAAAATTACTCTATTATCACATTATAAACGATTGTAAGTGAGGAAAGGTTCAACTTCTGTTCATCCTGTCACTTCCATGTGATGAGCAAATTGGGGTGAGCTCCAATACCAGCCGTGAATCAATCATGCATGATTCACGAAACGTGGTATCTTAATTCTTGTCCCTTCAGCAGTCTATGATTCTACCAATGCCAGCTGGATATGGGTGCCTACTAACTTGTAATCCCAGTGCCAGCTTCCGCTGTCCATCATACTCCGTTCAATAGGATCTAATTGAGTAGCTAAACCTGAATAAAAATCAAAAGGAAGTGAACTCATCACTGTTGCGTGTGCAAAAAGGTGAAGCGAAAGAAAGAGGAGGAGGATTATGATAATTTATTGTAAGATCTATTCTAACCAAAACGTCTTTCCCCAGGCAAAAAAGAAACCAGGATATACTCGAGTTACGAGAACGTTTATGCTCGCACAATTATAAAGACAAGGGTATAGCATTTATTTCTCCACAAAATCAAGTTATGATAGAACAACCATATATCAACTGGACTTGCCATCAAACAAAAGTTTCAAGGTTTAAAATACCTGTACTTCCTGAAGTGATCTTTAGTTTGTAGCCATCTGGAACTTCAAATACATGATTTCCCTATATCAGTAAAGATGAAAGCAAAAGAAGCCTGTTAGTCGTTAGTAATAAACCAAAATGGGGATTTATTTCTTTATATAGGCTATGCAAGTAAAAGAGGGAATATTTGCTTGGTTAAAAAAAAAAAAAGAGAAAAAGAAAAGAAAGAGTGATTCTATCTATTACGGATAAATAATGTCAGCTTGACGGTTGAAGTCCGCAACCTAATAAAAACAATGAAAAGAGGATTCCTTTTGGTATAAACTCGACAAAAAAATTGTTTCTTGATCTAAAGGAAATTTCCTGAACATTTATCAACGGGGATTCCCTGGTATTATCATATTTAATTAGATGTGTGTGTATTTTGAAAGCATGTTTGAAGTATTATACCAGCATCCAAGATCCTTTCAGCGCAAAAGATCTCAACAAGAAGTATCTCATGACTTTTTGATTATTACAAGGGAAGCATAACACACACACACACACTTCCACTAGCACTCTTGCAGGATCGAACATGCTTGCTCGCCTCACTAGGGAGGACAACATGCCAGTTGATCCATTGATCACTCTCTCGACTTTTAGGGGGATAATCTCATATTTCTATATTAAATGCTTTGACAACTTTCCAAATACATCAATTTTAAATATTTTTAATTTTAATAATGTGACAAACATGGAGATATTGAATATTCATATGGCGTACACATCCCCATCTATTATGATGACTTCCCCTACTAGCCGGGGCTACCATGCAAAGAATAGACCTTTAAATTATGAGGATTTGAACTTTAGACCTCTACCCACACCCCACCCAACAAGACCACCAGAGCTAGTGATATTGGTCCAGTCTGATTCTAGTAACATTAGACAATACCATTCATATCCCCATCTCAAATCAAATAGCCAATCTGTGCTGAATCTATAGGCATATTTCTTTCAAAAGAAAATGGTGTGGGGATATTTTAGGTTAAAACCCATTGGGCAGGTGATTTGTGAGTCTTGCAGTGAGTGTATGTGAGATCGAGGAAATTGGGGGGTTGGGGGGCGGTGTTTAAAATAAACCTGTAATATAACATCTGTGGCTTCAAATTCAGCATTTCCGTGCAGTATTATCTTCAATGCCTCAGACCGCTGCACATCATGTTTCCAGTAGACATTACCTCCATGCGTCCAATCAATTCCTTTGTTCAACACCTTGACATTCTGTAGTTTACACCTTCCACATCTAGCAGGATAAATGGGCGCATCAATTCTATGCTTGCTATTTGAAATTATTTTGATCCCTAAAGCTTGGGTCAAGGAGCAGGGAAGTGGTGCAGAACCAGAGTAATAATGATACAGGCAACACAGTACCTCTGCCCATAATGTAGTATGGAATCACCACTCTCATTAACCTTCATTGAGCCAATAACATTTTCAGCCATTATGTTCATGCTTCCATCAAGCTGAATTAAAAAGGGGTAAATATCAGCCTACCACTTTATCAACACCAAGACAAAAATAATAATAATAATAATAACAATTTACTTTAGAAGAAAGAACCTGAACATTCCTCCACAAGAACTCTGCAACCTCTATTTGTAACTCAGAGCCCTCAGATATGGAACCACCATAAAACTGCTCATTATAAAGAACAAGATAAATGGAATTTGTTTATTTAAAGATGATAAACAGAAACCACTTTCATAACGCTTAAACAGTCATGTATTAAGCAAAAAGATATACCATATCTTAAACAGTCATTGACGAATGACAAGTGACATCTAAAGAACATAATATAGTTTTTACCTTTTGTCTGGTGACCTCCCAAAGAGGACCAAGAGCTGGGTGCAAAAAAATAAGAAATGGCGGCCCTGAATCAGCATACTTCTCGTTAGCTTCAATCTGCAGCACAGAAGAAAAATGATATAAAAAATCAATGTAGTTCTACAAAGGGGGAATAACCACCTGTTGATAGCTTAAATGCATGATCAGTTGAATTCAAGGCAACCAAAAAAAAAAAAACACTAAAATAGCAATAGCAAAAAACAACATGCATTGCTAGCCATCCAAACTAAACAGAACCAATTTTCACATTAAACACAGAATATCAAGATATATACCTCAGGAAGCTTTATATCACATTGGGAAAGTAGATCACAGGCATTTCGTAGGATATCTATAAGTGAGCCATCAGGAGTCTGCATTTAAATGCAATACATTTTAGATGATAAAGAGAAACTATGATTGACTAGTCTGATGTATAATAAATTACATAATTTTAACATTTTTCTTATAGTCCAAATTGCGAGGAATTTTTCTAACTTCAATTCTTTTCTCAAGAACATCGCAAAAGAATTCTCTTTATCTGTTCATGGCACTAAAACTTGTATTATTAATGATTTAAAATAAACTTTCACCCATAATGATTTTAATTTTAATAATATTTTCCCTAAGAAATAGAATTTTGAACTTCAGTTCTGTTGGGAGCTCGGATCAACATGATTTATGCTTACAGACAGAAATGCAAAGTCCTTCCTAGCCATGATAAATTAGGGAAACATGAAAAATAATCAGAAAATTCAAACCTGGTGTAAAGATTTGTCCCCATTTTTTCTTTTCTTTTTAGCAGACGATGTGACCCTTCTTCGTTCATTATATACAATAAATGTGTCAAGCTCATCTGCACAAAAAAATAAAAAATAAAAATTATATCAAGAAGTTGTTATTTTCAAGTTGAGTTGAACACGATAAAAGAGAACAAGACATGATTCATCATTTGTCAAACTCAAATGGGAAAAAGGTAATATATACCTTCCACACCATTATAACACCTTGACGAATAGGTATTGTAATAATTGTCTGCTATATTTTGCATTGTACACTCTAGTCTGCCACCAGACACGCTAGTACATGACAATTAAAGCAGATCAATACATAGTATATGCCCTGCAGTAATCAGCAACATATGCAGAGTGCCAGCATTCATCTATAGGAAAAATTAGACTTTAAAAAGTACGCGAGTTAAAAGAATTTTGACTGATTTTTCTACCCTCACCAACAGCAACACTTGAACTCAGGAATGAACAGATGGCAGAAGGATCTTAGGATTAATTTATCTTATAAAATGGACAGCTCATCAATGCACGTTGACATTGTCATTTATTCAGGCCAACTTGGCTTTAAACTTTGTGAAGGCTCAGTGCTTGGTCTTAGGTTCAAGGCTGTTGACCCAGAATAAGGCCTTGTTCTAATCCTACAAAATAGGGTCAAGTATACCCAGTGGCCACAAGCAGCTCTAAAGGAATCATAACCCACACAAAAGGATAGTTGTAGGCCAGAAACGTGCTCATGTGCAGGTGAACTATTGTGTCTAAAAGGGTGCACTAGTTAAATGATTTCAGAGAAAACATTGATGCATTAGTTATATGTCAATTTGACCAACTTTATAAAGATATATTGAAAAACAAAGTCAAGTTTGAGGTAAAACATACCTGTGCTGTCTTCCAAAATGGTCCACATATGCTATTTTCTTTTTCGTATTGAGCACCATTCCAGGCAAACTATGTTCATTATTACTTGACACAACTTGCTCAGCAGAAGGTAAATGCACATATAAAATGTTTGTATTGGCTGGGAAATCCGCCTGCAAGCTTAAACACAGCAAACAAAATTGTTAATTGGGTTGTAAAATCTGATTAAGAAAGGTACATGGTGGGTAAAAAATGTCTGAAAGAATATAGTCCCAGCTTGACTAGTCGTATTTCTTCAACAATTTCACCAGTTGAAGCATAGCCTCTTTTGTGTATAGGCTATGCAAATTGGTAAACTTTCTATCCATGATGATGTCCTTAAAGTACAAGCGCAAACAATTTGGTCTGTCTCTATTTCTACCATAAAGAGATTGTAATAAGCACCTTCTGTGTATGGCATTGCATTGCAACTGTAGGATTTAGTCAAAATATAAGTTAACATGAGTGAAATAAACAAATCAAACTCTTGGTTGATCCCACCCAAAAAGAAAAAACTCACAAACATAATGATCATAACAATGAGCAGACTTCATGCAAACAATATATTTCACGTGTGGCAAAGAATTAACAGCAGAACTGCTATTGTGGGTGCTTTCCAGACTCTTGAATTTCTCCCAAACTTCGTGTGTGTGTGTGTGTTCATAAGTCGTGCACCACAACTATGTGGTCAGGTAGCAATAGTAGAAGAACAACTAACTTTCCTCCATTTACATCAAGCATAACAAAAATTCAGAATTTTATGTGAACTTGCAACAATAATCTCCTGGGTTTGCCTGATTAATGGAAAATTGTGTACCTTCTAGGATGATGGGGTCCATCAGCAATTCCAAACTTGTCAAATTCAGTGTATTCAACGCAAGACACACCATAATCCCAATTCCCATCAAGGTTTTTCTTCTCCATCAGCACGTTAATTCCTTCTGTAGCACCTGGGTTCCGCTTACATGATGCAAACCCCAGTCTCTGTAAAATTGTCTCAGTCAAAAAGCATTGGAAATCTTATTGAAATTCTTTCAGACTGACATTAGATGCAATATAAGTCTTCTTCTTTCTTCTTATATGTTTTTATGCTTGCAGATGAGTAATCAACTATTGCACAATTATAAATGAGTCACAGACTGCTCTGACACTTTGACTATGGGATCGCTATATTATAATCCAAAAGACTCCATGTCTTAGTCCATTTCATATATTTATGCTTTGCAGAAATACTAATTATGCATGATTAAAAAGGCAAATGTCAGTCAATTGCATGCTCCAAGAGAAGTTTTAGAATGGATAAAGCATGGGTGCCAATATCTTTCCACAGGACATAAGCTTCTAAAGTAGCAATCTACTTAAAAAAATTGTCATTGCAGCTGATTTGGATGCATATGAAAAAAAATCTATTGATCAACCAATAGCAATTTCTCAATTTTGTTATTTTCTTCATATAAGGTTAAAGATCCTTCAATACTAAAACCATATATACATGCAACAACAACAACAAACCTTATCCCATTAGGTGGGGTCGGTTACATATAGTGGCGGAGCCAAATGTAATTGAGGGGGCATCTTTGGAAAAAATGACATGTTTGGGAGTATAAGTTTTTATATTTTATAATTTGCACCTTTTACTTACTATACTTTGTACCCCCTTATTTTTATATTGTAAACTTTAAACCCATTTTAATCTCATTTTTTTTAGCCCAGATCTATTCAAATTTTTAACTTAGCCTTATGAATATTAGCCCACAATTTCACTATACCTAAATACCAATATTATTTATTAATTTTTTAAAAATAGAAAAAAAAATCTAATATGACTAAATGGACTCGCTCCTCGTCCTGAATACTACTCAGGGACTAGTTAGAAAAAAAGCCAATGATAAATAATGAATATTCAAAACTCAAAGAGTAAATTGGGTGAATGTTTTTCGCTAGCTTGCTACACTTACGAATCTACAATTGAAAGTTGGATAGAGAACAAAGAAAAAAGAAAAGAGAAATAGTTGATTTGGAAGAGATAATAATGTCTTCCTTTTACCGAGGATCCTAGCTCCGTCATTGCCCCCCCACCTAGGATCTTGGCTCCGCTAGTGGTTACATGGATTGCATGATGCCATTGTACTCTATTATCAACCAAGATTTTAGGAAGATTGTTAACTAGGAGGTAAAACTATATATATATATATATATATAGATCTCAATAAAAAAAGGACTAATGAAGGAGAAGCAAAATAATAAGGCATTGATTAAGACCTAAACAAGCATGGGAAACACACCCTTAAAAACCAGCTTTTAAGGGAGAAGAAATGAATAATCAAGCTAGTTAAGTACCACAGAAATTACTTATGGCTACCCAGTGTGGGACGCCAGCATAAAACCACCCCCACAGAGTTGGTATCCATGAAGGCTGCATTCTGTGGCACTCATTCCGACCACTGTGTTGCACCCTCTGCAAGTAGCCCATATAATCAAGGATGGAAATCTAAGCAACCATAGAGAACCTATCATTCTGAACTGGCTTATAAGGGAAAAGAGCCACGCCACAAAAATACCACAAAAATTACTTGTAAGCTGTGGCTATCCAATGTGGGATTCCATTAAGTGCATAAATCTTTGGCATACATGGATGTTGAGATAAACGTTTGCTTATATAAAAAAAGATAAGATCCATAATGATTGTAGAAGAGAACAAGTTGGCATGGCATCTATTGAGGAGAAAATGGTAGAAAATCATTTAAAATAGTTCAATGCAAAGAAAGGCGATGGTGGGACCAAATGGTATTTACCCCATAAAAAGATGTAGATGGACACCAAGAAAGATGCTCAAGGAACTTATCAATTGGGATCTATTGGTAAATGGTATGTCAAAAGAGTTAATTGTGAATAGAGCCTAATCGCATCATGCAATCCATGTTGCCATTTAGTGTGATAAGACTGCTTCTTCTTGTTGTTATTGTAGTAGTATTACTTTCATAAATTACCCAAAAAATATCATGTCTTGATTCACCCTTTTTTCATGAAAAGAATTTTTATAAGCCACAATGGGAAGGTAGTGTGATCAAGGATGATCAGATAAGATGCCCTCTTATTATAATGTTCACTTAGTTCCTGTCATCATATTGACACAGAAGAATGACATGATATCTTCAAAACAAATTTTACCTTCCCTAGCTGCAAGCCAATCCCTGCTAAGGCCAAGAGAGTTAAATCTGTGGCCGCCACAACATTACTGCAAGGCCACAAGTATCAGACATGTCACAAGACAAGCACTCCACATTTCCTGGGGGGAAAATGAAAGAACTCAAGAAACAGGATTTCTGATATAAAGGCAGACCTGACTTGTCGCACAGTTGCACCTTTTCTTCCATATAGATAAAACCATTTGAAGACACCTTTATCATAAGCAAGTTTCCAGATGACACCATGACCACCGGGCTTGCTCAAAGGCCTGAACGGTTTGGTGAGCAGCCACTGCCCATCTTCCGCACCCACAACAGGAACAAGAGGCTGGCAATTCACAAGATCAACAATAAGAGACCACTTCTCAAAATAAGAAAATTTCTTTTGAATGATGTATTATTTAAATTTTAGCATAGTTCAATATGCAACCTGTTGAAAAAGTTGAAAAGTTGAACGACCTCTTCCAAACCAAGAAAGACTTTCACAAAGAGACATGATGTGCCCATGGTTGTTCTTTGCTGAACTTGTCATTATTGCAACAGGAGTGATACATTGTTTCCCATATAACTTGAAGTACAAGAATTCCGAGCCTTATAATTTAAAGAGAAATTAGATTGGCTCAGCATCCATAATAAACCAATAATGCTTGTCTTGTTTATATTGTCTAGCTAATACAAGTATGATCCTATATTCAGCAATTGGAGAGCTAATACCTGAAGATCTCTAATAAGACCTTCCAACAAAGTCCTTCCACAATATGGTAGCATTGCGGCTGGAAGACATTCACCGGTATCAGGATCAACTAAACCAAGCCTATCTGCAGAGCCTCCCAAAGGATAAATTTCTCCTAGGCACGGCAAACCCTAGGAAATTAACATCTCATTATGTAAGGTATCCGTACAACAGACACAGCTAAATGCAAAATGTGAATCAGGTAGTATGACACTAACCTCTATGCCCCATATAGCTGCTTGAGATGCATATTCTGTATTTTCAGAAAGGTCAATTCCTTTAGGTGCATGAATTTCCAAAAATTGGCATTCTTCTGTTTCATTAATGTGCCGAGACCAGTCTAAATTCTGCTTCTCACACATTTTTTGGACAAGAAGCTCCAGCACCTTTATTTGATATCTGCAGCATGTAATTTGAATTACAAAGATGTGATAACTAAATTGATTCCTTACCCACATCCAATCCCAGGAATGTAATTTATAGAAGTCTAGCATTGTTAAGAAGTGTGATAATATCAATCGTGAAGTGACCTTGATGAAACGTTACTATGGTTATGGATAATATAAATCTCTTGTTCTCGCGGGAAAGTCCTGTATGGTTACTGTAAGGGCAACTATTCTTTGAGAGAGAAACCCACTAGATGCACAAACTTTCCAAATTAGGCGTCACCGCATCAGACATGCATATATGCAATTGCGAGCTTTCAAATGGCACAATTTGAAATGATTAATTAAATAAAATAACGAAAGATGGAAGTGCAGAATTCACCCAATAATTCCCCCAATGCATTGATAGAAACGCTCAATTTCTCCAAGAGACTCCAATAACTTCTTCAAGTCACGAATTTCTTCATCGTCCAAAGCCAGGTGCATCTTTCCAAAGCCCGCACCGCCATTATCATTATAGACATCCAGGTTTTCGATCATCTCCGCCAAAGCATAAAGTGCGCTCTTAACCGAGTTTGTAGTTGACTCCTTTACAGTTTCACCTAGCTGAAATCCCAGACTAAGCACGTGCTCTTGACCGGCCGCAACTAAACATTTAAGCAAGAACAAGTCATTGGAGCTCAAATTGAGGGATGTTAAGACCCTAGAAATGCCAGCGTTTTGGTGGGAACGAAAAAATAGCTTCACTCTAGAATCACGATCGATCACTCTAAGCTTTCCCTTCAAATTGCTACAGCTGGAAAGTTTCGAGCGGAGAGCTTGTAGCCTGGCGATTTCATGATTGAAGTTGGAATCCGGAGCCGGCGGCAATAGCTGCTCTGCCTCGGTTGGGACGCGGGCCACGCGGCAACACGACAAAGGCGATGACGATGATAACGGAGACAATCCAGAAGGAGAGGAGGAGGACGGTAGAGATAGAGAGAAGGGAGAATTGATGAATAGAGAGCCAGCATGATTATGAAAAGATTTAGAAAAGAAAGAGGAAGAAAAGCGGTTGGTACTGTGAATAAAAGAAGTTGAGTGAACCATAATTTGCTGAAACAGAGAAAGCGAAACAGATGTTGGACTTGGAACTTGAATGGAGGTTCTGACTGGAAATGCAATGACAAAAAACAAAGACAAAAAAAAAAAGGAGAGAGAGAGATAGAAAGAAGGGACGGAGAAGGAGAAGGAGGCTGGGAATCAGCAGAAGATGCTGGCGGCATATACCAAAGGCTTTGTTTACGAGGCACGGCGAAAGAGAGGGAAGAGATGGTGCCTAACCGTCGCGTCAGTGTGTCACAAGAAAATGTCGAGGGAGGGGAAAAAGAAAAAAAACAAAAAAAAAAAGGTAGTTGTCACTGTTTGACAAGATTATCCTGTTTCCCCTTCGGGCCAGGAGATTGGTGGCTTGAATTCCCCTCTTCCATGCCGGAGGAGTGTGGTTCCCCTTGTGGAATGTAGCAAAACTTGTTCCAGTGATTTTTTTTAAAAAAAATTATACCTTATCCTTTTATTTTAGATATTACGTAAATTTTTGAAAAAAATTAAAACGTTTTAGTTCCTTCATTTTCTCCATCAATAAATCATTTTTTTAAAATTATTTTATGAATTTTCATGATGTTTGTTTAGCTTTTTAAAAATAATCTGAATTGGGGAAAAGGAAATTTTTTATTATTTTAAGAAGTTATTTTAAGTGGCTCTTAAAAATTTTATGATGCAGCTGATGACAAAGAATGTCATAAAAATTGCGGGGATGTGCACAAATATCATAAAAAGTTGAATAATAAATTATTTTTATAAAATAGAAATTCATAAAAATATGATAGAATTTAAAAAATAACTAACTAATAATTACTTTTTTATTATTATATCTAAACATAAAAAATGTTTTTGTTTCATAAAATCTCTTCAAAATAAATCTGGTTTAATAGAATCTCTAAATTATTTAAAAAAAATTATTTATTAATCTTAAACAAATGGGCTGAGTTTGAAACCATATTTTAAAGACTGAATTAATAAATGAAAAAAAGTTTAGGAACATAAATTGTATTTTTTTAACTTTTTAATGAATATGTACTTTTTTCAAAAATTAAAGTTTTTTAATTGTCTCTCTTATCACACTAAAAATAGAAATATGAAGTTGATCTTAATTGCTTTTTTTTTAATATTATCAGGTCTCTAGTGCAATTTTCAAATATTTTTTAAAATTATTTTATTTTCCCTAACCTGGACTAGAACTTCACATTCTTGACCCAGCCTGAATGGCTTCCTGAATAGATTGAAGTCAAAGCAGCCCTCTTTGAAAAGATTCATATGTGTGCGCGACTAAAAGAAGCAGCATGTCATAATAGGCAATCTATACAAAATACCAGCTAGATTCTGCAATTGGCTTGCATGAAACTCAAACGTATTATCACAGGTGCTTGGATCAAATGGATAAAGGTTAATTCAATTTAATTAGACATCTTGAGTTCAAGTCTTGTTACCAATTGGAATCTAGATCAAAGACCTGCAGCACCTAAGTGAAAGCAAAGAAAAATCAAATGTCTTTAATCTCTTTTTTTTCTTCTGTTGGGTTATCAACGCTTTCTTTTGGTAAACAAAGGGGGCCAGAACCCAAAACTAAAAAGCACGATGCAGAAACTCGCCAGATTCTGGTGTCACGATACCTTGCTTGTTAGTTAGGCATGATGCCACGATGATGTTGTAATTATTGCAAATATATCAAAAGAAGAAGTTTCATATTATCCACATGAAAAAAACTCTTAATGTATATATATGCTAAAAAATAAAAATGAGCTAATAAATGAATTTGGAGGAGAGGTGGGATTATGCGCCCCTTGCATGTGAGTTGAAGAGACACTAGTCTTTTTATCAAATTTGTTTTGCAAAATTATTAAATTAATTTTGTCTCCCTATCTTTCCGTTAAAATCATAATTTTTGTGTTTAAATTGTAAGCATTTAATTAGGTTAATGGTTTTAAACAACATTTAATTGCCATGACCTTCTCAACTTTCAAAAAACGTTCAAATAAATCACTTTTATGTGCTATTATGCTCTTTAAAACTAATGTCTAATTACTTTGCCAAAGTCTTTCATGTGCTGTGCTTATATATAGCTTGAGAATGCAATGTTTCTGGTACTAAGCTCTTCAATTCTCAAGCTTTTTCTCTATATTGTGTTGCTGAGTATATTTGCTAATCTTTGTTGTTCTATGGCCTTACTTATTTGGCAAGAAGAGTCTGTTTAATCCTGAGAAGCTGCTGTGCGATCAACCTTGTATGGCGGAATAGCTCTTAAGGATAGTGTCCTTAGCAAGATTCAGACTTCAAATCCACCTGCTAATTTCAACAAATGACACCTACCTTAATTTAGCACATTTAATAAGGATGTCATGCTTAGAATAATTTTAAAATCAAAACATGTCCTCTAAAGAAAGGGTTATGGTGCAAAAATATCCACCAAGTGGTTAGTCAAGAGCATTAAATAGTCTAAAGTAAAAAAAAAAAGGGGCAAAAATATCTCTAGCATTATCAAAGTTGTTACAAAAGTAATCAAATTATTGACTTTGCCCTCACGTCGTTAGTTTCCTGATGTTAAATGTTGACAGTGCTTTCTCGATGAAGTATCCCACCAAATCTCCTTTTTTTCGTTAACGTATCCCACCCTCTCCATGTATTTTTCTTGTTTGTAAACTTGAAATTCAGTACACTGAGACATGTTGTACACAATCGAAGATTAAAACTAAGCACACTTCCTATGTTGTTTACCTTAAGAATATTATCACAACATTAAGCAATTTCATTCGTAATATGTTTGAAATTCTCAAATGATTTTCATTATTGCTATAAAGAAGCAAGCGATTTAACTTGATATTCAATCAAAATGACATTTTCTCAAATGATATTCATACAATAACCAATCAACCTTCATAGAATTTTACTTTGGAATATTTTTTATCAACATCAACAAAAAAAATGATCAAGTTTTGCTTAGGTGAGTTAAACAATCAACATTTAAAAGATTTAATGGATTGATCACTTTTGCACCAACTTTAATAATTTTATGATTATTTTTACCCTTTTTTCACACTTTAAGCTACTGAATGCTTCCGGCTGACGATTTTATGAGTATTTTTGCCCCATGTTTAGTCTACATTGGTAAAGACTGACACATGCCAAACATAATTAGCATTCAACATTTGATCACTTTTGTACCAACTGTAATAATGTTATGAGTATTTTTATTTTTTTTTCTTACTTTAGGTCACTGGATACTCTTAGCCAACCACTTGATTGGTATTTTTGCACATTAACCCTTTAAAAAATTTGCCCTTGTATGTTAAGAAATTGTTATTAAGGGTCATTTAAGGAATTATAATACTAAAAGTGATTAAATTCATGTTTTTTTTTTAAATTTTAAAGGTATTGTTGAAATGTTATAAAATTAAAAGATATAATAACTATCACTTAGCATTTAGAAAAGTTGATTCAAGAAAACTTTATATAATAAAAGGATACTATTCTTCATAGAAAAGTTTTTTTTTTATACTAAGGGAAAAAAAAAACTACACAATAGTAAAAGCGTCTTACAAGCATTAAGTTATAAGAATGAAAATTCAAATGATGAAACCTAACTATGTATGATAAGGCCTTCTTTGTAAGGACATCTGCTGCTTTATTAGCATCTTTAGAGATCTTTTGAACATATACTTCCCAAACATGATTCGATAGGTTTGTATCTCATAAGCGACACTAGAATTTGGTTGGTGAGAGAGATTATTCCATTTATGAAACAAAATAGGATTATAAATTTTTAATTAAAAAGTTATGGTAGTTTATCAAAGTTATAATAGTTTATGAAACAATACAGGATTATAAATTTTTAATTAAAAAGTCATATTATTTGAAAGGCATCATTTTATTGTCTATAAAAATTTTCCATTATTACATAGAACTCATTTTTATAATTTTCAAATTCATTTTTATCTGAGTGTACGAAAAATAAAGTCAAAACATCATTTTGTAAAAATAATTATCTTGAAAGTACAAGCTATATTCAAAGATCTCATTATAATTTTTTTTTTTTTGGGAAGACATACTTCCCCCATTTAGAATTATAAAGCATTTTTTAAGCTTTTTATTGAAAAATATAAAACATTTTGAAATTTGAAGTCTATCAGATGGATTCAGTACATTTATATTTTTGTAAAAATGGCTTTAAGTCAGGGGATGTATTTGATAAAATTGTCTGATTGAAGTACCCCCTCTTGTATCCAAAAAAAAAAACGAAAAAACAATGTTCGTGAATCTCTCAAATTCAATGAAACCCGAAAGCAAGCTGTGACAAATCAATGTTCGTGAATTTCTCTAGTACAACGAATCCCCGATGCAATTTGTTCCAGACGGCGGAAAACAAACTAACATGCTTACACTGCAAAACCGGAATCCTGGAAATCGTATCGAATTCGTTATGAATTGATGGCATTTCCTTATTTCCTTTTAAATTTAAACATTAGAAAACAAAATAAAAATACGGTACTTTGCGGCCCATGGATCCAGACAGCCAAGAAGTTCTTTTTTTTTTTTTTTTGGGATACAATAGCCAAGAAGTTTATTCTTTGGAAAGAGGGAGAAATCACAGTTGCCTAAAAATGGTTGTCGGTTTCCAATTTCTGCATCGTGTAAGAACTAAATTAAGCCTCCCGCCTCTATGAAGGAGCTGAGAAGCTGAATCTAAATCCAGTCTTCGCACGATCGTGCTCATGCTGCCTGAGTATGTAATAGAAGTTACCCTGAAACAACAAGAAGCTTGTCGGTGGAGGAATGAAATGCTAGAAAGTTCAGATTTACAAAAAGCACCAAATTAGGCGTTGGTGGAGAGGAGAAAAGATTGACTTCTTAAGAGAAAAGTTTGGTTAGAGGGGGGAGGGAAATTTTTTTGATGAATTTTCATTCCCCTTGCCTGGTTGGCTGGAAAAATGGAGGGTAAGTACCTCCCCTACCCTAATTTGGTTAGAACAAAATAAAGGGGAAGGGAGGGAAAACTTCAATTCCCTCACCTCCCTTCATTAAAATTCATCTCCTCCACTCCACTCCATTGAACCAAACGCTGTGTTATTAGTCTTACAGATTGTTGTTTCCCCCAATTACATTACTACTTTCATTCAAAGAAAGTACTAAGCTTTTGGTTAGTTTAACCTGCTACTTATCTAATTATAAAGAAAGTAAAACAGGAGCTGACCTCTAGGCGGAAAAGTGAAGTAGGAACAACAATTCCACATCCGACTGAAGATCGAAATGATTCCAAGAACTTCTGAGTAGAGAAATGCCTGTATCCATTCTCAGTTAATTTAGCAGTATTCCCAGCACCAGAAAAAACATGGCCATGGATTCCGCGTTCTCTCAACCACCCAAATGGAAGATCAAAAGAGAGGCCTGCAAAAGCAGTAACAGCAAGATCTCCTCCAGTGAAGTCCATTCTATAGGAATCAGCATTATCATTGTTAACTCCATCTCTACTTTGTCTTCGTGGTTCAGTGGGGCCTAATCCCCGAGTTTTAAATCCCCATAATGTTGTTGGCCCTCCTAAGGTGCAGACTGGAGAGAAATCACCACCCAAGAAAAACCTTTCTGGCAGGGGGGAGGGCTTGTTCAGAAACCCACACCCCCATGGGAAAACCACACCAGCAGAAATCCCAAGGTTCAGAGCCGTATTATAAAACCCCAAAGGGAGAGCATAGCGAACATCAAACTCCTGCGCTAGAAGAGTAGAAGAGTTAATCAAGCAAACTTTATTAAAAAGAGAAAGGGGAAAAAGATTGAGCCCACGGGGTTATTACAGCACAATCTTGCTAAACATATATGCGACCAAGGAACAATCTGTAATCTGTAGTTGTTCTCAGAAAAATAAAGTATGTTGTCAGCAGGTTGTGTGAAATTTACACAACCAAATTGATAAAAAAGAAATGCTGAACTAACCAAGACACCTTAAGATACAGGTCTAAAGATGACAAACAATCTAAATAGGTAAAGGGATTGCTAGATAATTATTTGACTGGTAAAAACCATGCTCGAGCATCTCTTTTAAGGGGAATAAGGGGAGAACAGCAGCAGCAGACAGTGAGGATAATCATGTAAAAAGTGTAAGTGTATAAAATATCCTGCTCTGGCACAGCAAGAGCATTCTTTCATTACATGGAAAGGATCCAGGTGATACTAATGCTCCCTTCTATCAGTACAACAACAATATTAGAACTGAAAGATGCCAACATACAACGGAAGATAGGAACATCACAACATATTGCAGTTCCTGAAATTTTCCTCTCTGTCCAAGGAGATGTGCTTCTCCTTTAATAATGTAAGCCTCAGTAATAATCTAAATTTCTTACTCCTTGGTTACATTGATTCCTTTTAAGATTCCTGTCAGTATCAATTTGGAAAGTCTATCATAACCAAAATGCAACAATTCTCACTCCTATACCACTTAACAGAGAGGCTATAACATTGTATATGGCAGATATAATTGCACTGCTAAAAAAGAATTAGTCACACCTGGCGCAGAAATCGCAGGCTTCGGGGATCTGGTGTGAGGCCCCCAAATTGAGTGGTGGAAAGAAATGCATACCCTATTGTAGGTCGAACAGGTGAGTTCCTCCTGTCAATCTTAAATGTATACTTCAAAGATGAGAGTAAACCATGCCCAAGCTGCCTCCTTATGGACCTAGATGACATTTGTGATGGATCTGTTAAGGTACGCCATCCAAGGTTGTATGTTAAGTCATGATACTTTGTTGAGAATAAACCAAGGGACATCCCCAACTGCCGCTCTTTGTATGAAGAATATTCCAGCCAATCTTGGGAAAGTAAAGATGTTCGAACCACAATTGGGGTTTCCAATCCTTTAATTCGAGGTGCAAAGACCCCAACACTCACTTCCGATGTTTGATTGGAACCATATGCCAGAGAACCATCCCATAGATCACCATAACCCAACAAGTTTTTGTACTTAAGAGCGCCTTCAACAATCCAAGAACTAGCCTATGAAAGAATCACAGAATTTACAAAAGGGAAAAGATTAAAAAAAATTAGATGCAATTGCTCATCATGGGTAGCTTCAAAATTCAAAGTGATATATATACTCTATAACAAAGACCAAGCCTGAAGCATAAGTGTTTAAAATTTTCTTTCACAAGGAAAAATTAAAGCTATCAAATATAACAACTCAACAAGGATAGACGGAGCAGTCATTCATATGCTTAGAGCCTTAGATGTATTTGCTATAAATTATGAGTCAACTTTTGAAAATTGAAAAAATTCAACAAAATTGAATTGGCAAGCAAATACACTGCATTTTCCTTTTTTCCCCCCTTGTGAGACGAAATCTATAAAAAAAATCTTGACCAATGCAACCGGCATATTAGTTGGAACCCAGGAAAAAAAAAAAGATAATACCACCCAAAATACACAAGACCAATTATCAGATTGGAGCTCCAAGTAACAAACAAAATTTGGAATCTTCACCTTAACTCCATTACAAAGTGTACCCTGAGAAATATTTCTACCAAATCAAACAGTATGCATCAGCCAAATGTAAACAACATCCAACAGAAAAACTATGATCAATAAAATAAGCAAACAGGGTTATTTGTAATACATAAATTTGTTCCTGTTTTCATATGTTCAATTCCCCTCATACTAAGAGGTCAACAAGCAGGAAAGTTGACCACCGCCCTCACTCCCTTGTTCCTTTCAAATGTAGGGGAAAGCTGGTTGGTAAGTTCCTTCGTTGAGAAAAGGATGGAGATACTCTCGACAATTTAACCACCGTCTTACAACAGCCTAACCATGAGCTCGTGGAAGAAACATGTGAAGAGCAAAGAGGGATCTGTAAAGATATTAGTTATCCTTGGTGAGACCCAAACCAACAGCAACCTAACTGCAGGCTAATGGCAGACACAGAAGAAGAAATATAAGGGGCTTGTTTCTCTCCTAGCTATCCCTAGTAAGACTTGAACAATGATCACTGATCCACCAAACCAACATAAAGGGAGATTTTTTTTTTTTTTGACCTGGGAAATGCATCACCACCTCCCGCCAAGACTAATCCAAACCCTTACTGTGTGGGATCGTTATTATCAACCGTGGCCTCGTGGTACCTTGGGGATGCCTTTGGCATGTTTATTTAACGCAACTACATATTACCACCAAAGGTAGAAGCTTCTCCGTCCATATATGACAGTATTATACTAATCCCTAGGGTCTGATAACCAGCTCTACCCTCTAAATTCAAGCTTCTCATAACCAGTAAACCAGCTATAGCATAAGGAAGAACATCATTTTCAGAGGTCTGGACTTGGCTGCGCACAATAAGCACCTGAGGAATAAAATATACGGCCTCAGACCTTATAGCCATCATATCAACTTCCTGGAAACTGCAACTAACGCAAACAAATCTTCACTTCCAATCATTTTATTATTTAACATCTGCACCAGTTTAAAAATATCTACGGCCCAAGAGTCTGACATGTATCAATATGGTAAAACAAAGATGTTGCCTATGTCATTTAGAATCATGCCTGTGCGACATAGCCAATTTCTTTACACTACCTAAAATCACGTTAACATCCCTCAATTTACGAGAATCTAGTACGCAAAGATGTGATAGTGAAACTGCAAGTTCAAAGTCTCCAACCCGACTTAATGTCAAATCCCATAACAGACGAGGGAATAGGATTGTACCGAAGGTTTCGTGTAAACACCGCATTCACCAGAAATTTTGCTAATGGTCTCGGAAACTTGGACGATGACATTGGCAGTGTCACCCAACTCTGGCGGTCCAGCCTCGAGCGTAATTGTACTAGAATCAAAAATACCCAGTCTCTGAAGCTTCGCAAGGGCAATTTCAGTCGCTTTTAACAGCTCTTGCATAGTTGTGGCGTTCTGTATCCCCTGCAGCTCGGCCTCAATTACCCAATCCCTCGTTTTTGTATTCCCCTTTATCAGCACATCATGGACTCGGATAGGAACTTCCTCCGTCGACATCCGCCGAGCCAGGTGATTTATCTTGAACCGCTGCTCACGCAAAAAAGAATCTCTGGATTGGGTTTTCTGCAGGTTCGGTTCATGCAGGTCGTCGTCTTCTTCGTCCTCGTCCTCGTCCTCGTCCTCGTCCTCGTAGCCGTCGTCTTCTGCGTCGCCATTGGAGGACTTCAGCCGCTCCTGGGCATTGCTAGGGTTTGGAGGGAATGGGGCTTTATTTTCTTCTTCCGAGTCGGCCATGAGGAGTGATCAGAACAAGTTTGGAGAGCAACAGTAGGAGTGAAGCGAATGAATGAGGAGGTGCTGCTTACGCAACGGAAACACGGCGCTGGAGATGGAGAAGCAACTTGTAATTCACCGTTGGTGACTTGGTGTAGTGAAAAGAAAGAGAAAAAGACGCCAAAAGCCCTCGAGTTACGGCGGTCTTTTTCTTTTTTTTTTAATTAAGAAAATTAATTACTATTTTTAATCTGATGGTACTAAGCAGAATATTTTGTTTAGTTTATTAGTTACTTTTTTGCAATAATATGATTATGAACTTTATAATTAAACCCAAGAAACAAAGGGCAGAAGCTGAGAGTGCATGGTAACGAGATGAAGCAATTGTAGGGGTATCACAGGAAAAGTAACAGTGACAAGGGGAGAACTTGGCAAGGCAGCAAAGCATATATGCAAGGGAATGCTAATTAATCAGATTTGTTCATTGATGAAAACTTGGGTAGAGGGGGTTGAACCGCGCGTTTTAAAGAAATAGAATAGAACTCTTTGCTTCATTGCCTCAACTTCTTTCGATTTTGAAAGTGCCTTGCCTCTGTCCGAAGAAACCATTTCGACTGTTTCCCCTCGCATTCACAACTCGCCGTAGGAACTTATAACATGCTCCCAGCAGGACAGCACCAACAAATTACATACCCTCAGGGACGGACTTACGTTGGTCCTTGGAGGCCTTTAACTTGGGTGCTCTCATACTTTTATACATGACCTTTATTGATAAGCCTTTAGCTGTATATCAAAGCCTAACTTAATGTTACAAATGAATAAAAAATGACATGAATAGCATAGTATGTAACACTTAAAGTTACAAGTCATTAATCTTCAAAAATTCCTTCTAAATCATTTATTGGGAGGTCATAAGAGATGAAAAATTTAAAGTATAGGAGTTATCGAATTTACTCATAATATTCATAATATTATTTTATGTTATATAAATTTAAAAAACTTTCAACCCAACAAAACGGGTCAACTCACCTTTTTTTCATTTTACCCATTCCCAAGTTGGACTAGCTTCTCTTTCATATATATGTATATATATACATTCTTTTCGTTTTTATTTGTAAGAAAAAGTAACACTTTTTTATATAAATAAAAAATCATCTATTTCAATAAGCATTTAGTACATATTTTTTAAATTATTTTTATAATTTACATTAATAAAAAATAATTAATGCATGCTTATGTTGATATAACAAAGGATATTTTAGTCAAATTTTTTTTATTTTCAAATATAATTATTATAGTTAACTAACTTTTTTAAAATATATAATATATTTTTTTTCTTATATGTAAAAATAAAGAGAATATATATTTAAGTTGGCCTGTATCTAAGTATATTAAAAATAGATAGACAAAAGTAGAAGACCATAAGACTTGTATACTTGATTTAATATATTTATATTTGATCAAATCATATCATGACAAATGAATATTAATATGTTAATTAATTAATAACGAATATTTATTATAAAATAAATAATTTATAAAAGATTTACTTATCATAATTTTTAATTAAGGCAAGCATATCAAATATGTAAGTTTTTTCAATTACAAAATATACCTCTTATAAATATATAAGTTTTTTTAATTACATGTTCAATGTGTAAATTGTAAAGGACCTATTTTTTGACAAGCGGCCGGGAGATTCCCCAATCAACGGGATGCTCACGAACATGATGGCAAATAATGGGGCCACAATAGATTGGTTTCACAATCCGCTTAAATAATTAAAAATCATGCTTATAAGCTCACCCTTCATCTTCCAATATGCTACTGGCAAAAAAACAAAGGAAACATGATAATAAAATCTTTAAATTATATAAATTACAATCTAATTTCTTGAAATGTTATTCTACTAAAACTCTTAGAGGATTTATGTGTCAATAAATTTTAAATTAAAAAGATCATTATATCCTTATTAACAAATTATAATTTTTTATTTAATTTTTATAATTTTTTAAATAAAAGCTATGATTGGTTTGTTATTTTAAAAAAAATCAATAAAAGAAATTATAATTGACAAGTTATGATTTTTTTTTAACTTTTACGATTTACAAAACACAAATTATTATTCTTTAAGTAAAAGTTGTAACTAGGGGTTTGATATTTTAAGACAAAAATTACATTCAATAAATTATAATTTTTTATTTAACTCTTTGTTTCATAAAAAAATTATTATTTTTTAAATAAAAGTTATAATTGAGATTTGTTGTTTTCAATAAGGATAAAATAGTCTTTTAACTTTAAAATTTATTAACAAGTCCCTATAAATTTTAATAAAATTATGATATTTTAAAAAATTAAATTACCATTTAAATAATTCAGAGAGATTTTATTATCATTTTAAAAAAAATAAAAGGAAAAATAATCTTCTTAAGAGCCCTAAAGATACAATCATTATGCGAGATTATATTTTTAAAGTGTGTCTCCCTCTTGAGTTTTCTCTCAGTAGAATTTTGGTATCATCCTGGTCAATCAAGTGTCGTGACACCTCCCTTTTCGGCTTCCGCCGGGTGTGAAGGCATCCGCATGGTGTCTCCAGTCTATTGTCTTTTATGTTTCTTTTCATTTTTCAATGGTTTTTCTAATGCAAAGGTTTCTAATGCAAAGGTCGTTCATTAGTGCAAAAATAATCAATCTAACGAGTTTTCTCTCTACTTTTGTGGTGTTATTGATGGGTACCTGGACAGCTCTAAATCTTGGCATTTTGATTCGTGTTTTTGAGACATGGAGAGCTTTGGCCATCTCTATTATTTTTCACTCTACTTTTTTATTTTTTGGCTTTAGCTAGCTCTATGTGGTGGCGGCGAATTTAGAATGCCAATGAAAGAACTCTTGCAATCCATCAAGCATGACATTTTAGTTCATGGTCATCGATTCTTCTTCTTCCTCTTCTTGTCTTTCTTGATTTATTGGTACCCATGCTTGTTTTACTATTATGGGATCCTCTCATGACTTATCTTTTACAACTTTTTCAATTGCATCTTTGCTGTTAAAAGGGGTGGCTCCACCCCTTATGGCCTTGTTGCCTTTGCACTTTCTTTCTTATGGGTTCTAGTGAACAAGTGATGGTAGTTTTGTTTAGTTAGCAACAACAGTAGTAAGAAAGCTCCCTCATGTTCTGTTGGTTAGGGTTAGAGTTATTTTGCTAGGCTTGTTTGTTTAGGCCTCTTTTGTGGGTCTTGTTTATCTTTGTTACTTTGTCCTCTTATGTTTAAATGTTATTTGTCTTCTCTAAGAAAAAAAAATAATACGAGACTTATTAGAAGAAGATACGGACGTCAAACCACCTAATGGAACACACATAGAGAAAGAAAATAGAGGAATAGTCTCAATTTATAAGATTTTTTTATATAAAATTATACATGTCAATGAAATTTATCAAATATAGTTTATAATCTTAATTTTTCTATTAACTTCTAAAAACACCTTTCATTATACATGGGATAACAAATTTTATAATAAAACAACTAGATTGTTTGTTTCTATTTTCTAATTACAAATACGTTGAAAGAATAAAATTATATAGCTATTTTTCATTATTATAATTACTTATTTGTAACCCCCTATAAAATTTATTTCACATACAATTTTATTTCACACTTTCTATAAACTATTACTTTTTATAAAATTATTAAATTAATATTTATTCAAAATTTAACTTCAATTAATTTTTATTACTTGTTTGGATTAAAGAAGACGATAGGAAGGTGAGATTTTAAATTTTAATGACTTGAATTTTAGAAAAACTGAGAATTGTGGCTAAAAAGTTTTATAACATGTTTGTCCATTTTTTTAAAAAATAAATTCGTTAAAATCTTCTATTCATTTTTTTATTATCGTTAGACCAAAAAGGATTAAGCATAAAATCTAGTCTGTTTAAAAAATAAAATAAAAAGATATTATTAAAATAATTATTATTAATCAAATCTTAATTTTTAAGATGTTTTATATTTTAAAACATCAAGTTATCATAAAAAATATCTTATCAAATGAAATGAAGTGAGTACAACATTAGATGTCACTGATATAACATATAAAAAATTTAAATTAATACATTAAAATAAACTAGGAGTTAATTTAGATTAATATAGGGTTAAATTTGAGAAATTTATTTTAAGTCATAGTTTTTAGACAAAGGAAGAAAATAAATGAGGTTAGGTGGAATTAAATTAAATTATTTAAGCTTAACTTATTATAAATATTCTAATATTATGAAATTTTATTTGAGCAAAAATATACTAGCTTAGTCTTTTTAATTTTAGAAGAAAAAATGTATTAGAATACAAAAAATTGAATGAAAATAAATGAAGAAGAGTCAAAATATAAATAAAAGGAGGCATGTGCTTGGTTACTGAGATGTTTATTTCACCCCGTGATTAATATTTATAGATAACACTTCAAGTAGTGGCAAAGGAAAGGATCCAAAGGCTTGGAATTAGATTGCACCTCATATAGCCTTGTTTATCTTTGTATAGTAGAAGATATATATATATATATATATATATATTTGCCAACTCAAGGACATGCAGTACATTTATGCTTGTGATTTAAACTTGTGACTTTGAATGTTTACCAAGAAAAAGACCTTGTGACTTTGAATTGTTGTTTGTCAAGCCCTTTTGTGAACCAAGCTTGTGAGAGTTTGTGTTGAGGCTAGTGATATTAGTGTGAATTAATTATTGTGTTGAGATATTGTTAATTGGCTGTCTGGCCTTTGTATTAATCCGAGTCCAAGGGACATGTGACATGTCTAGCAATATTGTGATGGACATTTCTATGTAATTTTGATGACAATGATTATGATTAAACTGTGGTTTGAAATGCGCCATTTGACTTTCAAAAATTGCTTAATTGAATTGTTAAGTTGGGAGGGAAATTGTAATGTGAGTGCTTAGGTTATGTGAAAAAGACCAATTTATCCCTTTATTATGATGTAATCCTTACTGATTGGGTTATTTTTTGCTCCTGTTTGCTAATAACTCTAATATTATACATTTTTGGGCCAAATGGTTTTAGAATTGATTTTAATTAGGATTTTGTTTTCAAAGGGTATTTCTTTTGTCTTTATTTCCTAGTAACTATGGTTAAACATATTTTACCATGATAATGATTAATTAGGACATTAACCTTAATTATTATAGTTGTAAGGCTTAATTAGTGGATTAATTATTATGGGCATTACAACTAACCCAAGATGACAATACCTATTTATAGTGCATCTTCATTAAGCATGTGTTTGAATAGCACATTGATCGATTTTTTCAGGGGGTAAAATTGATTTTGCATGAAATTATCCAAACGGCAACGTTTTAAAAAAATCAACTTTTTTGCAAAGTTGAGAATCAGACCATATGCAGAAATGCTTGCCAAAAATCTTGAAAAAAATTACAAAAAAAGGCCCAAGAAAAAATTACAAAAAAAACACATAATTTAATAAAAATAAAACCAAACTTTCTTCCCTTTTCTTTCTTTTCTTAATAAAATTCAAACTTTATATTCTCAAAAAATTAATATTTGGTATTTAAAAATTAATTATATAGTAATTTATGTAGTTAAAAAATTAATTTTCATTAAATTATCCAAACATCTTCAGTTATGTTAAAATCAATTTAAAAAAATAATATTTAAATAAATTATGTTATAACATAATCATTTATAATTAAAATTTACCATTTAATTAATTATTTTTATAATCTATTACACTCAACTGAAATCTAAACAGGCACTAAATAATGGGAGAATGATAAAAAAAAATTCTTTTAAAACATACAAATGACAATAAAGTTTTGCAAAATGTGATAATTCTTTTTAAGTAGGAAAGACCTATCAGTTGATAGACTTTAAAGTAAAAGGACATTTTCACCTTTCACTCCCCTCGATCTCTTGTATCTCACACTCAAAATCTGAAGTTTAAAATATGGGTATGGTAAAGCCACTCTTCCTCCTCCTTATTATACTTCTTGTCTCTCTACATTTTCTCTACCTTCTTCAGTCACCTCTCTCTCTACTCTTTTTTTGTTCTGGCTGACTCTTATTTCAAAGGCTTTGAAGCCAACAATGACGACGGCTTGGATGATTGCAACACAAGCAAGATGATCCATGAACATGTCATTTTTATTTATCTAGATTACACTATTGTACAAATAGTCATGTGAACATAGAAGGTTGCGTTTAAACTAAGGGAAAAAAAAAAAAAAGAAAGGTACACTTGATACGTACTATTGTGAGGAATCACTTGGCATTTTCAACTCAGCGTATAAACATAGTTTCTAAACCTAACAGGTTGAAGAACTAACAGCCTCGTGAAGGGAATTGAACTTGGAAGAAGGTTTTGGCTTCTTGGAAGACGACAGGCAGATGAAAATGGTGGGGATCTTGGTTTCCTTGCTTGTCAGTATAGTACAACACTAATCTATTTTGTCACTGATATCATCGACTTCGAAACGTAAGTTGGCCAAAACAATAAAAAACCAGCAAGAGAGGTGGTCGAGGAAGACAGAAAAGATGTAGAAGAGAGAGAAGTATAGCGAGGAGGAGAAAGATGGCTTTACCATAGCCATGTCTTAGACTTGAGATCCAGAGTGCAAGACACAAGAGACGGGGGAAGAGGATGAAGGGTAAAATGTCTTTCTGCTTAAAAATTTATTGACATTCAAGTTTCAAAAGATTTGAGAATAATTATCATATTTTTTAAAATCTTATTGTCGCTTTCATATTTCAAAGAGATTTTTTTAACATTTTTTCAAGGTTTATTTGGTTGGGAGGAGTTTTCCCCTCCAAAACCTTCCCCCTCCTTGTTTGGTAAGGCGAATCTTCTCTCCCCCAAAACCTTTCCCTTAAATTGAGAAGATCCTTTCTCCCTGCCTTCCTTCCAACCAAAAATCCTTCTTGAATCTTCTAGTTTTTAATAAATTGTACAGACTTAATAAATCATCCGAATTTCCCTTCCATGTATTTTTAATAAATAATTCCATTCAATTTTTTTTCTTTCAAATATTTCATTCCTCAATATGCACCTTTGAGTGAGGTTCGAAAGTGACCCACAAGAACAGAGATGAACAAAATCCAGAAGGTAAAGAGGCGGCTTTTGAGAAGCAACGCAAACGGGCAATCCCACGAATAACCACCTAGAGTGAGAAAAGCGAGACACAAGAGTCGAGTTCATGAGCCCCCCATAGACGGAATATCGACCCCGGTCCTGTCGGCCACAATGGGAGTTTAGCCTTTGGCATCTTATGCTGGAAATTTTGGGATCTTCGGAGTAAGAGACTCTCTGCGGGCAAGTCCTTCAGACCGGACGAGATCAGGGACGATGGAAGCTACTGGTAATCATACCATTCGTGCCAAAAAATTTGCCCGCGCCTTTAATTTGAACTTGTAGTCCTTGTACTGATGTTTTATCTTTTGCTGTGTAAACTCTGACTTGTATTAGTTAATTCGTTTTAACTCGAAATGATTATGAAGAAAGATTTTGCGATCATGTGCCCCTTTTTTTTTAACACAGGGTGATAACACTGACACCAATTCCGAATTTGTGCTGAATTGAAACTCGTACCAATGTGAAATAAATAAATCAGCAAACAGCAAACTCCACTAGACTGAATATGCTAGTGCTTAACCTCGTCGTGAGAGATTAGTTAGGTGGCTTAATTTAAGAGAATAAAGGTCCAAACTTTACAACAAAATACATGGAACGCGCTTATGTGTTTTAATCAATATTAAACTCGCTAGTCTAGTTTGAAAAAGACTGTATATACTTGAAAGAATTTTCCATGGATCCCGACGCTGTTCACTCCATCATTTTGTAGGGACAGCGGGGTTGTTCATATTGGGGGACAAACTTGGCATCTTCTATCAGACACAGACGACGTAAAAAGGCCTGTAACCCACTGACGAAACCTCACGCGATGATTTTGAGTGCGATGCGCTGAGAGTACGGAGGAGTCCATGTGAAGCAATTAATAGTAAAGGAATTAAATAAAGCTTGATTAGCCAAGCCAAGCCAAAACAACCAAATTAAGCTGGCTCCTACTAGGCTACTACATACATAATATACCCGTTGTTTTACACAAGAGGACCTATTGCAATTTGCAAGTACACAAATTTCTAGACCAGCAATTGAGTTGTTATTAACAAAATGCTAATGCTCATTGCTAAGTTCCCCCTCCCCTTTGGGGCTGCGAGATTTGGGGGGCTATTATTTGGTGTGACGCGGGAGCAGGAAAGAACAGGAAGGGCACCTGATAAGACCGTTCACGTTGCAAGATGTACAGCTCCTGAATCCGCTCTTCTCCATGTAGACCTTGTGGCTTCCGTTACAATCGTCGCACACGACAAATCTCATGCCTCCGCAAAGATCACACGCGTTTGGATCCGACCTTGGCAGCTGTTCGATTAATCTCCTCAATTCGCCGCTCTCGTGTAGCTGCTTGACGTCTTCAGCGCCGCCAATGTATATTCCTCCGATGAACACTCTAGGCAGGGTCACGTTCTTACGGCCGAGGATCCCGTGAAGCTCGTCCAGGAAGCGATCGTCCATGGATACATCTCGTTCGTCGATCGAGACGCGGAAGCCGCGGAGGATTGATCGGACGGCTCTGCAGTCCTCGAAGGTCCTGCGCACCACGCGCAGGCTGGTAAAGTAGACGACGATGCGCTGGTCGGAGCCCGGCAAGGCGATGGAATTGGATAGCACGCTGCTGCGGCCAGTGCCCCACGCGCGGAGAACAGCGGTTGAGATCCGGACCCGGCGGAAGAGAGAGGGGGATCTCGGGGCAGCGAGTTCGGGTTCCGGTTGCTCCTGGCAGAGGCTTTGAATGTCTTTAAAGGAAGAGCAAGAGAAGCTGAGTGAACGGGTAGCGGATCGGGCGGTTGAAGGCAGCGGTGTGTTTCGGGACCTGCTTGGCGATCTCAACCATGGCGGCCACATGAGCGATGAGGGTCTGAAGAATTAGGGAAGAGTAGGCTTTGAGAGCAGTGAACGAGAAGGAGGGAGGGATGTTTCCTGTAATTATATGAAAAACAGGTCAATTAAAGGAAGGGTCGTTCATTGATGACAACCCTAAATGTGCATGTGCCTTTCTTTCGCCCCCTCTCCTTTTTGCTTTTGAGTTTCAAAACGTTATCTTTTCAAAGACTTCTGCAAATTTATCATTTTATTTCGATTTTCGCACACGAGCATGAAGGCTACCTGATTCGCACTGAGCTAAGACAGGATCTATCTTTTCATCTTGCTCATGGGAATGAAAAGCCTCTAATTTTTGGAGTCGTCTTCCCTTCATTCAAGAAAGCCTCTTCTGCCGCTTCATTCAAGTAGCAAAAAAATTAAACCATGCTTCAATTTAATATTTTAAATTTATATTTTTAAAATAAAAATATATAAAAAATTAATAAATATATTTATTAATTTAAAAATCTATATTTAATATAAATGATTTAAATTTAATATTAAATTTTTTTAAAAAGTTTACTATTCTATTCAAAATATATTCACATGGTTCAAAATATATTTAAAAAATTAATTTAAATTTTTAATATTAAATTTAGGTCATGTATATTAAATTTAGACTCTCAAATTAATGAGTATATTTATTAAAAAATTTTATATTTTTTATTTTAGAAAATATATAAATTTAAAATAAAAATTAAAAATATTAAATATGAATTCTTGATATTAAATTTAAATGGTTCAAATTTATTTCAGCATTAATGAGGAGGCAGAGGAGGCTTCCTTGAATGGAGGGAAGCCGACTCCCTAATTTTTGCCCCATCAGCTAATTCTTTTTGGACTACCTTCAGCTAAATGGATTTTTGTTATGCGAATGCCGCGTGAAAGAGAAATCAGAAAAGCCGCTTTTTTGTTGAGCTTTTCATTAATAGCTCGGTCATCTGTTTTTGGTTGAAATAAATACAACAATTATTGGAAATGGCAATGTTTTACCAAGCGTTTTTTTTTTAATGCCTAAGAGAGCAATGTTTTATCAACCTAAAGGTTTTAACTTTTAATATTCCTTTCCTTTAATATTATAAAACATTTTAAATTAAATTAAACATTTGAATAAGTTAATTAATTATTTTTAAAATTATACATTCCTTTTATATTTATCTTTAATTAATATGATATTTCGATTAGAAAATTTTATTGATCAAACTTTTAATTAAGAATTTTTTTGTAGAAAATATTATTAAGTACACTTTGAAAGACTCAAAATATCTTTTGTTTTTAACATCTCATCTCATCTTAAAAAAGAAAAAAATGCCTCGTATGTTTGTATGGGTAGAGTAATTAATTGTCTTTGAAATTATATTTCATGTTTTTTCCTATTTAATAAGGTTTCTTAATTAGAAAAGCTTATTAATCATACCCCTAATTAAAGATATTTTTGCAAAAACTTCATTTAAATTTTAAAGGATTTAAAATGCTTTATAATTTTTAACATCTTATCTTAGAAAAATGTCTTATTTTTTAACAAGGGAGTATTAAACTTCTTATTATAGACTATAAAGAACTTTTTTGAGCCCCATAATTCATCCTATTTTTTTACTGACAAATTACACTAACTCATATTTAAATCAAACCTTGACTGAGAATTTTTCCTAACATTATTTTTCATTTATAAGAATTGAATTTTAAATCTCAAGAAAGCGTAAATTAAATATTGATGTTATGAAAAATTGAATTTGAGTGTATTTTTAATACATCAAGGTGCTTAAACGCATTTCTTGTTTACATTTTACCATATCGATATTGTCTGAGCTTAACTCAAACCTGTATGGCATCATTTCAATAATTTTTCAGTGCTTGAATAAAAGGGTAGTTAAATCTTTTACATTTAATAGAATTCATTCACATTTATTTAGCAATAGCCGGTTTGTTTGGGCACATTGAGCACGACTAATGAATCTTGCGAGAACTTTCCTTCTGTATTTTCCCTCCTTCCCCTTTCCGTTTTCTGCTCTATTTCAACTCCACTATGCTATCTTGCCAGGAGGGGATATACTCCACGAGCTTACAGAGTAATAATTTCTCTTCTGTCCTCTATAATAAAAAGATCGTATTCTGCATTCTTCGTCAACTGAAATTCGAGCCTCTAAAGTTAATGAAGTCCAACAAAGTATCAATACTTCATGTTTATCTTTCTTCATACACACAAGACTAATTTTATATATACGCAAGGTATGTTAAATTTCACTAATGTCAGAAGCTCAAAACCTCAGAAAATCCGGATCAATCTTCCTCGTCTTCTGCCTATGAAACATGAACTTTTGTTTTTTTGGTCGAACTCTAAGAAACATGAACTGATGTAGTCCGGTAGGGTTGTATCTTAACGCGAAACTTTCAGTTGTTAGGAGGAGCTCAAGTCACGAAGAATCACAACTAAATGGCATTGAACGCACGACAGGTAAAATGAGGAACAAAATCTATGTTTTCATACAAGGTCAAGTCTGGTCTACAAAATTCATACTCGGACAAGACATGTCAGAAAATTTCAGTATTGTAATTGTAAACCTGTTCTGTAACATCCGTTTCTTAATTTTGTATCCAGAACAAATTAAAACTGGAGGTTTCAAAAATGGGATATCCTATCACAGCGACCCTGTTCATTATTCAGCGTCCACCTGCCTTGGGGCGCCAGAAACTCTTTCTACCCACAAGAAACTGATCTTGATGTATACTCACAGACCAGTGAAGTGAGCGCAAGATTGGGCTCAGCTTGCTAATTACTTCCAAGAAGTCTTGAACCACAAGATATCCTTCCGGTCTCAAAATACGGTCCATCTCCGCAACCACGTCTAAAATGTCACATCTGCCAAAAATTGCATTTCATTAATCATATTATATCTTACACATACCTTGGCTATATATAGAAACGAACGGACCCAAGTCTCTGTTTGGTAGCAACAAAGAAAAATGATTATTTGAAAATTGATATATATATATATATATATATATTCTTGGAACCATTACTTAATAACAACTACTTTTTATTATTAATTCAACACTTTGTATTTAGAAATATACATGACATATCGCATTTAAAAATAAATTTCCGTTTAATACGTTCCCATTCCATTCTGCATACAAATCAAGCCCTAAAAATTCTAGGATAAAACGAGAAGAAAGAATGTGTCAAATTCAATTACCGTACCTTTTCTCAAGATTTCTAAGGAGGAAGCTTGAGTGAAGAAGATCATATGTGCGAGGATAGGTATTGAAAGATTCGCACCAATCGTGGTACATTCCTATAAAACCCCTATCAAATATGATAGAAAGAGTGTCTGGCAAATCAATGGGCATCACATTCATGACCCAGACTGGTCGATCAATGAGTGCTGCGGCAAACCTGAAGAGAAGAAGGACATGTAAAAAACTATGCTCAGTCATAACTTTATAGAGGAAGGGAACTATGTGTGTGTGAGAGAGGGGGGGAGAGAGAGGGAGAGAGAGCCATGTTGAATACCAAAGGCAATCTAATTAAACAATTAAATGGGAAGAAGGCGATGGGAAAAAAAACTCTCAAACACAATATACTTTACCCTCCATAACCAGCATTCATGTCCATTATATTTCGCACCCTAGCCCAATTGATAGAAAGACCATTCGCATAGACATCTGAGACTAGTTGTGACCAGTGTTTGGTGTCCTTGTTGAACATCTCAATAGCATCAATATTAGACGGTAAGCTAGGGGGTTTACTAGTAAGCCTCTCGGGCCAGGGCACAGGCCATCTCTGCAGTTTACCCATGTTGTCAACCAGAAGAGGCGAAAGACAACTGCTGAATCTGGTATACCTGTAACGTGAATACCAAACTTCTTTCTTAATGCCAACAAAGTAAAACTAACGAGAGTCGTATACTTAGCATTATTTGCAATGTTCCAAATACAGCACGTTGGTTGATTCCATTCTTGCATATCACACAGCAAAAAGAAAAACACAAACATTGGCAGAAAAGTTTCTCCGCTTCCTCCCTATCATCTGGATTTGGAAAAGAAACAAAAAAATATATAAATACCATGAGCTATTTTTTCCATCCTTCTCTTGACACAGAGGTGGACTATTCACTTTGCGTTTTCCATAGCAATCAGGTGAAGTAGGCTTCTGGTATATAACCATCCCAATTCCAGATGAATCAAAAGTCCTAGCCACAACCGTCCAGCACATAGATTTTATTACAGTCATCGTGGCTGCAGAAAAGATGTCCAGCATCATCCATCTTAGAAGAATTTGAATGTTCTCCAATTTCTTTGGAAAAACATACCATCTCAATGCTTGAAGGAAATAAAATAAAACAAGATTCCAATTTTCTAAAATATGCAAAACTGCCATGGAGGCAGAAATGCAGGTATCTCAAGTTAGGCCATTTTTAGCGTCTCATTGATTGGGCCCTTCACATATGACTCATATGAAATGTCCAAAATCTTCCCGATACAGAGAGGACAGGAGAAACTGACAGCAAAGACATGTAAAGGGGAGAAAGAAAACGGGTTGGGGGGGGGGGGAGGAAGAAACAAACCATTCCATACTTTCTGATCTCTTTCATCATCTCGATAAACTGGTGTCGCAGACCATGCAAAGAAGCCTCCAGGTCTAAGAATCCTATTGAGCTCAAATAATGGTTTACCACCTAAAATTGCAAGCCAGATTTAACAATAGAGATTCCTGTTGCAAATAAAATAGATGGAACATAGACAGAAGACAACTAGTACCATCTGCATCCCAATGTACCCTGCATCGTGCACAGTGGATCAAATCATATCCGTTATTTGGAAATGTCAATTTTTGTGTTCCAATAACAGATAGAGTTGCAGGAATTCCTCGCTCTAGAGCAAACTGTATCTGAGCTTCATGTTCATCCTTTGGGGCGAACGACATGGTCATCACACCATTGTCGAGCAGATAGCCACCAAAGCTAGCAACACCACAACCAACATCTAAGACCACCCTGATATTCTTTCCCCATTGAATTTCTGGCAGTGTCTAGTGTGAAATGAACATAAAACAACCAACAGAAAAAGGTCAGGATTCAAGAAGTACATCAATATCAAGTCAACTCAGCAGAATGAATGTGCAAGGCACAGTACATTATGTTTAAATCAAAATGAAGCATTGCTTAGATTCACAGTAAGGCGCTTCCTCCGGACTACAATATAGAGCGTTTTCTAGAAACCCCACTTGGTCTAAGCTTTGCTTAGATTCACAGTAAGGTACTCCCCTTGGATTATAATATAGAACATTTTCTAGAAACCCTACTTGATTCAAAATATAGAGCATTGCATAGATATTATATATGTTTTTCAATTATACCCTTATGTTATCATATTTCACTCAAGTAATTAATGAGGGTATTTTGAATAAGTTAAATATTATATTTATTATACTCAAAGGTGTTGGAAAAATGAGAAAATTTTAAGAAAATAAAGATTTTAACCAATTTTTTAGAAACATTAATTAGTTAACAATGACTTATATTGTGATCCGGAAGGACTAGGAAGTGTGTAGTAACACTAGTGCTGACTACAAACAGAAACAGCATAGAACAAAGTCTCATTCAGTAACTGAATGAATAAAGACTTCTCGGCCGATTCTATGATGTGCTTTGCACATAGTTGACAAAATTTCACCAATAAGTCCTCCCAGATAAAAACTAGTTCCGACATTATCTTTATCAGGACATGATTATAGTTTCTATGTTTCCATAGCAGTCACACAAGGATTAAAAAATTAGCAGGTCTCATACTTTAGGAAAGTTAGGAGGATGTGAAGCCATTTAACAGATACCTTCTGTATGTACTCAATATAATGATCAACTCCATCTTTAAATTGGGTGCCACCTCCTGGAAAGACAAGATATTCACCAGACTTTACCACCCAATGTTGGTCCTTCTTGTACTCAACGAGCTTTGGATGAGGCACATTGTCATACCAAATCTGAAAAACGTAAATGTAAAACTCAATCACCTTTACTTTCAACATTATCAAAGTAGAAACTGCGCACATAACTAAGTACCAAGTAGAACAACTTCAGAATATGGTAATTTTTCTCAAGAAGATTATAAAGTTCTGCTCAACACCAAGAAAAAAAAAAGTGAACATTCTTGATATGCCAAGCAGTTAATCACGCCCCCAAAGTTCTAACCCAAAACAAGAAGATTGACAAACTTGAAAGAAAAACCTAAAGAGAAATAAGTGCAAACATCAGTGTCCTGAAACGCAGACGGGATTAACTACAAAATGAAGTATTGATTGAAGGTAACATGAATGTATGAATTCTCAAGAAATCCTTATCAGCCAATCAATGCGTCAAAAAAATTCTCAACAAGGGAACGCATCCATTGATACCAATAAGTTCTCTTACCGAAGTATCAATCTCACCATGTCCCTGCTCTTGGGCCACGGAACTGGGACTTTATACCCATTCGGAAGCGGCACCAAACAGCGCGGAGTAGGATCCGGACAATGCCTTTCCCTGTGCTCCATGTGCCTCCTACTTTTCAAAGCCTTGATCACCTTATAATTGTCCAAACAGGGTATATTATCTACCGCCATCGGTCCCCTGCATAGCTTCCAATCAATATTCACATCAACCGAAACAATATTATCGACATCCCCCTTCTTTTGGGGAAGCTCTTCGTCCTTGGGTTCTGTGATCCGAAGCTCGCTTTCGGGCAGCCCTTCGCCTTTGGGAATCGTGATCGGATCCAAGTTTTGGGGTCGCCCTTCGGCTGCGGGTGTTGTGGTAGGGGCCACTTTTTGGAGTGACGGCTGGTCTCCCCGAATTTCGATCGGGGCAGCGAAAGGGGTCGTGGATGGCTGGCCTTTAACATCAGGATAGAAGAAGACGCGGTTGAAAGTGGAGGTGGAGGAGGAGTTAGTGAGAAGGAGGAGCGTGACGCAGAAGAGCAAAATCAAGAGTGAGAGAAGGAAGGGGGATTTCCTTTCTTTGAAGAGAGATCCAACCATAATGGGCATTTCTTCAGCGGAATGGAAACACGAAAGAGAGAAAGAGACGCAGTTGAAGGAGGGAAATCTTCAAAATGACGCCATCCAAGATGAACAGAGAGGGAGATGGTTGTGAGTGAATTGAATGATACAATAAAGAATTGAGTTAATTCTGCGATCTCCGGAACACGGGATTGGGATGGGACTGTTGGCCGTACCGCCGTACCACTCCAGGGATCGCTCGCTTTCGAAGAGATGTGGTACCACTGGCATAGATAGCGGTCTTTTACTTTACAGGCTCCAACGCAGGAACGGTGTAACTTGTAATCTAAGTTAAGGGTGCCTTTGGTTTTCTCTCATTCAATATTTCGGACTTTTGTTAAATTTTTAAAAAGTTAAAAGGTGTTTGAATAATTTTTTAAAGAGCAAAATCACTTTCAAAAAGTGAAGTGAAATAAGTTTGAAATGTAAATTTTAAATTTTTTTTTGGTGAATTTTAAATATGAATTTTTTTTACTCTTTTATTTTTTTATTTAAAAAATATTTTCTCTGTTTAAAAATATAAAATATTTTTTAAAGAGTTAGATATTTAAAAAGGTATTTTTATTCAGTCTTTTGAAATATAATTATTATCTTTTTTTAAAAATTTTCTATTAATAGTGAATTTATATTCAATATAAGATATTTAACAGGGATAAATATGAAAAGATAAAGTTAATTTAAAAATAAATAACTATTTTATTGGACGGTAAGATTCAGTTAAAAATACCTTATATTTTTTAATAAAAAGAGTAGTTAATTCATTAAAAATATAATTATTATTTAAATAATAATAATAATTAAATATCAAGTTCTTATTATTATAAATTAAACAATTAATCATGTTAATTTTGAACACTAAAATATAATAAAAATTATAAATTTTTGTCACATTTTTTAAAATTACAAATTAAAAAGTACAAATAACCGAAGATCAAGTTTTTAATATTATAAATCAAATTTTATGTTATTTGAAATCTTTATCATATTTTTTAAATATTTTAAATATATTATATTTGTATAATAAAAATTATAAATCACTATAAATTAATATTCTTTTTAGTAATTATACATTTAAAAATATATTTTGCTATTACAATTCAAATGACTTTTAATTTATCAAATTAAATTTTAATAAAATATATTTAAATATAACTTTTATTATTTTACTGAACTAATTTTTATTAAATAAATTTTTAATATATATATTTTTAATAAATTAACCAACACACACCGACAAGTCTAACCACGGGCAGCAGGAGTTGAAGTGGTGAATTGCATAACGAAGAAGGCAATGCTCGCTGATGACTCAGGCAAGTCTTGTTGCTTGAAGAGAGAATCAATTTGCAAGACGTGCTACATTTGTCCTCAAATCCAAGGCGAAATCTAGGTCTAACAAAATAATAGTGATATTTTTTTAATAAAAACTGGGGAAAATAACAACTAAGGAGCAATTCCTCCCAATCAAGTTAATATTTTAAAGTTTTTTATGAAAAATTAAATATTATTAAAATAAAAATAAGATTTTTTTTTGAGGCAACAATTTATGCATCAGATTAAAACACTTGTTTCTTTCTAGTATTAAGTTAATTTTTTTGAATTGTCAATAAATAAATTAATTATTATTAAAATGGGAATGAGAATTATATTTTCTGAACGAGGACTTATTGTTAAAATAATGCGTGTATATGTGTGAAGGGTAATTTTATCTTTTCATATTATATTTTAATTATATTGTATCCTTTAATCATGCAAAATAATTAATTCTGTCCAATGATCGTTGATTGAAATTGTCTCTAAAAAATATTGCTAAAAATGGCAAATAGGGGCCGCCTGCTGACACCGGTTTGTTTTTTCGCCTTTGAAGTAATTTAGGTTGATTCATCCGTGATTTGTGATGGCTCGTTTCCCACGTCCCAGCCAAAAGTAGTAGTATTCTTGCTACTCACTTAAAGCATGAATCGTATCATACTTTAATAATGAACTTCGTGATCTCCGCAAATGTCATGTGCAAAATGTCATTACGTTTTTTAAAGGGTAAAAGTGTAAATTTAATCTTAAATTATTTTTTTAAAAATATTTGATAACTTAAACTATTAGATGTTGTAAAATAAATCATAAACTTTCAAAAATAGAGCATTCAATAACCCACCGTTAATTTCAGCTAACAGACATTGTATGAGGCCCACAATGATATGTGGCATAATATGTGCACGATACGTCAGCATGGTAAAGGTATAAATTTAGCCCCGAACTATTTTAGGAGTGTTAGATAGTCTCTACTATAAAAAATGGATCATCTAACACCTTCCTCTTATTTTTGACCAAATATCATTTATTTTCATACTTATGAGACCCATAAAACATTAATATCTTCATTTTCTTGCATTCGTTCTGAATTTCAACTCGAAAAGAAGAGGTTTAAATAGTTTTTTTCTAAAGATATTCACGAAGCTGACACTAACAAAGTATAAGAAATAATTTATAATTAAATTAAGTTAAAATCAAGCTTTTCACATGCATGCATAGTTAAATTAAGCTTATATTTTATTAATATCGTCATTGTGAATGTCTTCAGATAAAAATTCATTAAACCTATTCTTTTGGAGCTTATATTGAGAACAAATGCAAGAAGATTGGAGAGATTAATACTTTATAGGCTTCTTAAATATGAAAATAAATAATGTCTTATCAAAATTGAGGGAAAGGTGTTGGATGGTATATTTTTTTTATAGTAGAGGCCACCCAGTACTTCTTGAAAAATAGTTCGCAACTAAATTTGCACATTTATCATGTTGATATATCGTGCCACGTGTCATTGTGAACCCCACACAACGTCTGTTAACTGAAATTAACGGCGGGCTAATGGATGCTCCATTTTTAAAGTTCATAATTTATTTTACATCATCTGATAGTTTAGGCCAACAGATGCTTTTGAAAAAATAGTTTGTGACTAAATTTGTTACTTTACCATTTTTAAATCGACATAATCATTTAAGATACTGACAAGATTAAATATATCTTAACCGATATTATTATTATTAAAAAATTAGTTAGCAATTGAGATAGTGAATATTTGAATTGAACTTCAATTTATATTCAACATTTCAACTCCTATTTTCTCCAATATTTTCAATTTAAAATGCTCAGTTGAACCTCTAGAGCCTCTAATTACATGACAAAATGAAGCTTAGATCAACCGCGCTACCACGTGTCATCTGTTTCAAATGTTTCGTTATTCTTGGAAAAGAAATATTAATGCAAAGGGAGAGATTGTTGAGGTCAACATCCAAGACAGATAGATAATAATGAAAATAAAAACACAACAAAAACAAATATAATAAGACTGAGTATTCTCTTCAACAAGTATCTTAATCCCAAGTGACTTGAAGTTCGTATGATACAATTTTTTTTTTTTTTGAAATCTCTCGACAACAAAATGGAGAATGAAGATTCGGTTAAAGCTGTCACTATCTGGTTCTCCAAATCAGCTTCTTCAATTCCTGCATCAAATCCTGGTTCTTGACCACTGAATGGTTATCCTGACGATGCAACTTGGCCATGTGTCCGGCTTCAGCTACCAACACAATGATAATGCCTCAAACCCCAATCCTAGAGATAACACAAAGGAAGATTCCAAAGGTAGATGGACAAAAAATTAGATCATGAGCAAAAAAAAAAAAGAAAAAGAAAAAAAGCCGAAAATCCAAATTTTGAAGGTTCAAAAGAATTTAGAGGGCGATCTATGATTTAAGAATCTTTCATTCAGAAAAAGGACACGTGGCAAAATTTTATAACCTTCCCATTAGAGCCCTCAACTTCACAGGTCAGAGGACTTGAAAGCGAATCGGGGACCGGTCACAATCATTTTAAATGCCTACACGTTATGAAGTGTATACCAACTACCAAGCAATTAAAAAATATCAGACCACAATTAAAATAATAAAAAAATATAATTTTAAATCTCAATACTTCACTCATATTTTATCATATGTTTTTATATTTTTTTAATATTTTAAATTTTTTTTAAATATTTTAAATATCTATACTTTATTCATTTAAGAATTTAAAATACTTAAAAATAATATAAAATATTGAAAAAAGTGCTAGACTTAAAATAATATTTTTCTGATAATAAAAAATAATGCTTGCCTCAAAGACATGATCCCTGTATATGCTATAAAAGGCACCCAGCGTGGACTAGCAACTGCAAAAGGCTAACTAATTTTAGTTTAGCAAATTAAGAAAATCGAAAAACTAGCTACCTAAAACTATTGTTCAATCAGTGGCAGTACATGGTTATTGTTACTTTTAAGGAATTGTCAGCAACTGCACCTTTTTTTTTTTGTGGGTGACGTAACAGCATTATTTTCAAAATTAAAGTAGCGTTTGATTACAGAAAAAGGAAGGTAAAATTTAAAAAAAAATTCCCTCTCCCTCCAAAATTCCCCTAAATCCCCTCCCCCTCCCTCTTTTTTTTCTATTCCCTCCTCTTCAATCAAATAAAAGTTAAAAGAAGTATGGTCATGCTATAAAAATCGTTGCAACGAGAAAGGATAAAAATAAAAGTTGAAAATTTGTGGCTGGCGTGACCAGCATGCTACAGTAACAAGTAACAACTGATGCGTTGAAGTCAAAGAATGTTAGAATTGGAAAACTTGGGTTTCCCTCAAACTCTAAAGGCTAACAAAGAACATCACAAATCCACAATTGAATTGCAGATTCTCACAGTAGGCTTTTCAAAAAAAAAAAAAACAGGGTTTAAACACTATTAAAACATGCGCAATGCTATTAATCTAGTTCTCCACTCCGTATAGTGTATACCATGAATTTGTTCATAAATTGAGCTGGTAGTCTTAATAATATGCTAATTTTAGTGGTACAAATCAATTTTCACAACAATTTAAGTTTCCAGCAAAATATAAAGTCGAGAGGCAGAGTCCCAGATTTATGAAGAAGGTATTTCATATTTGTCTCAAATGTTCCCTTCCTTATTGAACCGTGGAATATGCAATAATTTTCTTTGTACAGTAACACGCTATATGTTTACATGGTTAATGACTAAAATCCAAAACAGATTCCCAGTCTTACCCGAACAAGAACAAGAAAAAAAAAAAATCAGAGGTTTACACTTCCACTCAGGGTTCCTTTTATCAATTCTTACGCTGTGCATTAAAGTGGAAAGAGAAGGAGAAAATGATGTACGAATACTAAATGGAGTAACATAATGACATTGATAAAATATTTCTAATCAAACAAAAGATAAGTAAGCAATGAATTGTCAACAGCAAACCATTAATGTCGACGATCAAGAAATGAAACAAAGCTAACATATTGATGATCAAAACTGTAGCTGGATTCAACAATCAACGTGAAACTTCTCATGGTGGTTTCAACGGCCAAGGCAATTGGATTAAATGTTTCACTAAATTTTTTTACCATCATCTTAGCATAGCATTTGAACTTATAGGTATTTTTGAAAGATTAAATATTTGTAGGGTCAAAAAGTTCAACAAAGTTAACATATACTCTAATTCTACCGAAACACTCATGCTAATATGCAACGAGTTTTCTATTAATCACCCTTTAATTATAACTATTAACAAAATTAGAGAACTTTTAATGCAAGATTAAACGGTCACTTTTGATTATATTTTTAGAAAGACTAATAAATGCACAAACTGAATGGTTTATCAAATTTCTTCTGACACTTTAAATGTTCAGATTTTTAACAACTCGTCTTTTAGTTATAGAAACCTTTTGTTCTATAATATAACTTAATTTATCTATTTGTACGGTTTTTCTATGGCCTTCTGTTAAAAAAAATGTAGTTGGAAGGATACCCTAAATCAATATCCACAGTTTCAGTGGCAACATGGGAACATTAGAGAATGAACAAGCTTGCTCTTGTTGTACCCCTCTTCGCAAGCCAGAATACACTCTATCGATAATAACAAGCTCAACCCAACCTGCTTTGACTAGGCTATTGGTCCCTCGTAACCTAGTGGTGAGAGTTAGCAAGATCAATCATTCGCTCCGTGCTGCTGTGCTTGAGCAGTGACCTTCATTGATTCGAAACTTTTGGTGCTCTCTAGGTTTTTATGGACACTCAATGCAAGAGGAAGTTGGGTTTAGAGCCTCGTTACAGGATTCTAAGAGAGAAGAGTTACTCTGTGGCCAAAAAAGAAAACTAGCAATATCTATTTTGATTTATCTTAATTTTGGAAAAAATCGTCCAAACACTCCAAATTTTTTTAAATTTTATTTGGTCCCTAAAACTTCGTCTGTCATAAACTAATTTTTTTCTCTATTTAGTAAATTGATTTTGCAAAATCAATATTAAAAATATTATTCAAATATTATCATATTCTGTCAATTTTTTACACAATTAAACTTTGCCCAATTAAAATCCAAATACATTACACCCTATTCAATACTATACTAGAAGGTATTTTATTTCATCAAAATAATTTAAACCATTTGATTAAATACATATAAAATTTCATACATTTTTAACATGCTTTTTAACCATTAAATGTGAGACTTTTTCCCATGTATATTACTTCTACCCGATGGTCAAAACTTGAGAATAACTGAATAAGTCTTGACAAACTTCAAATATCATTAATTAAAAATTTAATGAGACATAATTCATCCTAAAAATCCATCCTAAGAAGAGTAATGATAAAATTTTAAACATGACAAGCTTTCATAATACTTTTGTTTTCTTGTTTTGAGTCTCTTGAAAAACCTAAGTTAAAATGAACTTATTGAGTGAACGTTGCATTTAAAAAATAAAAGGAGAATTACTTTAAAGTTTTATATAATAAAATTAATTATTATAAAATTTAGTGATAATTGAAATAAAAAAATTGACACCTAATTTTGTTATCAATCTTTTTAATTCAGCTGTCAATAAAGATTGTAGTAATTAATTTTTTTACATGAAACCTGAATGTAATTCTTCTAAACATAAACCAGTGGATGATTTTTCAATTTTATCTCCCGTGTGGTCTACTATTACTGTATAGGCAATGTTTCATTAAAAGTATCTAATTGCATTCACTAGGAATGGTTCAATTAAAAAGACCAGACAACAACCAGACATAATCTTATTTGACAATAAAAGTGACAAAATTATTCAGCGTCCAATTTTGCAGCTTTCAGTTCAATACCCCCCAGCCAAAACACTGCAAGTAGATAGACTAGTCTACTCCATACAAAGAATCTAGAGAGAATTGGCCAGAGGACGAGAGCAAAATTGGGGGGGAAAAAAATCTTTAAGCAGCTACTCCACGAGCAGCTTCCTCGTGGAGCAGCGTCTGATCAAAGTGCCAAACACCTGCAAGTCCACAATGAGGCACCAAGATGTGAACATTTGGAAAAAGATGGTGAAGCCAGACACAGAAAACACTTGCATGTAAACTATAGCAGTATGTTTTATGCAGCTAAATCTGGGATCCTTACCGTGCCCCCTGCCCACTCTTCTGAGCTGAGCGACATACTCGGACATTCTTTTAATGGCCTCAACCTACAATAAACACATTTAAATATCAGAAATTAGATCCATGCAGATGCAAATCGTGCGCAGTTTATTACAATGATTAATGGTTACAAAGAGCAAACTCTAAAATTTCGACACCAAAATTATAATTACCTGTTCACCCAAAAACTCGCTTTCAACGAAATCTGCCAATTGCACATCATTGTTTATTGTGGCAACCTATTAACCAACATGCCTCGAGTCAGAAGAAAAAAGCTTTCCCTCTAGCAATGCCAGCAGCACATGACCAAGACAGGTGAAAGAAAGCATATGCAGTTAATCCAACAAGACTGAATATGAAGCAAACTTGTCTTACTCTGTGCAAGTTTAGGAGCTTCTCATTAGTTAGCTTCTCTAATGATAGAGCAAGCTCCATAGCTGTAACAGGCAAATAAATGCACGTTTGCTTAGTGATGAAAAATGCGGAACAATTCGTTGTAGAAAATCCACCGACAACGCCTCACTTGTATTCTAATTTCTACATCATGTCAACTAGCAGAGATAATAAATACATTGTTGTGCGTGACAGAGCACATTAAAGTTTGCATATCTAAACATTATTTCTTTATATATAGGACATCTATTTTCTGCGTAATCCTGCAGAAGCATCTATTTCACCTAGAATTTTATCCAAGCATTACAAGTAAGACCAGGCTACTGATGTTCAAAGGGTCATGAAGTTAAAGAACAAAAAAAATAAATTAACAGGGGAAGACAAAGGAAACGCAGGAAAGTCTAATTGCAACTAATGGACTAAATTTGTTGCTAAAATTAAAAGGAAAACATTAATCATTTAGTCTATGTATTTTGACTCAACTATTATTTAATCTTTAAATTTTGACTCGTTGTAATTCAATCCTTAAAATTTTAACTAAACTATAATTCAATCTCTAAATTTTAACTCGATATAGTTCAATCTTTATAGTTTTAACTATTTAGAATATTAATCCTTAAATGTCAACATCATTTTAATTTTTAAAATTTTATTTTCAAGATAAAAGACCAACATTATAAATAGTTAAAACTATAAAGATAAAATTGCAGCAAGTCAAAAATTTAAAGTCTGACTGAATCAAAATTTTAGAGACTGAATTGTAATAAGTTAAAGTTTTAAAATTAAGTTATAATTAAATCAAAATTATAAAAACTAAACGATTAATTAAAAGTTAAAGTTGCATCACTGGTTCTAAAAAAAACATGCTCATGTTCAACAAGTCAACAACGGCATATCTCACAAGGATAAGTGCACAAAAATGCGGTTAATGAAAAAACTATCATCAGTTTTAGAGCATATTATTTAAATCCATCAAGCGTGCATTTGCAACTAGAACCCAAGCCATGCAAAACACAAGCAGGCCCAAAAAACGAACCATATAGGCCATCTCCCTTTTCCTCATGATCAAACTCAGAAAGTGGCATCACAATAGACTGCAGCTTTACTCTCCCACCCCTTTTATTCTGAAATTCACAGCAACACACAGAACGAATTCAATATGACGACGAAGGAGAAAGCACTGGAAGATTTCTTGCTGTATCTCAACGACAAAGTTAAATACCTGGTATTCCATCAATTTCTCAGCATGACCTCTTTCTTCTTCACTTGACTCCCTGAAAAACCTGTTAAACTATAATGATTAATCAGTGCTGAAAGAGCAAGTGAAAATGACCGAGAGATCGCAAAGAAAAACAGAGCATTACTTGGCAAGACCCTTGAGAGCGACATTATCCCTATCAAAATAAGCAAACATTGCATGGTAAACGTAGGAGACGTTGTACTCCACACTGTAATGCAAGAAGCCAATCGCAAAAGAGATAACCATTAGCTGGTAAAGATTTCAAAACGATTAAGAATCTACGAGCAGGAATATACATATATATATGTGTGTGTGTGTGTGTGTGTGTGTGATATATACTGTCCCTTGGACAAAATCCGATATTTATGTGGCATATCCCGATGTTATGCCCTCTAGTTGCTGCTGTGAGGTTGTTAATAAAAAAATAAGCCGGACATTCAAGGACTCAGAACACTATATTAAAACCTTGATAAACAAAGATACAGCAGAATGAAGAAACTTACTTGATCTGTTCGTTGATAGCAGCCTCACACTCGTCCAAAAAATTCCGTCGAGCAAGAGAAACTTGAGGGACGTCGGGAACAAGACTGAGCTCCTTTTTAACCTCTTCAAAGGGTTCGAAGACAACTCCGGTAAGGGGTCGATTGTTCCCACTTTTATAGGCACAAAGCACCAAACCACTTGCATTTTTCCCCGGAGAGAAGGGGAGAATGGGGGACAGAGAAGCGGACGAGTTAAACGGCGAAAACAGAGAGCCTAGATGGTCGCCATTAGCAATGGAGAGAGAGAGAGAAGAGGCAGCGGTAGTTTTAAGAAGCATGATTTCTTGATGAAACAGTGCGGACGAGAAAGGTTTGGCAAGACAAGAGAAGAAGATGAACAGGGCTGGAATGTAGAGAAATCCAGAAGCAGAATAGAGAGATGAACAGAGGAGAGCAAGGGCGTAAGGGGCAGGGATAAGGATGTGATGCGAGGGCACAGAATAAAGGCATTAACCATATGAGCAAGTGACACGTGGAGGGACATAATTGAGAAGATGAGTGAGGAGCGTGGCGAGGGTCGTGGTCGAGGCGGTAGGTTCAGGCTGTGCAATGAAAATGAAAATATCTGTGACTTTTCGTCCGTTCTCAGTAAATACTACAAGTGTGGTTTCGTGTTTCGCTGCCATTTGTGTGGCCCAAAAATGCAACAGCAAAATGGCTTCAGAATCTTTCCGCTCCTTTTCCTGATTTCAGCCAATCAGGCAGCGTTGTCAGACGATACGGGATTACGAGTGTTAATGCAACCGCGCCCTGCGCGAGTGCGGGTGCAATCACTGTTTAGACTTGGTGCGATTTTATTTATAAATCCTCTTTTTTTTTACCAACATTTATAAATCCTTTTTAAATTACTGCAAAAAAAAAAATTAAATTTCATTACCCTTACCTTAAAATTTAGTAAGTGGTCGCTTTTTTCTCTAATAAACACAAAATAAATTATTTTTAATAATCTTTTAACATTTTAATAAGGAAAAAATAGAGATGAACATAACAAATAATGAATTATTTTTTAAATAATACTAAAATTAATCCTCCCTCTTATCTGTAAATAGGCCAAAAAAGTATTCAAATGAAAAATAAAGTATATTTTTACTTTTCTTCAAAAATATAATTATTATGATTGCTAGTCTGGCTGTTCATGATGCCCAGTTGCCTGACATGATTTGGGTTGGGCAAGGCTAGGCAACATATCCTGTCCATTTGGCCATGCCTGAGATTTATATATGCTGTATAATATAATTTATATTTTTAGCTTAAGTTTTAAAATGTGTGTTTCATGTTGTACTCTTCTCCTAATAATATATATTTTCAATTCATATGTTAAGTTAGAAATTCGTGCATTTATTATGTAAATTTAGGATATTGAGTATTGACACCTCTAGTAATAGCATTCCATCTTGTTCAATTTATTTTCTAGCTGACCACATTATGTAGGTTTACTTTTTAAATTATTAAGCTGCACTTGTAGCTTTTTTTTTTTATTCATAAGTATTTATATTTAATGCCATGGTGAAATCCCTAACTGTTTTTTGTTTTGTTTGTTACTTATTCTATTTTCAACTGAAGCTTGTTATTATTGTTTGTTATTTGATAATAGGTTTCTAACTCTTAGAACATGGATTCATGAAGCATGGATGTTATTTTGGATTGAAATATTAAATATATTTTCCTTTTAAATGATGTTTGTTAGGCTTAAATTGGGTGCTATCAATTACGCAGGGCGACTCGAAGGTGCCCAACTCAAAATGTTAGAGTTTTTATTGAGTAAAAGGTTGCATTTTGCAGCCCATTCAACCTCCAAGCTGGGCATCAAGCATGGGCCTTGCCCTACCCACATATAGCCCTACTTGTCTGATTATCAATTAATATTCAATAGTCATAATTAATACTTTTTTTATGTGATTTTGTTTGCCCTAATGCCATTTAAGATAAAATTTGTGCATATAATACAAAACTAATAAAAAAAAATGGCTCTTCCTCTATCCCAAATTTTATAATACTTTTAGATAAAATTACATATACAAATAAAATTTATTAAGTACATCTTACAACCTTTTTTTTAAGACAAAGATATACATTTTTAAAATACTGTTCATTTAATATTTTGCTTGTGACATAACAATAAAGAGAGAGAATGTATGTGATGGATAATACTGAAAATATTATTAGTGAAACCTTACTTTTGGCTAAGTGCCTTACATTTTGGGATGTCAAATTTTCTCTAAAAATATCTTATAATTTGAGATAGAGGGAGTATTGAGGCTTCATTGAAATTGTTTTAATCTCAAAAACACTTAAAAGATGTTTTTATTTTTTATTCATGAAAACAATATTTGATTTTTTTTCTACAAAATATTTTTTTAAAAATATATTATCAAATAGGTTTTTTTTCTTGAAAAACAAGAAACTATTCCTAAAACAAATTGCCAAGCATGCCCTTAATTATGGGTGACGAATGACATAATAAATCATGAGAAACTTCAAGAAAAACATATGTCACGCAACTAGAATAAAAAATAAGAACCGAAACTGGCAAGCCACCCCATTTAACCCCTGTTTATATAAAAGCTTGGGTTTGAAAAAATGGCACTTTAAAAAAAATCAAGCCTTAAAATTTTAATATTAGAATTTTTATTATTTATTTTTAATTTTTTTACATTATAGTTTATATTTTAAACAACAATATAAATTATTATAATTGAAAATTTTAATTTTCTAAAAATAAAAATTATAATAAACACAGACTTATAAGCTTAACCCTAGCTAAATTGGATGACAGATGGGAATATATTTTCAACTTTGAACTACGGACTTATAATTTTAATTTTAATTTTAACTGATTACTGGAAATACGAATTCAGTCTGATTAACTGATTAATTTTAATTATGAAAGGAAAATTTTAATTTTAATTTATTTTTAATGGAAATACGGACTTATAATAAACTTTAGTTTTTTGAGCTTGAACTTACACGAATTCAGCCTTCCCGTTTTCCAGTTGAGTCACAGCCCACATCTTCGCCAAGTAAATGGGAATATATTTTCCCAAGCATTACAAGCTAAAACCCCGAGCAGAGCAAGATTTGGCAGAAAATACGAGGGGACAGCAAGTAATTCCTCACCGCCATCGCCCATTTATTTGGAAAAGGCAAATGGTACCTTAGCTCCTTTAATTCCTATTTATAAAATAAAGCTACCTAACTCAGATTCTCGGGTGTTAATTAAACTAATTTAACAGATTAATTTCTTGAATATACTTTTATTTTTTTTATTTATATCCTTATTTAATAGCACCTATTTTATTTACTAACTTTTAACAAGAAAAATAGCGTTTATAATAAGGAGAATGATCGATAAATCTTTCTAAAATAGGAAAATGATAATTTGATCCAACGAAATGTAATAATAATATTTTTAAAGGAATACTTTGAACTTAAATTTATATGTGAAATTACTTTAATATCCTTTTGTGATTTAAAAAGTTATTATTTTTTTGATTGTTTTAGTCATTAATTGAACCAAATTTGTGAGCAATACAAAATTAGTTGGACTATATCGATAGAAAGTTATGCTTCTATAAATTTTTTTAGTCATTAACAAAACCAAACATGCAAATATTTATAGCAAACTTGTAAAGTATATTAGGTTTTGCTGATTAGAGAAAAATACTGATATAAAGTTGTATTATTTTTTTAAAATTATTTTAGTTATTAGTAAAACAAAACTTGTAAATATTTATACCAGACTTATAAATCATATAAAATTAACTACAAAGAAGAACTAAAGTAATTTCATACAAAAAAAAAATTGAGACCTCACTATTATTATTACATGAAATTAAATTATCATTTTTCTATTTTGGAACTATTTGTCTATCATTATCCTTTTGTGATAAGTCATTCTAGAACTTAAATTTAATAGTAACGTATTGAAAAATAAATAAATACTCTTCAAATTTTGTAACACGAGAGTCCTATAAATATAAACAAATCATTCTTCAAATATTTTTTTGAGATAGTATTATTCTTGATCTCACATTTGGTCCATTCTTCTGTTAAAAGAGGGATCAGATTCCAAAGGCGTTGACGCGTAGTTGGGTTGGGTTGATTAGCTCAATGGATCGGCAAGGCCTTTAGATTTTAGGCCTAAAAAACAAAACTCTGTTGCAAAGCATCTTGCTACTCTACTAGCAAAAGATATGAATTAACTTGAACAGCACTCAGGCTGTTCTTTCATCTTTGTTTATAACAAGAAAAATGAAAAATGAAAGTAGTCCAAAGCTTCTAAAGCAAGTGTAAGTGTTCATGGATTGTGAATCATCCTTTTAAACTTTAGCCATGTCATTGAAAAAGTCAGAAAAAACAAATGTAACACACACACACACAGAGGAAGAGGAGTCCTTTCCTCCCCCCTTTTTTTTAAACCCCCTTTTTTATATATGCATAGTTCCACTCTATTATCTTGGCCCAGTTGTCTAATACTGATCAGATATTTCCTTGTGTTGTTTTTGTAGCAATTAACAAATGATGGGACTTGTTTGTTAATTGTACAATAGTCCACGGCATTTTCCGGGCTCGTGAACACTTTAAATTTACTAGATATATAAAAGAATAGACAGGTAGATTTTTATTTTCCATCATATACATGATTACAGGGTTAATTATTTGTAAAGCACTATTAAAACAGTTCAATATAGCGGACAAAGTATAACTCTCTGATTTCTCAGTGATAGCTTCTTGTTTTAAAAAATGTTCCACATTTAGCTTATTTCCTCACAACTGATCACAAGGTGGCCTGGGCGATTTGCTAGGACAAAATATATGAATAAATTATAGTGGATGGGTTAGGGTCAGGGTTAGGGAAACTGAGCATTCGTACGTGCAGATGGAATGTATATTATGATGGGAAGAAAACGTACTGTAGCGTGGACTCGAGAGAATCTTCATGGACACGGTGCACATTTAATGATCCTACGTGTTTTTCCCTTGTGCCGTGGCGAGATGTCTGTTCCTTCACCATTATTTTATTTTATCGTTTTAATTATGCTGTGTTGTGTTGGAATTTCGCGGTACCCTTGCACTTTCCAGGATTAATCGCATGCATGTGGTTTTGAACATTCCCAGTACGAGTATATATAACACGCACGAAACTAACCGAGAAGTCAGGGTCAGGGGAAATTACATTTTGAATAGCTGTAGATTCGTGCTCCTTTTAACACGTGACCACAAAATTAAAGGGGGGCGAATTAATTAGCTTCATGCATGCCTTCTTTATACAAGTTTAGCAGTTAGCACTGCTTACCTGTTACCATGGCTTCTAGATCTAGTTCTAGTTCTGTGAAATTTTCTTTGCAAAAAAAAAAAAAATACTATATATGTGAGAGTCATAGGAATTGAGGGAAGCTTTGGAGAATCATATGAGGCAATTAATGCGACGCAAGCTCAGGGTTCCCTGGAGCTCCCCCACTTTACAAGTTTCCGTATTAACATCCGTCGATATTAGCTTTCGTTTATAACAATCCTACAACTTAATTGCGTGTCAGGAATCTCATTAATGTCTTCTGAGAAGATTGCTCGCGTTTCCTTAACTTGTTTCTCAACTTTATTTGTTTTTTTAATTAACCTGCTTTCAAACAAGTACTCGTATTTACTATTTATATTAACCAGTCGCTTTATTAAAGCTTAAAATTACTTATCCTACTTCACGACCTATTCACCCATTCAATGTAGAACGGTTATATATGTCCTTTTAGAAATTCAAAACAGCGTTTATTAACATTTTTCAATACACTAATGGGAAACATGCATGTTTTAATGCATTAATATAAATTAAGAATAAATATATTATAATAATATGATTAATATTTCAATGTATTAATCGTATTTTTTAATCTGCATGCTGAATCATTAAAAAACTTATATTTTAGAATGGATGGAATATTTCTTGGCATCACACACACACACACACACAGCATGCGCAAATATTATCACGGGCGGAACTATGCCGACAATGAGAAGGGCAAGGTTCTACCCCTTTTACATATATATTGTAACAAGGTTAAAACACCTAACACCCATATGCCAAAAAAAAAAAAAAAAAACAGTAACACCCACTTCTTACTTAATTCACGTCTACATACACACACACACTTCGTATAAAAATATACCCATTATATATATAATATACTCATTGCATATGATATATATATATATTATATATTATAAAATATAAAATTTATTAGTTCATTAAAATATTTTTATTGATTAACATTACCTTTTATTTATCTTTTTAAATTAAATCATTTGAAATAACACATCATTTTTAAAATTGTACAATGCATCACAATTTTTTTTAATATATATATATATATATATATGTTGATTTAAGTTTTATAAAAATTTAAATATTTATCCTATCCTCTCATCAAATCTTAATATTCAATGGAATCTAATTCTAAATTAGGTACTTAAACCTATATACTTAATGTATCTTTTTTTTTCAATTAAATCTAAATAATTGGATTCTAACTTTTAAGAAAGTAAAAAAACATGAATAACAAGAGATGGTTATAAGGAAGCGGTGGCTAAAAAACCATATGATTTTGATAAAAATTTGTGTGTATAAGTTTATTATTTAAAATTTTCTTTAAATTTTAAAAACTTGGCTCCCTTGAATTTAAAATCTGCAGGTTCTGCCGCCCCTGCATATTATCACACATGCAATGAGTATATTTGCATAAAGCAATTAAATTAAAGTGGTTATATATATCGTGAATAGCACGACTCGTGGCAAGTTTATGGAGGGCTTGGTTTCGAATTAATTGATTAATTTAATAGTCTTCTATGCTTAAGAGTATCCTAAACAATGAATTGAGTCAAACAATCATTTTTTTCTTTTTTGGGTGGGAGGAGGTATTAATATTGATACCAGTGATAATGTGTGCATTCACGTGAATGTTTGAGTGTTAAATTACAGACATTCACGTTAAGCCTCTACCTCCTCGGTCTCTAAACAGCGACTTATTAGCGCTCTTACTTATTCACAGGAGAAGCTAAGCTATCAGTATCAGCAGTGTAGTATAGACAACGTATAGTAACATCGTGCGAGCCATTTCAAGTTTCGATATATATATATATATATATATATATTCTCTTGTATGCAATATAATGCCTAGTTAACTAATTCACGAAGATTAAAAAATAGTTATTATTTACCATTATTATGTAAAAATGTGTGTCACTAATTACCTCAGAGAGAATATTAAACTTAAGGAACAACTTGACTGAAAAATATATGTAATTAATAATGATGGTAATTTGAAAAAAATATTAAATAAGATATACAAATAAAACCAAGATTTTACCTCGTAAAGTTGAGATCATAAATTAAAACCAAAACAAAAATTTTAATTAGATCTTACACTTAAAAGAGAATAGTTTGCGCGCGAATATGAATTGCACTTGCACAGACAGATCACTTGCGTCAACCATAACCCTTGTTTTTATCTCCCTTCTTTCTCTCCACGTGGGTCCCCTTGGCCCTTCCAACACCAATATGACCTTAATTACTCCCAATTTTATTGTTCCCCCACCGCTTACCTGCCCTTCAACATTCAATTCCACTGTTGACTGTTGTTGTCTACGCCTAGCTTTTTTAGGCTGTAAATTTCCCGCTTCTGGCACGCTAATCCGCTTCAAAATAATAAATATTTCAAGGTATTTATAGACAAATCAAATTAAGAAAGGTAATTCATACATAAAATTGTTTATTTAATAAATGGTGCTGTGAAGTTGTTAAAGTGAATGACGGTATAATATAAAAACTATTAATAAATGTTACTTTGAACTTTGTTAAAAGATAAATACAGTAAAATGTTACCACGTGCTATACCACTATTTACTGCGATTGATTACAATTAAACTAAATCATAAAGGAAATCAACGTCAGATACAGGGGTGGCGTCAACGTCAGGGCAAGCAAACGGTTGAATTATGATGTCGAAGAAGAGAAGATAAACTTGACGACGCATTCGATGAAGTTGAAGCGGCTGATCGATAACAGTGAGCATTTAATTTAAGTTTCTTGTACTAATGACAAAGCATATGCATAAACGCACAACGTTTGGTGGGTCGGGGGGTCAATTGACAAGGCACGTGAACGTAATGCGCCACTTGTTCAACCTTGCAGGTTCTCAAGAGAGAGCTCGGTTGGACATAGAATGTAACATCATGGTACAGAACTCAGTAACGTAACGCCGCCCTTGATAAAACAAATAACCGCTTAAACCGTCACTATTCAGAGCGTGCCCTCTCACTTCAAGTGCCCACTGATTTGTGATTTCATTTCTAACATACTGCCTCTGTTTTAATTTATAAAAAAAAACTATCATTTTTTTATACAAATAAAATTATATATTTTAATAAATATTTATCATACATTTTTAAATCACTCCTCAGAATTTATATTAACAAAAATAATTAATGTATGCTTATATTAATTAACACAAGGCATTTTAGTTCAAGTTTTTTATTTTTCAGATTAATTATTATGATTAATCAATTTTTTTAATTTGTATGATGCAATTTTTTCTCTTATATATAGAAATTGAGAAAGTAACTTAATTGTATCCAACTTCAAACCCTCCTCATCACGATTAATATTATTCTTCTTTGACTGTCTTCAAATTAAAATCATCGTCAATGGTATATTAACATACAACTACTTCATATTCCGGGACTGGCGTGCTCTTCACGAGCGGTTAATGATATGTTTCACTTTGAATTCTAAAAAATACGCAGAACTTGCTCCAAGTTTACAAATTTGCCTTGTTTTTTAAAAATCAATAATTATACCCAAACGTGGCCTACTTTTTTTAGACAAAAGTTTTATGATTTTTTATGATTGCAATACTTTTAAAATTTTAATGTGTTATAATTTATAAGTCAACTCCAGCGAAGAGAAATAACTATTTTATACATGTCTTGCAAAAGAAAAGTAACCGTTAACTACAATAAACAACAGCGTTATTCCGGCCATTTCACTACGACAGGGACCTTTTATGCCCTCATGTCACAGGGGCATCATCCTTGAGCCTCTCGTAGTCTTGTGATCTAAGGCAATACAACAAAAAGAGTTGTGGTTTTAACGTCTCTATCGGTATTTTCTCTTTACAGATATATCCCTTTTGGTCTTTTTAACAAAATATCTTTTAAAAGTAATTTTTAATCTAAAATTGATGACACTTTGTAATAATTAGCTCATTTTTTTTAATTTTATCATTTTTAATTAGCATGAAAGTATTTAATGTAGTTATATTATTATTTAAAGTCAGGAATAAAAATGAAAGTACATCTCACTCTTTTAATGTACGTAAAATGATTAAAAATGTTTTATAATCAAAATTGGAGTAACTACAAATGAAATATGAAGAAGTCAAATTTTCTAACAAATTAATGGTAACCAAAACTGAAAAAGGCATCATCAACTCATTGAAAGAAATCACCATCATGAATATCTTTTTTTTTTTTTTTTTAAAGGAACATGGCCTCATAGTTGATTTGTCATACTCTATGCAAAGAGTGTACAGGTGTTAAATAAAATATGATTGAGAGGGGAGGCAGGCCATTATAAATAGCGGGTGGGAACACGGCTAAAGTCATGCTCGTCCAACTCTGTGGCTTTGTGTTTCCGTTCCATCAAACTCGCTCTCTTTCCAACATGGGTGGGAATTCGCCTTGCGCTTCATGCAAATTGCTCAGACGCCGATGCGCCAGAGACTGCATTTTTGCTCCCTATTCCCTTCCGACGATCCCCTGAAGTTCGCCATCGTTCACAAGGTTTTTGGCGCTAGCAACGTCAGCAAAATGTTACAGGTTCCTCACCACTTTCCCCGCTCCGTTTTCTTTTTGCTCCCAGAAACACCACACCATCTTTAGTTGTTCTTTCAAGGTTTCGCCGTACTTATCTTGTACAAACACGGGACAAGACATGATGAAATTTATAATAATTACAAAGTCAAAAAAGTAGAAAACCTTCCTTTTCAAGTACATATTTGGTTTCATTTTGCGTCTTGTATGATGAATGATTCAGGAACTTCCGGTGCACCAGAGACCCGATGCCGTGAGCAGTCTAGTGTATGAAGCTAATGCGAGAGTGAGAGACCCTGTTTATGGTTGTGTTGGGGCCATATCGTACCTGCAAAACCAGGTCTCGGAGCTTCAAATGCAGCTCGCTGTGGCTCAAGCAGAGATACTCTGCATCCAGATGCAGAGTGGTCCGGTGATGCTGACAAACCCAGAAATTGATGGCCCCCATCACCCCAAGTCCTTCTTTCTCCAAAATGACCTCCCTCAGTGCCTCAATTTAACTTCTTCTGCCAATGTAATTCATCATGATCACTCTCTCAAGAGAGAGAGCATCTTTGGACACGACATGGTTTCTTGAATAAGAGTTTCTCACGTGCTTTGGGTTTCGTGGCCATTTTTGTTCCATCGTTTTCACGATTTTTTTTTTCTGCACATATAACATGAAGGACGAGAAGTTTTCTGCACTGGGATTATTTTAGTGCCGAGGAGAGAAGCTGGGAGTAATATAGGGTCAACTATAGCATGTGATTATAAGTGCTAGTGAAGTAATTTAGAGCGTTCTGAATCAGTAAACCTGTTAAACTAAGGATCAAATGTGCTTGTAAATTAATGGATTGAGACGAGGGTCGGTGGGAGTTCTCAAAATATATATATATATATATATATATATAACTCCGGGGGTTGGGGGGGTGACATTGTGATAAAGTGATAATCATATCAAATGTCTGGCCATCTGTATAAGCATATTCCAGAACGTTTTATACTTTTATTTTCCCATATAGAATTTTTGAATACTTCGAAACTAGAACTGCCTGAATACAAGAACGTTTTATTTTCCGAAATAGAATCCATCCTTTGAACTTGAGACTTGAGAGCGCCTCTGATTTTTTTTTTTTTTAAAAGAAAACAGAGTGCCTGCATTCAAGTTCCAGAATGTGATTAGCAAACAAGCCGAAGTAGAGAATTGCGGTCACTACAGTGTCAACTTGCTTCCAAGTCTCATGTATATGTATTTCGTTTTTGGTCCTATTTATAAAATGGAGATAAAAAGCCTGGAGACAATTTGTACCCAATCTTCACTATCATTTTCATTTCTATTATCGTCAATGGCATGTATAGTGGGAAGCATCAGAGTTGAATCTATGAGAGCGAGTGCTGGAATATGTAGATATTGAATCACGAACGAACAATCATCTGTGTAAAAAATAAAAATGTATAATTAAACGTGTTATGCATGAGTTCCTAATAATTATAGCCGCTTTGTAAGATAAAATTAATGGGCAATGTGTTTGTTTTTTTCTTGTAACTGTAACCTGAAGTTCTTGCGAATAAATGATGATACACGGAATGTTATTCCATGATGGCGCGGTTATGAGACGGACAATAATCGCAGGGTTGTAATTTTTGGCTCAGTTGTTGGCAAAGTTTCTCTTCTGACCATGTTACTCAACCTCTCGCATCTCTCTCACTTTCCTGTCTCATCATCTGTCAATTACCTCACAAGCTACAATCTCCTTTACCTAACAGATAACTTTAAAAATCTCTCCGACTATTATATATATAGCAACTGCTGTTTTTGTTTCTTCTAGCTGCTGCTTCACGTGCAAAGTGCTCAGTTCATGGGATGTGCCTCGTATAAATATCTCACATTTTATATATGTTTTTGTAAATCCACCTCTCCAGACTATTATATGTCATAATCAAAGGCAATATTTTGGATATTCGATGGGGATGAAAAGGGAAAAGGGGGAGGGGTAACAGCCGTCAGTTGTTTTGTTTTTAAATTTGTGAAGGTCGCCCAGCTTTAGAGTTTCATATGTGAAAGCGTTTTGGCAAAGTCAAAGTTTGGAAGCTTAATGAGTTCATTGATTGCTGGCTACCAAATCCTGGTTTTAGCTGGGGGATTCGATCTTGTCTTTATGTAGCCCCATGGTGAGTGCTTCAGGGAAATGTGCGACTGATGAAGCTACCAGTGTCACCACAATAAAGGCCGATATAATATATACTCCATATGATTAAGCCACCCGTCGTCATAGAATTTGGCAGCTTCTCGATGGGTTTTCCTTTTCTTTTACTTTTTAACACAATGCCATCTCCAACTCTCTTGACCTCCACACGATCAAATCAAACAGATGCCAATGTCACGTAGTTAACAAATCATATCAAAATGGCACTAACGCGAGCCTTTATTTACCGGTTCATTATGTTGTATTCCTGGCCGATCTTGATTGTGTAAAGCTTTTTATGTGCCTAATTTTCTACCCTATTCTTCCATTATTCATCCTTTTAAAGATTTTTAGTATTGAGCTTTCTTATTTTCAATGTTTATCTTTAATATATTTTTTGTACTGCAAAAATCAAAGACGATTATGATTAAAAAATCTTGACCTATTGTTGTTCACCGCAAGTGCACGGATCGTAGCAAGTAATATAATGAAAATAAAGTATCGTTCTTTTGAGAATTTATTCAAGAACAATGATCAAGCAAAAGATTAAGCAAATTCAATCAAGTTGAGTTACACATAATTAGGTAAAAATGATTTTTTTTATGAAGCTAATACTAAAAAATAAAGAAAGTGATTGATTCACAAACTTCAAACACAATTGAGACCTAGGATTATTTATCCCCCTTGCATTTCATAACACCAAAATTACCTCCTCTCATAAATTCTTTTAATGAAAATAAGTGCTAACCTAGGGTTCTAAAAATACTCGAACAAGCTCTCTGAAGTCATGAACAAGTGTTTAGTTAAATTAATTGCCCAATCTCTTGTTACAATTAATAAAACTCAATTTTAAACACCGACCCTAATGTGGTTATGCAAGGCTAGCAAGTATATCTCTATCTTACTAGCAAAACCATCCATTCAACATGCAAATATCAAGTTCTTGCACAATATTATCCAAATTCTACAGTCAACCTAGCCCTCTCAAGCATCAATTAAGTGAACCCAACATCTAAATGGTGGCCAATCATGTAGAGGCATTAAGGAAAGAGTAAAATAAACACACACACACACACACACACATATATATATATCATTAATCACAAAAAGAGAGGAGAAAGATAGTGTTAATTCATATAAGGGTTCCAAATAATCCTAGAACAAAGGGTTTAGCTACTCATAATCATCCACAATCTACAAATATATAAAATAAGTAGACACATTTCAAATTACAAGAGAGGAAAGGGAAGAGGAATGGAAAAATCGAAGAAAATGAGCTCCAAATGTCTTCAAAGCTTCAATCTCTTGATCCTAACTCTTTAATGCCCAAATCCTAGTATAACCAAGCTTCAAAAGTGTCTAAAAGTCTGAAGAATGCATTTTGGGTCGAGCTCTCAACTTATATGTATCCTAACCAACTAATCTTTAATAAATGAAACGCAGTTGACAGCGGCAAAAGTCAAAAACGAAAGTCACGACTTTGAGACGACTTTGGCAGTTTTGCATTGTTTTTACAGCTACCGAAAATCATTCATTTTGCTCTTGATTTCTTCATCCAAAAGCCTTCTAAAAAATTTACAAAGCTCCAGAAATGCTTCTAATCAAAACTTCAATCAAAATAACATGAAATTAGGCTAAAAATATCAAATTAAAGTCAAGAACACAAGCCCAAAACAAAATGCATATTTTCCTAATTTGGGCAATAAAAAATATATACAATTGAACCAAAATGGATTAGAATCTAAAGAAAATGTGATGAAATAACATGAACTTCTAAAGGTCAACACTTATTTATGAAAAATTTAAATTCCTCAATTTCAATTAATATCGTTAAAAATCCTCAAATGTTATTTTTCTGATAATTAACATATTAAAAAAAAATTCTCTGCATGTATATATGTGTTTATGACTTCAACTTACTATATAAGATATCTGCAACGTCTATAAAAATTATGGCACATCTGTGTATCTTGATCATTAGATTTCTGTTACTATTAAACACCACTAATTTACAGTGCTAATTATTCCCCCCAAGACTATACACTTCGGTCTTCTTTTGATTCCAGGCTTCAGTCATTATCTGAACTAAACATTAGATTTTCCAGACTTTTTTCTTGTAACCTTTCCCCCAGTTTTACTCTTCATTGTTACACACTCCACCAACACAAATGCGGCTGGCACGTTTTTCGGAATTATTAATTAATAATTAATGAATCAAAATAAGTCATGCATAGAATAGCCGAATGATTACTCCTTCCAAATCATAATATAAGCCGTTAATACAAAATATAGAATAGTAAATAGGTGTTCAATATTTTTTTTCAATTACACCATTATTTTATTAAGTAATTAATGAGAATGTATTAGAAAGTCAAATGTTATATTTATTGCTCTCAAGAGCATAATTTGAAAAATGTGAAATTTTTTTAGAAAATCAAAATGCTAACTAACTTTTTTGAAAAATGTAAATCAAAATGTTATATTTATTGCTCTCAAGAGCATAATTCTTGTTGCCTGATGCAAGAAATTTATTAATAATTAATTTTGAAATATTTTTGACCTTGAAGCTTGTTATAATTCCAAATTTTTTATTATGAAAAAAAGTGAACATGTATTTGATTTAAAGAAGCATACTGGTTTTTGCCTCAAACGGCAAGAAAGGACAAATTGATTGCGTGTTTTCTTAAAAGTGAAACGGTTGTTCCCGGCAAAATAAGATAAGATAAGGTAAGATAAGATAGGATGGTTGTTATATAGTGTTGTTAATCTTGAGAAATATTTAGATTGATCGAATGTATCATATTATTTATAATCTGTTTAATAAGAACATGACATTTAGATATTATTTAATATAAATTAATTCTGATATTAATGATAATAAAAAGAAAAAAAAAAAAAATTGAATGTGCATTCTGTTATAAAAATAAATCAATTAAAAAGTGTTACAAAAAATTTTATTAAATACTTGAAATATTTTAATTAAATAGATCACAAATGACATGATACACTTGATCTATTTAAATATTTTTTGGTTAACCTTAATGCTTCTTACTAAAGATGTCCCATAACGGGTCCACCCACCATTTGTTTACTATAATATAATTAGTTATTAGTTATTTATATAAACCCTGAAGGCCTAAATACAGATAATTAAAGGTCCAGCAAGACGCCAAAGTAAAGTGAAGGTTTGAAACTTAGAGTGAATTGGAGATTACTAGATGCTTCTGGATAAAAATTTGAAGAGGCCAGAAGCCTTGGATTGCAGAAACTGCAAACGAGATAAAGCCAATTTGCAGCTTTCACTCCATTCGCTCTGTTAGAATACGTATAACTTTAGCTTGTAGTTAGTCAAAATATAACAGCAATTGAAGAGAAATTTCAGACATTTGTCAAAATACGCAAAACAAAAGCACACCCCTGCTTTCCAATATGAAATTTTGAATTATTGCGGAGACAACAAAAGTGGAAGTAGGAACTTAGTTTTCATTTGAGGGCTCGAGGATAATACTTCCAAAACATTTTCTTCTGGAATCCAGATGCCACTAACCCGTCCCTTTTCAGTTGTCTTTCGTTTTTCTTCTTTTTCCTTCCACTTGTCAAGTCAAAGTAAGATTTTTTTAACCTATGGTGGAGAAAATCTACACTATGTAGAAGCTACTCATACAGATTTATTTTCTTTTCCCTTCTCTCTCTCTCTCTCTCTCTTTGTGCTTTCCGCACTACAATGTAGATACGAACAAAGCGGTTATGCTGCTGATTCAAAGGATTTAATATACATTAAGCAGCCTGGAGCATTGAACCTACTCACAGTGACTACTGTATGTAGCCCTCTAAAAAATAATTATAGTCAATTCCCAGCCTGCTTTTGGACTCATCACCAGCATCCTGTTTAACCCAAACCTGCGCAGTGCTTCTGACTGATCAGCATGAAGCAGTAGTAACAACAACGATAAAAAGGGCACTTCACTTGTACCGTTAGAATGAAGTTTCATTAATTTTTGCAGCATAAGTTTAACAAGTAGATGCCCTCTCCAACCTCACATTTTACAATAGAGTCTTCCTATGAAGGAGAAGTGATGTTACATTAAAAATGAACATTTAAGCATTTTCAACATGCAATTCATAATATGGAGAATCATCCAGCTTCTGATTGGTACCGTCATCACTACAAACTTGTATAATAAATCTGACACGGGAAATGACAGCAGGAATTTTGAGGTCAGCAACGTAGAAGCAATTCACTTGTGCAATTCCAAGGTACTCTGGCATTGGCACACGTTCTGTTTGTTCTGATAGTTTCTCGACATACACTTTGTAGTTAAGGAACACGTAATTATCACCATCTTTCAGGTTCCAGAGAAGTTTGAGACTAAGGGCCTTTGAACCCTCGGAATCTGATATCCATTTGATGTATTCACCACTAACTAGCCACGAAGTAGAGATGGGAAAATCTGAGTTATGAGCAGAAGTCTTGATTGTAATGTGACCAAGAACCGCAAAATAGTCCGTTGAAGAACCCACCCTGCTATCAGGGCCATATGATCTGGACTTAAGTCTTGGCATATTATACGGAGGCTCTGATCTGTAGCACACTGCATGGATTGCTGTCAACACGTACCCAGTCATGGTGATTGTGCCTTCATGTACAACCCATTGAGGGGAAAGTCCCCTGAGTTCATGCGTCGTGAGTGCTTTGTCGAATTTGCTTGAGAGCTGATTCATTTGCGGGGATGTAAGGAGTACTGAAGTTCTTTCGTTTGCAATGGAAGTGAACTCAAGCACAAGTCCCAATGAAGAATTGCTATCAGATTTCACCTGCATTAGTCGTAGGTTTCATGAGTGAACGAGATTAAAGAAAAGAGCCGGAATTGTCCAGTTGGGCAGTATAACAATGGGAGAATGACAGTTAAGGAACTTCTAAGAACATTAATCTCAATTTCGGACCGTGAAATTTTAAAATCCCAGGCAAGGACTATGGTCCTTAATTGTGATAAAAAAAATGTAATTTGTGAGGTGGGATTCACTAACGCGACTTGAGAATTTACTAACCCAACTTGAGAAAATTACTAACGTATATTGTGAAAACATGAAACCCTACTTGGAAATGGAATTTTTAACAAAAAGTGCCACTTGGGAATTCACTAACTAAACTTGAAAAAAATTCTAACGTATATTGTGAAAAAATGAAACCCTACTTGAGAATTATTAATAAAAAGTGACTTGTCCAAATTGATGTTTTTTATTAAACAATCGATTCCCAAATGGAGTTTCATGTTTTCACAATATACGTTAGAAATTTTTTCAAGTCGAGTTAGTGAATTATCAAGTAGCGCTTTTTGTTAAACAATTGATTTCCAAGTAGGGTTTCATGTTTTTACAATATACGTTACAAATTTTCTCAAGTTGGGTTAGTGAATTCCCAAGTGGCAATAATGAATTCCACCTTACAAACTACATTTTTTTTTATCACAATTAAGAACCATGGTCCTTAACTGGGATTTCAAAATTTCACAGTCTGTAATTGGAATTAATATTCTTAGAAGGTCCTTAATTGTCATTCTCCCTGTAACAATTGGCCAAGCAAAATACGCCCCATTTCCTTTTTCCTGATTGTGTAGCCTTGAGTTTACAAATGACAAATATATGCTATACTTTTCACAAAGAGAAAGCTTACAGAATATAATATGTGGATAGGTGACTCCCCCACAGGAAACTGCCCCTGAAAAATTCTCTTCTGGAAATAAGTTTGTCCCTCGAGAGATCCTTTAAATGTAATGTCCCCCCCTCCACTATAGGATGCTTCCTTAAAGCTGCAAGTTCCAAGAAAGAAAGCAAATGATTGACATCTTTTCATAATTAATTTTGGAAAACTATTCACTATGTAGATGAAAAAAAAAACAGAAAAGCAATGTTGTGATAAAGTCATTAGAAAAGAAAGAAAGAAAGAAGTGTGAATATGAGAGAAGACTCTGCACCACTATCAGCTTAGCCATCAAACATCAAACTCCTAATCTTGCCAATAAAGATGTTCTAGAGGATGACCCCATAATTAAAGGCATGATTTAAAATAGAACAGTTTTTTTTCATCATCAGGCGACAAAAACAGTTCTTTGCAATTGAACAAGGATTACCTATCCTGAAACATCCTCATATAATCTAAATATCAGAGTGAGTCAGTCAATTATGTCTTCTGTTTGAGTACATTGTTTTTGAACATATGAATTATATGACATACATTCTGCGTTGTTAATCAATTAAAAAAATTAGTAGAAGGAAATTCTGATATGTACTTACTCAACAAAGGCTTGAATAGAAGCATTTGGAGTGACACCAGCAAACTCAAGGAACGGCTGCACACATATATGTAACAGAATATAAACAAACTTTGAACAAGGACCACTTGTATCAAAGAAGGAATTACAGATTAGAAGGCATGGCATTGGTGTATAGTTGCAATTGAAGGAAAAAAGTAAAACCATCCATTGCACAAGAAAAGAAGGATCTGTGATGAACATGAGGACCTGGAATAAGACTGGGAAGTGTCTATCAAAGATCACAAATATTTTACTTGTTACTGCAGATTAGCTTTATTAAATTGATATTACTGGATGTCAGAAATGACAAACAAGCAATTAATGAATGGTGTATGTATGTATACGCAACCATCCATATGGTACTTATTTGAGCACATACCTGTAAACCTTGAGAAGAAATGTTGCACCAAGCAGCATCATACACTGTGTCTCCGTCAATTGAAATATGATAACCACGTCCCTGAAAGTAACAAAGAATGTCCACCATTTGAAAGATTCACAAGAATCTAATCTAGAGTGTTTTTCCTCAACCCAAAGGTTTAGTAAGCAGAACAGAAATAGCAACCATGAAATATCTCAAG